>NC_133864.1:6899961-7255218 GCF_044706935.1 Curcuma longa | reverse complement strand
AATCTATACGAAGACGACAAACTTTCCCATACTCTGCCTGTGCAATAAAGCCTAGCGATTGCTTCATATAGACTTCTTCTTGAAGATCACCATGAGAAAAGCATTTATGATGTCTAACTTATGTAAGGGCCAATTATGAGTAGCTATTATGGAAATAAATAACTGAACAGAAGTAAGTTTAGCAATAGTAGAAAAAATATCAAAATAATTCACTCCATAAGTTGGGGGCAGTCTTTAGCAACAAGATAGGTTTTTAGTCAAGCAATAGACCCATCAAGATTGACTTCAACTATAAACATCCATTTATATCCAATTGCCTTCTTCGTTGTAGGTAATTTGACTAGGTCCAAGTACCATTGTCATCCATAACATTCATTTCTTCGATCATAGTATTATACCAACTGGGATGAGATAAATTACATGAACAGTTTTAGGAAGGGATATAAAATCAAGAGATGCAATAAAGGAACAGGTAGATGATAAGTGGTTATAAGACACAAAAGAAGATATTGGATAAGTACATTGGCCTTTACCTTTGCGAAGAGCAATTGGTACATCATCACTTGAAATTAAATTGATTGATGAAGAAGCTAGCGCAAGACATGGATCAGGAGGAATATATCATCGAGAATAAACCTACTGTATGAGAGGCTTAACAAGAATATATTTAATAGGATAAAAAATAGAGGATGTGACGGTATAAAATAACAAATCATCATTGCCCCCTTTGATTAGGGCGATCGGTAGAGGAAAAGAAAGGTGTGGTTTCAAGAAAAGTGAAATCAGTGGACACCAAATAGTTATTAAGATTAGAAGAGTAACGTCTATATCCTTCTTTTAACACGAGAATACTAAAAAAAACACACTTCAGAGATTTTGGATCAAGTTTTGTGACTTAAGGATGAATATCCCGAACAAAGTAAGTACAACTAAATGTTCTAGGTTTAAACAAAATAATGACTTATTTGAAAGGAGAATGTGATGAGGAGTCTCATCATAAAGAACAGATGATGGTATATGATTAATTAGAAAATAAGCTGTGGAAATTGCATTTGTCCAAAACTATTTAGGAACTTGCATTTGAAATAATAAAACTCTTAACAGTTTTAAGAAGATGACTATTCTCTCTTAGGAATCCCATTTTGAAATGGTGTTAACATAAGAGGTCTGATGGAGAATGCCATGTTAAGTTATGTAAGTTTGAAAAGATTTGATAGGTATTCCTTAGCGTTATCACTTGCAATATTTGTATAAAGGGCAGTCCGGTGCATGAAGGTCCCATCAATGTAGGCTTCCGAGAAGGGTCAAATTATATTGGGTCTTTTATACGCAATCTTACCTTGCATTGTAAGAATTTTTTGCGACTCGAACCTGCGACCACTAGGTCACATGGCAGTAATTTTTCCTTCGCAATATTTGTATAGGAACATTACATCGAATTTTAATCTCAACAAAAAAAAAGGCAAAGAAATGAAAGAATAACTTAGAATGACTTTTCATCAAATATAACTATGTCATACGAGAAAAATCATTAACAAAAATAAAAAAATACTAAACCCAAGTTGAGACATAATAGGACAAGTCTCCAAACATCTAAAAGAACTAATTCAGAAGGAGAACTAGCTCGTTTATTGACTCTTAGACTTGAACTAAGACGATGATGTTTAGCAAACTGACATAACTCACAATGTAATGAGGATAGACTATAAAATTGGGGATGAACTTTCTTCAATACTAGGACAAAAGGATGACACAACCGTCAATGTGCTTCGGATGGGGTCCTTTACCAATAATTTTCTTTGTCCTAAGATCTTGAAAAAGATAATAATCAAGAAAGAATGAGACATAACAGTTAAGAGTTTGGGTGAGCTTAATTATAGAAATTAAATTAAAAGACAACCAAGGTAAGCTTAAGAGACATTTCTGGTGTAATGGAATTGAAGGAGTTGGAGTAATTATGCCAAACCTAAGAACATAAGAGGTTGATCTCAAGGTTCAAATCTTCGAGTTGTGCCAAAGCATCGATCTTGAATGGAACGATATTATTTCGGTATCGTGTCGATGTTTCAAAGTATGGTGCTAGTGATGGAATGAAGTTGAAGAAGAAAGGAGATGAAACATAGGAAGGAGACATTCTCTGTACTGAACATGGTTTTAAATTACCGAAACTTAACACATGCAATGTCTCCTTACCTTCATCTCCTTCCTCCTTCAATCTTCAATTTGTCACCAATACCATGCCTATCTTTCTGATCAAAGACCGAAACTACAGCAGAACTCAAGATTTTGAACCTTAGTACCACGTGGTATCGAGTTTTGGTGATTTACTAGAACAATACATTTCGACCGTTTTGCTTGACATGGTGTAAGATTTCAAATCATGGTTGACCAATTTGTTAAAGTAAAACACCATTCTCATCCCTGCCAATAGAACTTGGCCGATAATTGACATAATTTTCCTGGCATTTAAAAAAAAATTTAAAAATGGCCTTAGAGCTAAATTATGCAGCCTTCAGAACATATCATGCCACTTATTTAGTAACAATTTCTACAGTATGTTATACATTTGGAAGAAAACTATTTTTCAAAAAGTTTAATAACAACTAGAAACAAGTAACTACAACAGAATTATCAAAATGAATAGTATGCATGTCCCATGAATCAGTATGCCCAAAATGTAGGTCACAAAACACAGATGTACTGAAAGATAACAAAATATTCAACTGCAAATTTAGTTATAATGTTTACTTCTTTTCAGAGAGTGTTTGTTGAGGGTCATACAAAACTGCCTAGTTTGTTTCTGTTAATATAAAGCCTTGATAAGGGATTAACCTTCTCATACTGAAACCTACAAAAATATTTTATTGCAATTATGCTAATAATGTTCTCAACGCTTGTGAGGTAGATTGGATGTTGCTAATCAACAGTAATAACAGAGAAACTGCTGCATTCTCCTCTGCCAAAAAGAATTGAAAGAAAAAAAAAAAGATAATAGGGGCTTAGTGTTCATGGCCTTCTTTTTTTCAAAGTGGATGTTTCCTTGCCCCCATCTTGGTTCTTAGCTTATCAGAAATCCAGCATGTGTATGTACATGCCACGTTACTTTTTCCATCCTTATATATCTCATGCTAAAGTATTCATTTTTTGGAGCATGCCTTATTAGTTATTATCAATCATGAATTTAGTTATTGTACAAAGCATGCATACATATGTAGTAGAGGGACAAAATATAAGCTAAAAACATGATAGTATGCTTGTGATGGATATAATGAATCATAACATATTAAGGGAACCACTTGTAGGACCTTGTGGCTCTAAGGATGCATCTGTGACACTTGGGTCTGGCAAGATTTAATTATCACATGAGACCTCATGATACTGCACTCGTAACTGTTGGGTATTGTCAACACCCAACTGAAGAGTAAAACATCTCCAGATCAGATTGCTGACTTTATGTTGATATGAACCATTAAAATTGAGACAGTTTTCTTATCCTAGTCGCCGATATAACTACTACAGTTAATAGAGATATTTGAGTCAAGCTTCGTAGGCCGAGAGAAAGATTGTCACCCCTTAATTGATAACTTTAATTATAGTTCTCTTTATATTTCATGTTAAAAATTGCATGCATAGCCTTTCTTTACATCATCTTGTTTGTATTTTGGATGGCTCCTGGGAGGCTCTCCTACAAATTTTAGAAACAAGTCTCCCTTTCTTTTTACCTTTGGATCAATCAAATGTTACTAGAGAGTAGAGGTGTTGATTCACTGCATTATACGTGCTATTGGGCTTTGTGAGATGCAACTACCATCGACTTGGAGTCCACATAATTTTAGAGCTTTGTGCTTAGCTTACTTTATGTTTCTGCACTTTATGTTATGTTCAATATTTGGCTTTCTTAACTTGAATTCTTGTAGACATGCAATTGAGTGTTCCTATGATAATAAATTCTTGTTCTTTATTATTGTAAAGCTCTTATAGTATGGCGTGTAGTTGGCTTATGAGTGTTGTCTAACAACTTGGGACTTATCCTTTGACTGACATAAGGGATGTGCCAATAGAACTATCATGTCGAGGACGAGGCCAATTCAAGCCAGCCAAGGGATGTGCCAATTAAACTATCATGTCGTGGACAAGGCCAATCCAAGGAATGGGAAAGAGCTCACTCAAGTCATAACAATATGCCCTGACATGAGATTCCAATTATACCTAACCAAGGAACCACTGCAAGTGAGGGCAAAAGCAGATGATCTTTGTCACTAATTAAAAGGGCAGTCTGGTACACGAAGCACCAGGCAATATGGAGTCCCGGGGAAGGATCTATTATACGCAGTTTTACTCTGCCTTGTAAAAGATTATTTCTGCAACTCGAACCCATGACCTCCAGGTCACACAACAGCAACTTTACCGTTGCATCAAGGCTCCCCTTCATCTTTGTCGCTAATTATCCAAAAAAAATTGAGTTTATTGTTTAGGCTCAAGGTTTGTTATTCTTGATGTATGTTTGTTGTGTTACTTTAAATGAATAACTTTAAACATTCAAATCACCTCAAGGCAAGTGGAAGAGTGAAAAGGACATTAGAACTGATAGCATCATCATTCATGTTTTTTTATAATTGATAATCCTGTGAAGACACAATAGTGACATTTTTCCTGATCTACCATCACAATCATCTGAGCCTTGTTTATCCCAATTGTTTATAAGCACACAAATATTATTCCTCTTTATCTCTATGAAAGACTAATGCACTAATAAGATTCAAACCATTTTTATAATTGATAATCCTGTCGATAGACACAATAGTGGCTTATTTTTCCTGATCTACCATCACAATCATCTGAGCCTTATTTATCCCAATTGTTTAGGATCAAGCACACAAATATTATTCCTCTTTACTAAACTCTATAAAGACTAATGCACTAGTAAGATTCAAACCATTTAAATCACTTTTTCAGACATTAATTAGAATTTTCTTTAATCTTACTCTACGTGTAACATCTCCGACAGTCACCTTAACTAAACTAACCATAGATTTTGTCAATTAGAATTTTCTTTAATCTTACTCTACGTGTTACATCTCCTACAGTCACCTTAACTAAACTAACTATAGAATTTGTCATCTTTGAATATGTTCATATCATTTAAACCATTTTTTTTCTCAGTTTATAATATCCTAGAGCTACACCATGCTCCAGGATAAAAGTTTTTTATTTTAACCTTCCTAGTAAACCATATATCCATTTTCACTTAACACTGACCTAAAGAGAATGAAAATAATATGCCTTGGGTTTAACAGATGACACTGATAGTTGCAAATGTGAAATCTGCATAACCAACTGAAGCTAAGAACAATATCTGCATTGATGCAGACATAGAAGCAACAGAAAATTGAGAAGTGACGTCAAACCTGAACAATAAGGGGAACTAAGTCCGGATCACTCATGCTTAAATCAATTCTCTCATCCATCCGCAACTTCCCTCCATTGAAACCAAAGAGCCTACAACAAAAATTGAAAAGTTGGAAAACATTATGAAACAAAATATCTAAAGTTCCATTGCAGCTATATGAAATCAAAATCACAACAGACAATTCTACAACTGATACACTATTGTTATTAAAAACTATGTTACTAGAAGTTAACTCGAGATTATACAACATCTAACTAAATTGTTAGAGCAAACTAAGAATAGCATATGAATGTTGCAACAAAATTTCCTCTTCAGTCAGTTTCAGTTTGAGAATTGACTCCATCAGAAACAGGATGAGTAACATATGAGCAAAATGCTACTGTAAAATTAGAATCTAGAAAGTACTAGATAGTAAATACATCGGTTTACACAAGAAAAAAACCAAAAGAACCTAGAAGATTGTTCTGCAAGAAATAAACCTACATATCCATTATCCATCCTAATATATTTTTTTTAAAAAAACAGCATTGAAATGATATAATTAAAGAAAACATTCAGTAAAACTGAAGAACTATTTATCCTCTTATAAGGATCAAACAGCCTCAATCTATTTTGAAGAGTTTGTTTTTTCTTCTAAAAACAATCAAGTACAGCTGTTTATGATCATTTAATTTCTACAACTTAAGTTGGATTATTCAAACTTAAGCTCAGGTCAAGAGCTAAAAAGGTCCATCTGATGTCAACAAGATAAAAACTCTCAAATGATCATCACAATCTGATGAACATCCAATTATGAGAGAATGGTGTTTACAAGCTAATCATCTAAACAAAAATATATATAAAGCAACATTTAAAGTATAGCTTTATATTAGGGTTTTGGTCTCTCGGAATGATAAATAGTGGATCAGTACAAGACCATGCCAACATGAGGTCAAACGAGTTTTAACCTCACAATCACCTTCAACTTAAGTTGTTTAGCTCCAAAAAGTAGCAATTAGAAAGTCGATCTAACAAATTTTAAAGTAACACGGGACAAAAAAAAAATTACATACAACTAATTGTAAAAAAAGAACTAATAGCAGATCTTAAATCAAATTAATTAACTAAACAACAGAATTATGATTATTTATCTTTAAAACTAATAACTCCAAGGTTTTATAACGAAATAAATCAGCAACTTATAAAATCATATGACATTAAATTAAAATCACAAAACTAATGATAGATATAAATTATAATTTTCAAATACATTATGATTAATCAATTAATTTTTATGGTTTTACATTTTAATTAAAAATTAAAATCAAAATACATTTACTAACACTTCCCATGAACACCCAATGCATATAAAAAAATACTTTTAATTATAAATTAATAATTTATAATAAATATAATTAATAGCATAACTATATTAACTACCCAACTCCATTCTTCCCCTTCCTCCTAAAATTTTATTTTTAATAAATTATAACTTTATGGCTGTGACTTTGTAACTTGATTACCCAATCCCTTCTCCTCCTTCCCAAAATGTCTTTTTCATTAGTTATAACTTTATAACATAAGAAATACACATTGCAATAACCAGTAATATATTAATAATTAATTACCCAACCCACCACCTTTGTTATGAAAACTACTTTTAATTAATTTCATATGTATAGCTTACCCTCCCCAGTCCCCACCACAATTAATCACCTCCACCCCTCAATTCCTGATTTCTCCCATCTAACTCATCTTTCTCCCCAATCTGGGACAAGCATCAATGGATGCTCATGATGAGTGATGCTGTGCCAGCTAGAAAACTCTCCCCTTTGCTTGCCCAATCTCTCAACATCTACTTTTCTGACACCTACCACAGCTTCCACAATGTCTCTGAATCAAGTTCATGGATTAGCACCAACTGATACAAGGGGAGACAATATGAATTATGTCCAGTACGATCAATATAAGCATGTAGCATAGTAGCATTTAACTTGTGTCAACAATACCAAGTATTATGCCTAACCATTTCGGCCATGCCACCAGCACAGCCTGAAATTTCAACACTTGATATAGAGGAAACAATTGAAAGAATTATTGGAAAGAAAAACAAACATGATCTAAAAGAATGAATTAGAGACCCTAAAGACAGATGAAACTGGTTTCACTGAAAGAAAATTTTGGAAGTTGCATACTTGTCAACAGCTGTAAAGGGAGAAATATCTTCATCTTTTGCACTACTAAGAAGGCGCTGTCTTATATCATCATAATTGATTACCGACTGAGAGATGCTCATGTACTGCAATTGATTTATTGCCATACGCATATCTCCACTTACTCTTTCTGCAAGTTCTTCGAGAGAAATCTATCGTGTTGAAAAGCAAATGTAAAGAGAGGCACACAAAGGATCATGCAAAATCAAATTTACAGAGAGCAGCTACAACCCAGTATTAGGTAGCAATATTATGAAACAATGAGGAACATTGGAGCATAAGCAAACCTTTCTGCACATAGTTTGCATCCCACTGCATCTTTAAATGGTTTCTTGTAACTTGTTTAGTATTAAGACAAATGAATTGTTAAAGAATACTAAAAACTACCTCGTTAATTTGGAGGCCTTCAGCATCTGCAATTTGCTTCAACCTTTTAGCCATCTGTTTAAAAAAAAATGAAAAAACAAATACATATTTCTCCAGATAAATATATGTAAGAGCAGTGTTACGATATTGAATGTTATTTGGCAGTGTCACGATTACTTTGATAATAGCTTGTGTATTTTCAGTTTTGAATCAGTATGTCTGGCAAATGTATGTGCATGTACCTGTTGTTTGGTAGGTTTCCTGAAGTTGAGCGCCAAGCAATAATTGACAAGGCTCTTTAGCTTTTGACTGTAACGATCATTGCAGATGCAAATGATAGGAATCTTGGAAATCTTTATGCTAGCAATAAGATCAGCCACTCCCCCTCTATCTCCAGCAGACATGCCATCAACCTCGTCCATGATTAACACAGATTTTGGTGGCTTTGACCTGTTATTTCAAACAAAAATTCTGTAGCAAGTGAAACTTTGTGTCTTTGTCTAAATATAACCAATCTAAGACTCACCAGTCTAGGGCAGAACTCAAAGCAACATTGCTAACAAGTTCTTTGATAGAATTTGATGTATTAGCACCAACTCCTTTAACGATTTTGGTGTCTGCCTTACCACGACTATCACTTGCATTAACCTGGAAAAGAAAATAGTAATAAAATTAACATGAAAATATGGTAATTAGTCAAACTTGACCAGATTTTTTAATTACTATCAGAATTCTTTTTTCAGACTACAAGAATGATAGCACCTCAACAGCCTGGAAACCAAGCATCTGACTGACTAACTTTGCAGAAGTGCTTTTACCAATTCCAGGTGATCCACTTAGAAGGACAGCTTTTTTAGATCCAGTGTCTGATAGTTTTTTTCCTTTTACCTTTTGACCAGCATGCAAAAATTGATCATCCCAGTGCATTAACCAGTCATGAAGTTGTTTAACCTGTAAATAGTAAAAAAGTTCAAGGTTGTTGTACAAAAAAATTGAAGAAGACAGAAAAAAAAAGAAAACAAAGATCCATACAATTGACTGATTGCCAATGATGTCAGCTGGAACCTTCGGGCGATATTTCTCAGTCCACGTCAATGGACTCCAATCACCAGATTTAGTTTTTCGTTTATCAGGGTAGATGCACGGTTTAACACATTTTGCAACTTCTTTTCTTCCTAAAGCACTAGCTTGATCATCTGAGAAGTGATGAATGAATTCAGTTATATCATTTTAAGGAATAAAATTTTAACATCTTGCCACCAGAAGCAAAAAAGTCGTATTTAAAATCTCCTAAATGTTGCATAGCAACTATAAAGAGACGTTTTAACAAAAAAGAATTCAGCTCAAATTCAGATATAAAATAGCTATCCAAAAGTTTACGCAGCTCAAGCATGTGTGATAGAACAGGTCTGATCTTTTCTAACTCACAAGATGTTCGGGACACAGAGAGAGGATGTATACAAATAAGATATCCAGCAAAAAGAAGGAAAAGGATTGAATATGTGTCTCCCAAACATTTGTTACTCCCAAATGTGTCTGACAATATGGAAAATAAAAGGTACTTGTAGAATGTAACTGCATAACAATTTGAAAAAAAAGGAATCTATTGCAGCTTGGTAGTGTTTGTTTGGATATAAAATGTCATGCCCGCCATCTCTACTTATTTAATTGAGAGAGATTGAAATTATACATTTTTTTATACCATATGTATGCAAGATGCATTGAGGTAGAAAAAACCTTTTTCTTTACAGTACAGTCGTATTCCCCTATCATAAGCATAAGAAAATGCTCTTATTAGTCCAATTCAGTAGAAAGCAGGTCTTCAAAACAAAGTGTTGTGGGTTGAAATGCTATAGAGAATGAGTCAGTTTATTTGATGTTGAATTACAAGAAAATTTTGAACAAAAAACGTTGAATTGAAACTTGACTTGGACCTTCTTTGGTGAATGAACTCATCGAATTCCATTAGGGGCCCATCAAAGTAGAAATATGGCTTTCAAATTAAGTTTCAAACTAGTAGATATGACCAAAGGGAGTGGCGATGTCATATGCAAAGAGGAAGAGACTCATAGAATGGCAACGGCAAATAGAGCTTTTGCACATTTTCTATTGATCCATGAATTGGATCTATATAGACACACAGATTCCATACATCTCAATCAGAAAAACAGTAGAAAATGAATCAGCGGATATCTTTCTCAAAACAAACCAAAACAAAACAAAAAAGAAAGAGGAACCATGAATCATGATCAACTAAATCCTCTCCGGGACTTGCTTAAGAATAAGACGAATTTGTGGAAATATCACAGAATATATATTGTTCTGAATGAAATTAACACACATGCTATCTGATCATATGAAAGATATAATTATCACAAGGGAAAAAAATTAAGTAAACAATACACTTATATTAAATGAATATAAAGGGAATTAGATAAAATTAAATTGAGATTAACTACACATAATTTGAAAAGATTGAATCTGATGTTAGAATATGATGAATCTCCCTTAGTATATAGGGTTGGTATGTTTCACAGATGAAGCTTAAGTATAAAAGATATAAACAGACTAATTATGCTTTGCCCACACAATACAGGATTGAAGATAATGATCTTACAAATGTTTTTCAGAATAACACTGGAAATGGTTCAAGTACTGACGAAAGAAATAACTGCAAAGAGTCTCTTGGTAAAAGTGTATAATTCATACAAGATTTAAGCACCATATGTGCTTTAGCAAATAGAAGATTTTAGTTCGGGGTTAAATTCTTTCTTAGGAAGATTAAGAGCTGCACTGGGCATTATTGAAGAGGAAAAGGAAGTCTCTTCAATTTTAAGATATCATAACATTAAAACAAATTCTAGGTAAAACAATGTCACCTCGCCGTTGCAGAAAATTATGAGATGGTAAGTGAAAGTACTTTTTTTTTCAACTTTGCTAGGGCTACTTGTAATATAAGGGATGTGCATCTTCTCTGAGGTTTTCTTATTTTGCTCTTCCTTCTTTGGTGTTTTAGCAGGCTTTGACTTCCGAATCATATCAAATAATCCATCCTCAGTGAGAAATGGGGTACTGCCATGAATAAATTATTGATTAGTGAAGGAATTTGGCAAGCAGGTAGACAGTATATCCAGAAGGGCAATGCTGGTATGACATACCCTAGCTCCTTGGCTTTTGAAGATTTACTCCCACCAATATCCTCATCAGCTAAAAGAAAACTCTAAAAAGAAGTTGAGTGAATTATAAAACCAAAAATCAAAGCTCAAAATCCAGAAGCAGAATCTATGCAGGGTACCGTCTTTTTGCTGACAGCACTGGTGATCCTACCACCATGGCGTTTAATTAGATCTTCAGCCTCCTCACGTTCCAAGCTAAAAAATGCATCCATGATCAGGAATCAGAAAATTGGAACAAGAATAATATAATTCAGGCATGGTTGTTAATCACAATTTGTCTCACAAATTTCTGATGCTCCAGCCCAAAATGGTCCAAACAAATCTGGATACAAAGTAGGACTAAACTGAGTAGGGATCTCATGAGCACTATGATCCAACCCTATGCTCATTCACCATTCCTACTTAAGATCTAAGTCTTGAAAGCCACCACTTAATCAAATATATAATTACAGTATCGCTAACTTCAGAGTAGATCATTTCGTACCATGTCACCTAATAAAATTTGTTATATATGATAACCAATTTTAACTTCAGAGTATAAGAAGCATTACTATCTTTTGTAATCATCATCCATCTTATACGAGTACCATATAAAAATGCAACTCCTCCTAGTTATAATGCATTGTTCATTAGTCAGTTCGAAGTGGATACCTGGATTATAAAAAAAAAAAGTGTTCATATATCTCCTACATGAATAATATTAATCATGATTAGCCATATAAATTATGTCAAGTTTGAAATTCACCTAACAAAACTGGATATTGAAAGTTAATCCATATGATAAAATTACAAATACCAAATATAATTTTCCAAGAAATATTTTGTCAAACATTAGGATCTTAAGATCCTATGACTCCACATTGTTTCTAGGTAGGATCTTAACCCAAAACAAACAAATATGCCAAGAGAATATATATATATATATATATATATATATATATATATATATATATATATATATATATATATATATATATATATATATATATATATATGCTATGATACCAGATTACCTGTCAAGTGTGCCACTTATGACGAATGTCAGACCAGCTAAACAATCAGGAGCACCTTCTGGAACTTCCTGATCAACCAGAGAAACAAGACTAAAAGTGTGGAAACTAGATAGATTTATTAAAGTGAATAATATCATTTACCAATTACCTTCTCTCCTTTGTGTGGAGGATCTTTCCTCTCTCCAAAATTCATAAACCCACCTCTACCAGCTCCTCTCCCTCTCCCTCTCCCTGCAGCCATAGATCCAGAACCTCTTCCACCTTTGCCCCTTCCACCAGCTTTAACAGGAGTTTCTGGTTCCTTATCATTTATCTCATCATCAAGGTTATCACCAATTTTATGAGAACTCCTAGACATCTCAGTTACTGAGCTATTCTTCATTTTCTTGTCAGGCTTAGGTGATTTCTTCATATTACTAGATGGCATGAAGTCATCATTGTCATCATCAACTGTCTTAGACCTCTTAGGCAATGTGGGTTTAGAGTCCTCTGCAATATCCTCACTAGATTTTTCGGGCTTCCTTTTTGATGGTGTTTTGGCTGCTACTTTTTCTTCTTTTATAATTGTCTGAGGGTTCACTTCCTTAGAAGAAGGTGCAAAATATTTGCTAGTTTTTCTTCTCTCTGAATTTTCTTGAGTTGCCTGGACCTGATTCTTCAATAACAAAAATAAAACAATTTAATTGCTCATTTTAGTTGTAAAAAATTTATCTTCCAGTGTATTAACATAATGGATAAGGAAATCAAGCATATAGATTAGTTACATTGGTTTGCTATATGTGTTAAAAACAGTAAATTAGTATGGAATACTGCAATGACTCTATATCTACTTCTACATTTCATTAATAAATTAAAAGAAATCTATAAATCCAGAATAATGCATCGCCTTGCATCAAACTAGATAAAGAAAATTGATGCTTTGACCTGAACTTTTTTTCCTTGTTAACCCCTCCAATGGTAGCAAAGTCAATTAAGATTAAGGGGGAAAAAAGGCGAATTACCGGTTTCTCTGTATTTGTAGAATTAGGTATTTTTTGATTAGCCACAGCAGGCTTTGATGATGCTGTAGCCCCTTTGTCATGTTGCTTCATGAACCATTTCCTTATATCGGACGACTTCATGAATCAAAGAACAAAGTTTAAGGCAGAATGTCAAACAAGTAATAATCAATGTCTCCAGGGCAATAGAAGAAGATAAAGGAACAGAAAAACTAAAAACTTGGCTGACCATTTCTTTATCAGGGATCCAAACACCAACGTCGTGCTTTCGAATATCTTTCCCAAAGGCCTGAAACCACAAGTTAGAAAGAAGTCATCGGACCTTGAAAACAAAACAAAACAAAAGAAAAAACCCAAACGAAAAATAATAATAATAAAAATAAAACTAACAAGAGCAGACCTTAAAGATCAGACCTTTAACACGAATATCACCCTGGCGACTGTTCTCGAGGATTTTTCAACGACGGCGAAAGCAGGCGCAAGATTTGGTGGGGACGGTCTAAAACAACAACTAGGGTTCTTGAAGAGACAGCAGAATGGAATGCGGAGATCGCTAGATTCAGATCGTGTGCGGTGCGGAATCCAAGAGGAAGTAGCTCGCGAGCGCGACCATGAACGGGGCTCAGCGACGACGAGGCGAGCCACGAGGTCTTGGTCTCGACTCTGGCCCGGCGGATTGCAGAAACGAAGAGTAAAGATTTAAGGGCAAATAACTTTAAGGTGCTCGAGTTTTAATTTATTACCGACCGGACCCCCGCTGTCTGAACCGGCTTAAGTAGTACGAGCCGGTTGCGGTTCCTGCTTAAACCGGGATTCGGACGGAGAACGGACGAGGAAGCCTGGTTTCTCAGCGGACGTTTTGTGCTTTCAAAATAGATCAAATTGCATTTCTCCCCTCGTAATTTATTTATTCTTTATTTTACCTTTGATAATTTTAAATATTATGTTTTAGTCTTTATAATTTAAAAAACATAAAATAATACTCATTGTTACGTTCTTCTTTCTCTTATTAAAACTGTACATGATTTAGTTGTTTGTTATTCTTTTTGTTATATATTCTATTGATTATCTCAAATAAAAATATGTTATAGTTGTAATTAAACATTTTACTTCTTTGTTATATGATCAATCATTATACAAAATGTTAGCAAAAATGAGATATCTATGGAATAAAACTTCAATCTCATTCTCTGCAATTAATCTGACTAACTGAACTTGCTCACATGCATAGGCATTTAGAGGCTTAATTGGATATATTCTTCATTAATTACCCTAAAAGAACTTCTAGGTGTAGCTCGTCTCTCATTCTTCCAATGCTTGTTCTTCCACTATTTTTGATAATTTGACAGCAGGTAATGATGAAAGAGGTAATGAGTAATCTGTTCCAAGTTTGGTCGATCCTTTTTCTTGTGTTACATTTTATTCTGAATTTTGTTTTCTTCGGAATTAAGTTTGTCATCCTCAAAAGACGATCACCTGATGTAAACAAGCTGGATCAGTTGCATCATCAAAAGATGCACAAGGAAGGAAGGAGTAGTACTCGCTTTCACAGGAAGGAATGATGCGTGGAATGAGGGCAGCATGCACCTCCAAACATACATGAGCCATTCATTCAGTTCTCGTGCGCATTGATAGCTAGCTGATGCCAAAGGCATGCACCTCCTGTCTCTGTTTTCCTCACGTGCCACTGAGACATCAAAAAATAATGGCCAGGGACAGGGACTCATCATGGAGTCTCAAGTTGCAGGGCAGTAGAAATATCACCCTGTTTGAAAGCCAGCTCGAAGCTTGCAGCAGAAGATCACATCATTATCTCGATTATGCTTTTCCTGGGGACGATCGATCAAGGCCTGTCATTACCGGTGCTAGCTAGCTTTTGCGAGACAGACCACCCACTTCAGCTTAATCTCTCTTGGCATCAGACCACAAAAATCTCAACCGCAATGGAGCGAAATGAGCTGCAACCTCACAGTCGTCCCTTCCCTTGTAGCTTTCATGAACCATAAGGTTGCGAAAGATTGAGGTTAAGCAGTGAGGATTTGGCAATGTGACAGTGGCCCCTCTTGAGCAATCCCATCCATGCCAGTCGATCAGTGTTCTTACAACTGTAGTCGAGTCAGATATTTTATGGCGAAAAAAAGTCATAATCTTTAATTTGTGAGACTTTTGACTGCTTTGAATTATCGTGACTACTTCTAGATTGATGGTTCCCCTTACGCTGTGGAAGAAGGAGCTAGGAAATGGTGGGAAAAGAGAAAACCTTTGAGAAAAGAGGCAGAATATATAAACGAAGAGACGACCCGTTTCCCACGCAATTGTCTTTTTCCTTGGAGTTCTTGCTTCTTCTGGATGGCATGGCATTGCATTTTATTGTGAAAAAAGTGACGGCGACGGATCCATCTTTTATTTCCTTTTTATGATTCTCATTCTGTTATTTTTCACATTATCCTTGGCTTTTCAAATATAAGAGGAGTTGAAAATTTGAATAATAAAATAAAAATTCTTTTTATTTCCCCTCAGCCAGTGTATATAAACCCTCGTATTGTCCCCATTTTTGTTTCGTCTTCCTCCAAAGTAATATATCGACTCTTCGCGCCTGCTCTTCTCATCTCTCCTCTTTTCATGCTCGACGATCTTTGACGCGCCAATGGCCGTCCATTCCGAAACCAACGGCCAGGATCCTACCGCGGAACCGGACCCCTTCGAGTTCTCCTCCGCCGGCTTGCCAGCCTCTCCGCCTGCCATGTGCGCCGCCGACGATGTCTTCCTCGCCGGAAAGATCCTCCCCTTCGTCGCTTCTCCTCCCAAACGACACCAAAACTCGGCGGGAAAACTCCGGTCGCATGACTTACTCGAAGTCAACCGTCCGCGGACCAAGTGCGCCGCCGACGATATCTTTTTCACCGGAAAAATTATTCCTTCCAGTGACTCTCCGCCCGAAAGACCACAAATCTCGGCTGGGGAACTCCGGCAGCAGGACTTTCCCAAAGCCGACAGTCTTCGCCGCTTCTGGCGCGGTGCGGCCGGCTCGAAGGCGGGGTACCGGAGGATCCGGAAGGTATCGGACTGCGACCGAAGGGAGCTCCCGGAACTGGCGTCCTCGAGGCCGCAGCAGGAGCCACAGCGTCCGAGGTGGTTCCTCTTCGTGCTGGGTTCCATGCGTGTGCCAGAGACGATGCACATGGACGACATACGGAATCGGCAGCGCCGCCGGAGCCTGGCGGCCGAGCCTGTCGGCGACATGGGACGGGGAACGCTGAGACTATTGCGGTCGCTGAGCTGTCGGCGGTTGGAGAGCGCCACCGTCGTAGCAGCCCCGCCGTCGAGCTTTGCCTCCCGCGTGGACGGCGCGTGACCTCGAGGTTGACCTTTGACGTCAAAGCCTCTCGATTCTATTCCTTCGAAATTTGTATAAAAATATGGAAAATTTTCAACAGTGTTCTTCAACATGTGTTTAAAAAAAGAGAGAAAATCTAATTTGATTCTAATCACCAATAAACAACAAAAGTCCACATAAATCAATTCCAACTGTTCATTTCCCCCAAAACAAAGCCAATCATAAACTTAATGATAACTTAATACTTACGTTAAATCAGTAGTTGGCTGTAGCTATCGGCATGCAAATTGCATGGAAACAAGAGACTGTTGAATTCGCATGACTATAAACAGTGATCGACGCCGGTTAATGATTGTCGATGCAGCGATGCTTGCAGGTTCCTGACATGTGGCTGTTTCTCTCACAGGGCACTCAACAAGAAACTCGATGGCTCCAAGCTGTTGCTCATTGAGAACCTTTCATGAAAAAGGGCATTAAATGTGGCCTTCGACTGGTTGATAGATGAAGCAAGATTCATATGAAACTACTTTACTGCAGCTCAGTCTGAGTGGCAGTGAGTGACATTTACAGCACACTGCCAATTCATCGTTATTAATCATGCAACTGTCGGCTGCTCCTCTCTCTCTCTCTCTCTATACTTGATCGTGTGGAAAAGGATCAGCCCGGCCCGGCCCGCCAGCCCAGCTCAATCTGGGCTGCGCCATTGGCTCCCCATAGCGTGATTGTAGAATAAAAAAGAAAATATCTTTAATTGCTCGAATAAAAAATAGAATATGCTATATATTAAAAAAGATGTGAAGAATTAATTTTATAAGTTGCTTAATGATTATTTTTATTATTGATATCACATAATAATTATTGGGCGTGAAAAGAAATACTAATGAAAATATTATTTTTCATTAATGATGCCAAAATTGCCAAGTTGGCACAGCTGTCTTTAATTGTTTTTTTTTAAACATTTTCTCTCCAGTTGCCATGTGCATAACCAGACGAAAAAAATAATAATGCACTTGGCAACAACCAAAGAATAAAAATATGTTAATTTTGTCTTTAATACATGTTGTATGCTAAATTAATAATTATGTAATAGATATTGAAATAAAATGATGAAAACGAAATCTGCTATTCTCTTCCTTAAAAAATAAAATAAAAATAAAAATTTGCGACTGCATACGGAAGTTGATAAAGACAAATGAACACTGCTGTAGCAGAGGACCAAGTGCTTGGCAGTAAACTAAATACGGCAACAATAAAACCTTTTTATCTACGAAAATATTTTCCTTCGTTTTATTGATGCACTGCACATCTGACAAACTGACTTGGCAGTGATAATTAAGTTAGTTACGCCAGTAAAATTAAAAAATAAGACTTTTTTATCTCGACGAAGTCGAAATAATTTTCTTTCCTTTTAATTGATGCACCGGCCGTGGGCTATTAGAGTGACGAATTCTATTTTTTTAAAAAAAAAACCCCTTTCTATTTTTCTAATTCCATTCTTAATATTAAAATAATTATAAAAAATATAGGCAGGAAAAGTGAATGGAAAATAATTGTAAAAAATTACTTAATATAAATGAGAATTTATTTTCATATTAGGAGTTTTCACAATAATAAAGCTGTTTTATATTGAATCACAGTGCGCATGAATATTGAATCGATTGGATTGTGGTAAAAATTCCACAAGTGGTACAATTAATTTTTTTACTTGTCTGAATTATTTTTTTTATTTGCTTCAAAAATTAAAAAGGATATATTAATAGCTGAATCAAAATAGACGATCATTAATCGTCTAACTATTGACATTTTTTAATAACTATTGGCATTTTGGACTAGTTGACCGAGGAAAATAATGACAAAGTAACGACTAGTGATCTATAGAGTTAATGATTGTTAAAGTTTAGAATATATAAAAGGAGTCTTGGTGTAAGCCATTGAATAATTGATTCGATAATTAGTAAATAATTTATTTATGTTCCTTCTCTATTCACCTCCTTTTCTATTTTTCCCATGATAACACTCAGAGTGCTATTTAATTTGATTATTCATTATATAAGGAGGAATAGATGTTCTACGAAACTTCTAAATATTATCGAAGAGGAAATAAATATATTTTAAAAAAAAATATATTTAATACATATTTGAGTAACTCGACCTACTTAACAACTCAGCAACTCAATTCACTCGATAGCTTGACAACTTGAGTTACTTAGTCACTCGACAACTCAACTAACTCGACAAATGGATCGGCCCCAAGAAGGCAAAAGGAAATGCCTGCACGTGGAGCTAATACTGTTTAGTCATTACAACTTAGCTGGCAAGGGGAACCAAGAAAGCAACTGCTCTGACTTTTGTTGAGCATCGAATTGTCTGTCGACACAGTTTAACTGAAAAACACAATCGAACAACTGAAAAATAAATAACTCTATCAATTTCTTTAAAAATTAAAATAAATTAATTTAAAGGACAATTCAAGGTACACAATTTTCATCGATATGCGATTGTTAGTTAGATCACGATAATAATTTTAGGGGATCGTATCAAAGTTTTGCTTTTAAGATTTTAATTAGTTTTAATTTATTGGAATAAATAATTAAATTTGAATAGAAGAAATTGACCCAGCGCATGCAAGCGCAAGGGCGGAAAGGGACGGGCAGAAGAGGGTAATGGGCGACGAGGACAACGCACTACCAAATTCCGAACGCGAAGCCCATACCTTCGGATACGCTTCTTCCATCGCCATCTGCATCTCTGTTCGCTCTATTGAACTCGGCGGCCAAGGATGGATTCACTTCTCTCGCGGCACTTCTCCTGCCCTCCTCGCCTCTCCGTTTCTCCTTCGTGCCGAGGTACGCGAATAGAACCCTATATTTCTCCGCCTAAAAATTGCTTTGACATAGAGCCAAGGAAGTGTAGGGCAGTAGTGTTGGGTTTGACCATTTCTATCGTATTTGCTTTGTTGGGCGAATGCTGATGGTGGCGGGATGCCCATCGTGTTCATTTTAGTACTAGCTGGTGCTTGATGCGTTGCCTCACTCAAAGTAATGGGGAGAAAGAAGTGTGTCTGTACCTTTGAGTCTCCATGAGTGTGGAGTTGACTTCACGATGTGTATTTTCTATTTTCTTCTTTCATTTTCAAGGAGATTCTGGAAGAGGAAGAGCGGTGGTTTCTCTAAAATAAGTATAACGCACTTCAGAGACGAATTTGGAATTTGGCTGCTATGCCTGCTAATGCGCTTTTTACCTGAGGGACTAGTTTAGTGTAAGGTTTATTGTTCAAAATTACATATATTCAGACTCGTAGGGCATCTCCACGAGTGGTGGTAATCATTTCTAGCTTATTCGTAAGATTAGTATGATTGAGATCGTTTCTTGTTTTTTTTTTTTCTGCCAACCTAGCATTACGGAAAATACGTCGGAATGATAAAAACAGTGGTCTTATTGTGATCTGGAATGATGCTGGACCACAGGGAATTTGACGTGTATATCATTTGTTGGAAATGGAACAATTGCTATCTGTTGGGTCGGGCATGCTAGGCTATACGGTACTTTTATCAGAGGTCGGTGTCATCCAAGACACATAATTAACGCTACAAGTTGGGTAATGATAGTATACTTATAACTGATGGCTCGTTGCAGTCAAGATAACTATCTATCTAATCAAACCTATTGAAATTTCTGTTATCTAAAACAATATATAACGAAGTTATTAGACAAAGAAAAATAAATTTACCTTAAGTATATATTTTTATGAATGAATTAACATAAACAACAACAAAAACCAAACCTTATCCCATTAGGTGGGGTCGGTATATGAATTCTTTTACGCCACTGAGCTTTATCCCCTATTATATCATCATTTATATTTAAATAAATTTTATTTTACTTTATTTTATTGTTGTTAATCAAGTCTTTTTTGGTTTTCCTCTTTCTTGTTTCATGTGCACATTTGTCATAATTTCACATCGTCTAATTGGAGTATTTATTGATCGTTTAAGTATACGTCCGTACCATCTTAAATGTATTTTCCGAAGTTTTCCTTAATAGGTACAATCATGATCCTCACATCCATCTTAACATCTTTATCTTTGCAACTCTCATTTTTGTTCATGTACTTGAGTTATAGTCTAACATTCAGCTTCATATAACATAGTGGGTCTAACCGCCGTTTTATAAAACTTTCCCTTAAGTTTTAGAGGTACTTTACGATTACACAAAACAACTGATGCTCTCCTCCATCTCAATCATTCTGTTTGTGTTCTATGTAAGATATCACTTTCAATCCTTCTATCCTTTTGCAAAAATGATCCTAAGTTCTTAAAACTCTCAGTTAGAGACAACTTGACATCTCCTATTTTAATAATTGTCTCATTACGTCTGTTATTACTAAACTTAAATTTCATATATTCTATCTTTATTATACTAAACCTAAAACCTTTCACTTATAGCGTTTCCTATCAAGATTTGAATTTAGCATTTACTTCTTCACGTGTTTCATCTACCCAAACAATATCATTTGAATGAATTAACATAAAAATATAAAATATAAAAGTGACATGGGATGCTTCCCTAATAGTAACTGGTGTCCACATCCCATGTCAAAATTCATCTCTTTGCCTATTCCCAAAGTACAACTCAATTGGTCCTAACTCCACTGTTAGCAAGCTTAGATGAAGCCTTCTTAGACGAATATCCAATATCATGCCCAATAATGTAGGCAAAATAATTATAAAAAAAAAATGGAATATAACATATTATTTATATGCAACCTGCATAGCTCTTATAGAGAGGAAAATTCTAACTTTTTTTTTCCATTCAATTACAGAGTCAGCTGTAATGTAGGTTTAAGGATAATAGTTGGGAATGCTTTGAATTCAGTGTTGAGTCTTTCATAAATGCTGTTTAGAGTGGGTTAATGTCCCTTCAAAGCTATCATTCACCTCATAAAATAAATTGCTGATTAATTAAATTAAAAACCTTTTAATTTTAAATAGACAACAATTTCACCCTAGATGATTAAAACAAATTTCAAATATGAGATGTGCCAGCATCTAGGAAAAATTATTTGAAATTTGTAAAAAAGTCATATTGCTTCTACACCCTGAATAGAAATGCAGTTCTGTTTCTATCAAAACAAGTGATGCATATTGTTTTGCCCATGGACCAAAACCAAAATCAGACCAGCGGGGATGAAACCTACCTTAAAGCACTCACCTTTCATTGTCTCACTTGTGCTCGTCATTGCTCCTCCTTGTCCACTATTTGCTGGCTGCAGAACCACTTATCTGCAGCAGTACACCTAATGAATAAGCGAAGAGAGTCTAGGACTAAGCCAAACTTTAACCTAAAGCATTGACTTCTAAACCCATTATTTGTTAACCCGTGAACTTATAAAGCGATTAAATTTTTCTCTAATTCCTTTCCTTATTGTTTCAATGACATGTACCTCTTCTGATTCGATAGGAACATCAACACCTGAATGCCATTTGTTAACTTGTGAACCCATAACCGATTAAATTTATCTCTAATTCCTTATCCATATTATTCAGAGAACACACATTCTTTCAATGAGGTAAGCCTCTTCTTCGTCTTTTCGATTTTATCCCCTCCATTTCACCAGTGTCATTGACACCATGTGTCAGCAAACTAGCACAACACTAGTATTGTTTCGTCCTGGTTAGGGATCGGCTAGGGACTGGAACCCATACTTGAAATAAAACTTTAAGCCTTGTGTCTCGTTCCAGCTAGGGACTGGAACCAATTTGGAATAAAACTTTAAGCCTTATGTTTCACTGCCTTTCTGATCACATAGATTCCTGGAACGAAATGCAGTTTAATCTACTGGTGATCTGAACCAAGTTTTAAATGATAAAAGAGAATTGGTCTCTTGGTGACAATTGTCAGCTTACACTTGGAGTGGTGTTTGGTAAAATGGTTAGGTTGGGAAAACCTTTCTATGGTGAAATGGTAAAAGGAAGAATTCTTTTCTCTAAAAGAAAAAAAAATCAGAGATGCACGTCTATTCCATAAGTCTGTTGCAACTTTCTATGGTGACTTGCTGCGAAGTAGGTCTACTTAATGTGCTAGGTTGATGTTTTTTTCCTTTTTAATTATCACTAACATTCCTCCTGACAGGTGGTTGTGTGCCAAGTCAGCACTTAATCAGCAAAGTGTGCAAGACTACAATTAGATGCAATGTTGGAGGGTGTAAATGGGATCCTACAAACTTCAGTTTAAGACAAATTAAGAGGAAGTTTGTGCACACTAGAACTACTGAATCAAGTTATGTAAATGCTACATCAGAACCATTGGAATCTCAACCTGAAGCTGTTAACTACACAAATTGGTGGAAGTCATCGATAGCTTCATTAGATGCCTTCTACAGATTTTCTCGGCCTCACACAGTCATTGGAACAGTTAAGGCAGAGTTTTATTATATTGATTGTGTGATGCATACTGTTTGTATATACATGCATTACTGTTCTATTCTTTTCATCATTGCTCACAAGAATCATTTTTCTGACAGGTATTGAGCATAATATCAGTTTCTTTACTGGCAGTTGAAAGCTTATCTGATATCTCCCCCCTGTTTTTAACTGGATTGTTGCAAGTAATAATGCAGAGAAAAACTTTTAGTTATAGATTGAGTTGTGCTTTCATTCAGTACATAATAATACTTCATGTCTCTCCCATCTCTCTTCTTGCAGGCTGTTATTGCTGCATTATTCATGAATATCTATATTGTTGGGCTTAATCAGGTTTCTGACATAGAAATAGACAAGGTAACCACTGAGATATTTTTCTTGAATGTCTATCCTTGTTCTTTTTGGAGCACAATTAAACCCCAAGATAACCGTAAATAGATGGAACTTGTGAGATATGATTTGTTATTGTTTATTGTGTTGCATTTACAAACCAAGCACATTCTAGGTTTATCCTTCAATTTTAGAATATTTTGTTATTCCTATGGCCATAAATATTGTATTCTAGTTTGTTTTGAATGTTGCTCAGAAGAACTGACAATTTACTTTGTTAATGGTTCAGGTTAATAAGCCATATCTGCCTTTAGCGTCTGGGGAGTATTCGTTCAGAACTGGAGTTGCAATAGTTTCCATTTTTGCCGCCTTGGTTGTTGGATAAGTTCTTCCTAAGATTTTAAACTATTTTTATGTTTCTTTCTCTTTATATGTAATTAAAGGATTTGTGTGGCGGGGCCATATTGGTCCAAGTGGGGTCAATTGATTCTACTTAAAATTTAAATTTATAACCTATTTATAGAATGATGAAAATGAGATTTTGCCCCATTATATTTACATAATTGAGGCCACATGTTATGATAATATTGATGATGATGCTACTGATGCTTAAATAATTGAATGATGTTCAATAATCAACCAAGTTTTATTAATTCAAGAACATCTTTTATCTTTTATATATATATTTTTCAAAATTTTATATCATCTCATTCACCTGCAAATAAGTTTCTGCTTTTGCCATTGTTGACACTAACCATCAACAACACAAATTACTCTTATCAAGGTACTACTAGTTTTTTGAGAGATCTTTACTGAATATGCAGATTAGTAATGCTTTAGAATAATTATAGCTCTTTGAAATTTGCTACCAGTAGTGGATTATTGAGCTTCTTCTAATATCACATCACTGGGTAACTTAATCTTTACTTTGTTCTTCCAGAGCTTTGGTGTTTCATGGGCTGTTGGTTCTGTGCCATTATGGTGGGCTATTTCCATCAGCTTTATCCTTGGAACAGCATATTCAACCAATGTACATTTGATTTCATTTACATACTTGCTATTTATTTTAAATCAAGTTCTGGTGATAACTTACTACTTTACAATGTGCATATTTTTTTGATCTGGATTCTTAACACACCCGGTAGATAGTCTACATGAGATTAGCCCCTGGAAACCATGGCATAAATATATTTGCTTGTTCAATTAAGAAGACAATAATATTTTTTTTATTCTGAATAATATGGGTTGAACTTACTTGTCCACTGGTTATTTAATTGCTATTGGTGACCCAGCAAGTTAGCTAGGCTATTAGATAGATATTTTGTATCCACCTGCTGCTACCATAGAGATGCATAGGCATCATCATATCAACTGCCTATGGAAAAATAATAGGTCCTGATTTTTCTCATTCTAATTGTTCAAACCACAAAATGGAAACTTGTCGTGCACTTCCAACATACGTTGCAAAACTCTGTAACGTAGACAATGTTACACCATATGGTATAGTGGTTCTGATCATCTAGCTCACCATTTGGCTAAAAGAGTCTAAAATATGATTCAAAATTTGGAATTCAAGTCTGCCTTCCTCGCCGTTTCAACACAACGTGCTCCATGACACCTTACATCGAAGACTAGTGATCATATATATTCAAGACAACAAGAAAGAGCATGTGATTTGGTCTATACATTTGATTACTCCATTTAAGAGTGATAATTTGGTAGAAACTATATCATTGATTAGTACAATCCTTCAACAAAGAGATATTATCCACTTGTTGTGCCATGGTGTTTGTTTTCGTTGCATTCTGCAGCTTGGAAGTAATCAATCCCCTCAAAATTGAAAAACTACTGGATAAAAACCCAAGTAGGTGGTTAATAACGTGTCTAAATGGCACTCAAATTTAAGTGACCATCTTCTCACCTAGTGCCAGGAGTAGAGCTGAACAGTAGATATGCCTACTTTTCCTAATTTTTTTGAGTCCTGTACCTAACACCATAGTGTATATGCAAATCTTCAATATATCCTCATTATTACAAAAATTATTTAAGATTTATGTTATTTATTAAAAATTAATTTTAGTAATTATCAAGTGATTAATCAATAGAAATGCCCACAGTGATAATACACATAGTTTATGTCTTCCCACAAATAATAATTGTTGAAATGCACATCACCTTCAAATTTCTAGCACTAACCAATAATAAAATAGTAAGTGCTTATGTACTGTGTTCATATATGTTGCGCGTGGTACATGGAAAGGGTTCCGGAAAGGAATAGGAGAAAGTAGACAAGTAATAAAAGTCGCATACCATTACTGTTAGGGCCTTGAGATCATTGGGAAGTCAATAATACCTTCTCCATTGTAGCCAGCTGCTTATGATTTTGCTCCATCATGCTACCAAACCTTGCTTGTTCTCCTTCAGCTTAATGTTGTTTCATCCCTGTTTAGTCTCTTAGTGGATGCTTAAAATGATATATGTCATCCTTGGCTGCACAAAAAAAGAAAACCATGGTAAGCTAGATCGATCTTCTTGTCTATTCTACATGACGATTTAAAATTATTGACAATATGTTGTGACCTATGCTTATGCATGCACATATGGAGGATGGTGAAGAACCACATGGCATATGCTGGATGCATATTGCTACATGAAAACACTTTTTAAACAATGATCATTTGAATAATTTGTACCATCAAACTTTAGAATGATTGCCATGAATGAATAATTTAGTTGTGCCTAATGGAAAAAAGGTATAAATTACAAACTGAATCAAGCGTTTATTACCTTTCATTTGTGATCTATTTGAAGAGTTGAAATCCTAGATGTTTGAGACTTAAACAGTTGAGTGAGGTTGGCAAAGTTGCCAAAGCAGTGCGATAATTTGGTATAGTAAACAATAATATGAAAAAAGTTCAATTTTGTAACCTTAATGAAGCAAAAATAGAAGGGTGTGTATCATTTTTTCAGAAGAGTTGGGAGTATGATGGAAGTCATGACATTGTTAATCTGTGGCATATGCAATAGGAACCGACACCAATTTGGTAATGGCTTAGGCTAGGACCAAGACCAATACAAAAATTGAAATTAAAGTTTTGTTCAACTGATTACAAAAGGCAAATTTCAGTGTTCTTTTATTTTATTATGGATCAGGAAGTTAACTATATCTTATAGCATTAAAATGTTCTTATGATTCATCTACTTCATTCCTATGCTATTATGCAACTAGATTTACATGTGTCATTGGCTGCTGTCTTTTCTCTGTACCACATGACTTAGAAGTTGGATTTATTTATTTTTTTATTGAATGATCTTAAGAAGTTGGATGTGCATGCCATAGAAAAGCATTATTGCGTTAGTATTTAGAAATAGTTGGTTTTTTACCTTCCTGCATTGACTCTGATTATGAGTTCATGACAGCTGCCATGTTTAAGATGGAAGAGATTTGCTGTTGTTGCGGCACTCTGTATTCTGGTGGTGCGTGCTGTGATTGTTCAGCTTGCATTTTTCTTGCATATGCAGGTATGGCATCCATGTTTACCAGATCTGAATATGCAAGATAACAGTTTGCTTTTTTATTTAGTATTTCACAAGCCAAAAATGTCAGCATTGCTTGATGTTTACGGATAATGAATCTTAATAAATTCCCAGACATTTGTCTTCCAAAGACCAGTCTATTTCTCCAGACCTTTGGTATTCGCAACTGCCTTCATGAGTTTCTTCTCTATTGTGATTGCACTATTTAAGGTAATTCCTTAACTTCACATTGCAAAACATTAACCTAATTGTTTCTCAATTGTGCATTGGTAGAATGCAATGAAGTTCAATTTCTCAGAAGGATGATTCGTGACAATAGAAGTCAGCATGCTAGCATAATAATTTTTTGCTATTAATTTTCATATTCTTTCTTTCTTGTTTTATTCTAATGTCTTCTGTTATGGATTATGTTGTTTTGGGCATGTTCAAATTTCACTTATGATTACTAGCAGTAGTCACAATTGAGGGCTACTGTTTTTGCTATTGTATCACCCTGTATATAACTATCACACGGTGATTGTAGGCAGTGAGTTTATAATGATCCAATATACCTTAGCCTTCTATGGAATCATGAGCTCATGACTGCAATCTAGATGATGAACTCTCCCACCTACATACCTTCTATGTTTTGTCAAAAATTAGCATGTGCTTTATAGATGGTCGTGTACTTTGGATTCTTCCCATCCTTTGAGATGTAATTCCATATCTAATTAATAATTACAACTAGAAGGCCTAATTTCTGCAGTCTGCTCATCCATATTGTATTAATATTCAATTTTTAAATAAAGATAGCTCATTAGTAATTCATCTAGGTTATGCTTAATTCGATGCAAATATAGAAATCAACAAATGAAAAGTAAAGAGAACCCTTTGTCTAAATTGATATTTTAACTCTTTGTTGAAAATGATACATGTGTAAACTAATAATTACTTGATGGTCTCATATAAGAAAGGGTCACATTTGGGATGATCTTGATGTGAGATTTAGCTGCAAAACTTAAGAGATAGTGAGTCATCTCAACAAAAGAGCACCTCCAGATTCACTTACATCCATTAGAGAAACTAATGAATCATATTTTGTATTAGAACAGAGTGTGAGGACTGAGGATGATTAACAAGAATTCGATAATGATTTTTCCTAGAGAGGATTGTCATTTATTTGAGTTTTTACTTGAGCATTGTGTTTTGTCAATAATCTATTATATCTATAAAACTGGTTGTTTTGGCTGAATCTTCCGTGAATTCATATATTCATAGACCATTTCTCTTCTAATTTTAATTGCAAGAAGGATCAATAGTCAATGCATTATCACCATCATGAAACCATGTTAGTCCCAACAAGCATCAATAACCAATTCAAAGATAGTTAATTCTGAAATTAACTATCAATTGCATTGATTGACATTGAACTATATTGAGGCCAAATATGGCATAAAAATATTTACTAATAAACCTAAGCAATTAAAGCTTCTAACTGTTAAAAGGTTTAACCAGAATTTAAACAATGGAGTGATTGCCAATAAGTAGATGGAACTCATGGTTGGAATAGATTAACGAGGAAGGAGCCATTAGAGCCAATCGACTATAGATACTTCTTGTCTAAGCCCTTTCTTGCATTGAATTGTTAACACTGATTTCACAAATGATTTGTAATCATTTTGTAAGCATACATCTTGTTGCCTCATTTTTCTCTCCTTCGCTTATGAGAAGTAGAAATGAATGTAATGGCTCCAAATTTTGAGTTTGCAATAATATAATTATAATCTTAATGGTAGAGGTAAGAAGTGATGTTAGAGGACAATGCGATGGTTGTTCACATAATAGTAATGGAGGCAAACTATATAAATTGACATTATAGTAGTCTTTATCTAGCATTAATGAGAAGAAACTTTAGCTAGCTGATATATGAGATATCTCACTCAGAATTTTGTTGAAAGGCTTTCTATGGCTTGCATCAATTTTTATGTGAAATGTTCAATCGAGTCATTGACAACAGACCAACTTGGTGGATCATAGCTAATGGAGAAATGACTGTATGGTATAACTTTTAAATCACAGAGATGAAAGTTTACTCAAAGTAGTAGGAAAGGATATGAAAGGGACACCTGTCTTTGTAATATGCTTTCAAAGGATTGGCACATCCTGCTTTTTTTCTTTTGTTGCTAAATTCCCTCCTCTTGAATTTTATTATTAGCTTTATTTGTGTTTTAATAGTAAATCTGAATTCTATAATACATTTATTTACTTTTTTTAAATAGTAAATCTCCTGGTGGTTGTCTTCTAGTACCATGAAATATTTTTTTGCTTATGGACTGAGATATTCATCTGGTGCAGGATATCCCTGATATTGAAGGAGACCGTATCTTTGGTATTCGGTCCTTCAGTGTTCGCCTAGGTCAAAGACGGGTATCCTACAAAAGAAAATTGATCATTATTTTTAATTTGTGCAACTATTCTGATTAGGATAACTTTGGCAGGTCTTTTGGATTTGTGTCTACCTACTTGAGATGGCTTATGGTGTTGCAATGGCAGTTGGAATCACTTCATCCTGCATTTGGAGCAAGCTTGTGACTGTATGCAGACAACTTCTCTGCAATTTGCTTGGTCATTTTATTTTCTGCCTCTTGTCATGCTTGTTCATTATCCCATAATTTTTTCAACCAAATTCATTTTTTAACGAATTAGTTTTTATTAGACATATCAACAAGTTTCACTTACTTCAACTCTCAGATTTCAGGATATTCTCCAGTGGACTTGGTTGACTGAACAATGTTTTTATTTCTATTATTTTTTGCTACCATTACTAAACAGAAATTCGTCCACTAAAGGAATTTAAAAAATTGAATTAATCAATCACAATTTTTTTTTCTTCTGGTATTGTTTGAGTATTTGCTGACATGTGATTGCAGACACTCATATAACAAGGCTGCTATTCTTCTTTGAGGTTACATCCTGTAATTTTTGATCAATCACCCAGCGATTCAAGGATGACCTTACCAAGCCCCTGGGGCATAGTTGAATTGGTTACGACGGGACAGACTTGCTGAAGTGGGCAAGATCGAATCTCGACGAAGCCGAGGCAATGCCCTTTCCCGTCGTGACCAACTGCAGCTTCTCGATTTACCTGCTCACAGATGGTCGTGGGGCCGACCGTGTGGGGCCGCTGGGATGGCAGATTCCACTGCTGAAGAAGGATGACCTTACCAAACTAACAATTTGCAGACGCATACCTCATACCATCTTGAAACATCGAAAAGAATTCTGCATGCCTGTTGTTTAGAATTGTTATTTCTCCTTTGATTTATGAAACCAAAAGAGTCTAAATCTTCCAGAAATTCTTACGGCTTATTCTGCGAAAATTCCATTTCACTGGTTTTGCAGGTCTTTGGCAACGCAGTACTTGCATTGATTCTCTGGAATCGTGCTAAATCTGTCAACCTAATGAGCAAACCGGCAATTACATCTTTTTACATGTTTATATGGCAGGTAATCGTCACATTTTCAGATCTGTTAAACATTTCACAACCTTCTCTCTCTATGTTTTTGTAAGCAAAATAGTTTGTTTTTTTTCCCCAGCTTTTCTATGCGGAGTACTTGCTCATTCCACTTGTGAGATGACTTGGTGCAGCACATTCAAATTTGCTGATCAATTAAGCTGCTTTCCTTGACTCAAGTGAATGGAGAAATAAGATAGCAAGTACTAAAGTGATAGATCAGGTCGTCTCTCTTTTCCAGAACTAGTCTTGCACTTCATTATCTAATATATTATCATCGACAATTATGTTCTACATAAGCTTTGTAATACTCTTGCTGACTCTTAATAGATTTGTATAGAAACGACAATTACGCAAATCCTACTATGGACCATTCCATTCCATCCAAAACTTTTCATTGTCTTCCCTAACAAGTTTTTTCATTATATGTTTTATGTGAAAAGGAAAACCTCTATAAAAATGGCGGACTGACTGTTCTGCTCATGTAGTGTCTTGTAGTCTATTGGCATTGTGAAAGCGTTCTTATCCAGTGGACTTGTGATGGATTCTCCACCATCACAAACTGACAAAGTGAAGCTGATGAAGGTATAAGAGTTGTAATCTAAATATAAACAGCTACCAAACTTTGATGACTTTGACTAGTGTGTTGGCGGCTAGAGGTCAAAAGGTGACTAAAGAGAGTGCAGTCTGCTAGAACAGAACAAACAATAAAGAAGTTTGAACGTTGCATTGTGTTTTCTGCTTGGCTTCTTCGTAGCAACAAGTAATAGAGGAGACTCGTCATTGTCGATGAAATGAGAAGCTGCCTTTATCTATCAAATGGTATGGTGGTCGAACTCGTGGGTCGTTTACTCAAACCATTGACTAGTTAAGTCGTCCCAATCTAGAATACAATTAAGTAGGGCTGTAAATGAGTTAAGCAAGTTAAATTTTGTGGTGTTTAAGTTTGTTTGACAAGGTAACCGAGTTAAGTCAAGTCTAAATGAATTAAACCATTAAAATAGTTGTTCAAGTTTGATTTGATTTTTTTTTTTGTGATCTTGAGTTTGGTTCAAATTTGGTTCAAAGTTTAATTCATTTAGATGTTATCGAATTTGTAATTTAAACTTGTTTGATTGTTTGGAAATTTTTATATTTTAAACTTTTTTGGTTAGTTATTAAGTTGGATAATATAAACTTGTTTGTTCATTTTAAAAGTTTCTTTGTTTATTTAGTATGTTGATAGAAGTTTTATTAATGAACATAGTTCAACAACATTGTTCACTAATGTTCATGAATATTAATAAGCTGAATATATATGTGTTCAAGTGTATTCGTTTAGTTTATTAAATTATTTAAGTTTGTTTATTTAATTGATATTGTGTGGGTTGAATAAACATAAATAAATTCTTATTGAGTGGAATATCAAATTTATTCATAAATATTTATTTCATTTATAATTGTACAATTAAGTTTCTTATAGGAAATAAATATATATGTGCTCATGGGCTCATAGCCCATAACATCCGAGAAAGGCATCTCCTTGCGCAGGTGCTCGATGGATTGAACCTGAATCGAACACGGCCTAGGCTCAAATGACTCGGTTCAATTCGGGACAGGGTCGAACTGTAAGGCCGGGCTTGAGGAGCTGAAGATTATATATTAAATGTATGGACCGGACCAATAGCCATTCCTCGGTTCGATTAAACCATTTCCTAATAAAAAATTATAAGGACTAGTTGATCTGCATACCTTGAAATTCGCCCATTTGGAATCCACCGTTAAATTTAACCAGTATAATTAGAGCCCAAAGTAGTTGACTTTAACAATACAATTAGCAAGGTTTGACTCGGCCATTGGATCTGCCGTATCACGAGTCCAAACATATTTATGAGAATATGCCAAGCTTGACTTGCATTAATTACTCGACGGCTACGAATTCCACTTAATTAATTGAATCCTTTGAATCCCTCTCGATTTTTGTGGCCGGCCGCTCGACTCGATGATGGTAACTCGTTGACTGAACCACGCCTAATAACTTTGCCGGCGTTGACTTTGATCCCCTCTGATGTATTTGTTCGTGCGCCCACATCACATCGTGTCTCGCTTAAATTAGAAGTGGGAAATCGATCGAATCTTATCGAAATAATAAAAACATCGAGATCAATTTGCGGTTTTAGACTTAAAAGTTACGTTTGCATTTTGAATTCAACCGTTTAAATTGAAAGATCCAAAGTTTTAGTCCAAGTCAACGCAACGGTAATGGCCAAATTAAGACTTTGAATTTTGGAACTAATTAAATAAATTAATTAACTAAAAGCGTGATCTTCGCACAAACCAAGTAGACTTTGTAATTTGTCTTATACTTGCAAATAATTTTTCCTTAATGATTAACTTATAAAACCTCTTTTAAATATATTCACAATCAATCAATCAATACACATAGTTAACATCCTTGCTAATTTCAAATTATTTATATATTATTTATACAGCGGAAACCTACTGCCATGTGACCCCAGATTTAGAATAATATTGAGATATTAGTCAAAATCAAGAGGATTGAAGAAATCTTGAAGGATAGTAAATTGTCAATCTTAGCCTTGGGTCTGCGGGGCTCAACCTTGATCTCAAGAGTCGGATCCTGATCTCGGCCTCTACTTGGTTTCGGATTTTGACCTTAGTCTCAAGCCTCGAGTCCTGATCTCATATGCCAATCTCATCCTCTGCTCGTCCTCATGTGCCGATCTTATTTTAACGTTAGGTCCTGACTTCAGCTTTTGCTTGACCTTATACGTCGATCTCATCTTAGTCTCGGGTCCCGACTTTGACCTTGACTCGATCTTATGAGTCGACTTCATCTTAGCTTTGGGTCTCTTTTCATCCGCTTCTAGATTGAGCCCATAAAATCGGTTCAATTGTGAAATCATAAAACCCTAAGGTTAAGTTTCTCTCAGAAAATAAAAAAAATATCCCGAAAGATATGAACAATTAAAATGCATATATCGGAATATACCATAAACGATAACACGTATTTTTGAAATAAATTTTAAACAGATACTAATATTTCGAAGATTAGATACATTGATCACTTTATAAAGGTTACTTATATCCATGGACACAAGTATAAATACTTTTTATGTCCTTAATCTTTTTTTTCTCATACAAAATTATTTATCAAAATCTATCTTATTCTAATTCTCTCTTAGAGTATTTTTAGATTTATTTATTATTTTTCAAAATTATCTCTCAGAAATTTACACGTCAATCCGTTAGGATGACTAAAATATTTAACCGTTATTTTTTTAATAGTACGGATGATAATACATATATCTTTGATCAACTTGTCATTTTCTTTCTTTTTTTTTTAATTAATTATTTTTATCTTCTCCAATATCAAGGAAATAATTCTCAGCAAAGTTGCACATGGAAAAAGAAGTCGGAGAAATGGAGGAGATGTGATTTGTCCGGATGACAATTCTTATGCGTAAAATCATATAAATTAATATCATAATCTCCGTATCCACGAACAAGTAGATACGGCCGTACTCATAAAATCACATAATCTAAACAAAGATTTTTTTTAAAAAACATTATTCTTTGCTATTTATATGGTTGTCATTTGGATTATTCATTGTACTATTTAGATTTTTTTAGCCGTTCATTTCCACGATTGTTTTTTTTTCTTCTAAATAATAAATTAATTATTAACCTCGTAACAAGAAAGAAGGGGCTGGATTTTGAGAACTTCGGCCGGTTCGGGTAGAAATGCGGGTACGTGGTCCCACAGGTAGTCCACTTGAGGAAGGCGGCCGGCTTCTTGCTATAAATAGAGGCGGTTCGCGAAGTGATGCTGCCTCCTGTCTCTCTGTCTCCTTCCTCCGCTGATGCTTCTACCTTGATCACTGGAAGAGTGATTGGGAGTTTCGATTTTGATTTCTAGGGTTTTGTTTTGGTAATTGTGATACCTAATTCGTCGATCGTCGGCGCCTCCTCGGCGGCAGAAATGGCCGGCGAGAAAGAGATCAGCTTGGAGCAGATCAAGAACGAGACCGTCGACCTTGTGAGTGTTTATTATTTTCTTTTTTGTTGCTTTAGTGTTCGTATTGTTTTTCACATTGATCGATTTCTTTTGGGATCAAGAGCCCAAGTGAGATTTTTGAAATTGAAAATGGATGATTTCGGCCTTCTAGATCATGCAATGTTTTCTAGGTTATGGAAACACCGAACACGAAAGCGTTTTTTCCGGCTTCGAGCTTTAAAGGTCTAGCCGACGAGGAAAAAGAGGGAGAGGAAAGCAATGCCAAATCTGATGCTGCATTCTTTTATTATATTTCCGACATTTCCTCTCTCATTTTCAGCTTGATTTTGTCGTCTTCTCACGTGCTCCTTCTGCCAAAGAGTAAAGAACTACAAAGAACACTCTTTTAACTTGTCGTGATTTCGGGTACTTCCGTAAGTACTGATCCGTGACAACGTGCTAACTTTCGATCCTTCCTCTCGTCTCCTCGGTTAGCTCGCTCTGATTGAAAAAGTAGGTATGGAAATTGTCGTGTAGTTGCGAGATTATTCGATGTCTGTGGTTGTCGAGGCTCATTGGACGCATGCAAGGCTTCCACTTGTCTGCGCAACGAAGTCATTACAGCTTTTACTCAGATCGTTTCTCATTTTTAAGATTTAAACTTTTCACCGAGGCACTTGTTGATTTCACTGGAATCTGCCAAAGTTGTCTAGAAAAGTTGCAGTTTTTTTTGCCAGTGTGATTTCGACTTTGCGAGTCTTTTTGTTTCATTTGCTGGCTATTTTGTTCTTCTAGGAACGGATTCCCATAGAGGAGGTGTTCGAGCAGCTGAAATGCACCAAAGAAGGTCTAACTACGGACGAAGGAGCCAATCGGCTCCAAATCTTCGGTCCAAACAAGCTCGAAGAGAAAAAGGCAATTTATAAAATACTTTTGATGCGTGTTTATTCCTGTTCATCATCTATCAGTATTTAGACTGATCAGTGTGTGGATTGTGTGATTGCAGGAAAGTAAGATTCTCAAGTTCTTGGGCTTCATGTGGAACCCCCTTTCATGGGTCATGGAGATGGCCGCCATCATGGCCATCGTCTTGGCCAACGGAGACCACAAGGCACCGGATTGGCAAGACTTCATCGGCATCATCGTACTCCTCGTCATCAACTCCACTATCAGCTTTATCGAAGAAAATAATGCCGGTAACGCCGCCGCCGCACTAATGGCCGGCCTCGCCCCGAAGACAAAGGCACGTGCTTGTTGTGTTCGTTCTCCTAGATCAATCGTTTTGTTTCAAAGTTTAAAATTCTAAAACTAGATTATATCTGAATGAAATTATGTTAATAAGAGGTAGTCTGATGGCTCAATTAGGTTCTTAGAGATGGCTGCTGGAGTGAACAGGACGCGGCAATTCTTGTTCCAGGCGACATAATTAGTATCAAACTTGGGGATATAATCCCAGCTGATGCACGTCTGCTCGAAGGGGATCCGCTGAAGATTGATCAGTCCGCGTTAACTGGAGAATCTCTCCCGGTTACCAAGAATCCCGGAGACGGAGTGTTCTCTGGCTCAACTTGCAAGCAGGGTGAAATAGAGGCCATTGTCATTGCCACTGGAGTTCATACCTTCTTCGGAAAGGCAGCACATCTCGTAGACAGCACGAACCAAGTTGGACACTTCCAGAAGGTGCTGACTGCCATTGGTAACTTCTGTATCTGCTCCATTGCGGTCGGCATGGTCATTGAGATCATCGTCATGTATCCAATCCAGCACAGAAGATATAGGGACGGTATTGATAATCTATTGGTCCTCTTGATTGGAGGTATCCCGATTGCCATGCCAACCGTCCTGTCTGTGACTATGGCTATTGGATCGCACAGACTATCTGAACAAGGTGCTATCACAAAGAGAATGACCGCGATAGAGGAGATGGCTGGCATGGACGTCCTCTGCAGTGATAAAACAGGGACATTAACTCTCAACAAATTGAGCGTCGACAAAAATCTTATTGAGGTTTTCACAAAAGGGGTGGATAAGGAGCACGTGGTCCTATTGGCAGCAAGAGCATCAAGAACAGAAAATCAGGATGCTATTGATGCTGCCATGGTAGGGATGCTTGCAGACCCAAAGGAGGTAAGTTCTATATAACTATTGCTGATGAAGGATGATCATACTGAATACAAGTCAAGTCAGACGATTTCATTGCTCATGGACAGGCAAGAGCAAGTATTAGGGAAGTGCATTTTCTTCCCTTCAATCCCGTGGACAAAAGAACTGCTCTCACCTATATTGATGGCAATGACAATTGGCATCGTGTAAGTAAAGGTGCACCTGAGCAGGTAATTTTTTCCCCCTCATCTGGTTTTTTCTCCCGTAGCATATAATTCATGCATTGCTATCACTCACGGGATTCAACTTCTGAGAGCAGATTTTGAACCTTTGCAACTGCAAAGAAGATGTCAGGACTAAGGTTCATTCAGTAATTGATAAATATGCTGAACGCGGGCTGCGATCACTAGCTGTGGCTAGACAGGTCTGCTGTTTGTGTCCATGGAAGTTATAAGTATTCATGTTTGAATTCTGGTTTCTTTCAAAGTTGATAATCTTTCGCCTCCAGGAAGTTCCAGAGAAGTCCAAAGAGAGTGCAGGGGCACCATGGCAATTTGTAGGGTTGTTACCTCTTTTTGATCCTCCAAGACATGACAGTGCCGAAACTATCCGCAGAGCCCTCAACCTCGGCGTTAATGTCAAAATGATCACAGGTAAGTGAACTCTCCTTCCTTTACCCTGGTTGTTATTTTGTTAACCATCATCTTCTACTAAGTTTCTTTGGTTCAGGTGATCAGCTTGCTATTGCGAAGGAGACAGGGCGGAGACTTGGGATGGGCACAAATATGTATCCTTCTTCTTCTTTGCTTGGCCAAGACAAGGATGCATCAATTGCTGCACTCCCTGTGGATGAATTGATAGAGAAGGCTGATGGATTTGCAGGAGTTTTCCCAGGTAGCCTTGGTGGTCATTATACAAATTGTCGTGCTATTTGATCTTCTATTGATGTCTTATTTATGGGTTTTCCTGGACCAGAACACAAGTATGAGATTGTGAAGAAGTTGCAAGCGAGGAAGCACATATGTGGGATGACCGGTGATGGAGTGAATGACGCCCCTGCTTTGAAGAAGGCTGACATTGGTATTGCTGTTGCCGATGCAACAGATGCTGCCAGAAGTGCTTCTGATATTGTTCTTACTGAACCTGGTCTTAGTGTCATCATTAGTGCTGTGCTTACTAGCAGAGCTATTTTCCAGAGGATGAAGAATTATACCGTGCGTATTTTCTCATTTCCTTGCCGCTATTCCTTCAATTACAAAGGCTTCTCTATTGCTGTCATTGAGTTTCTTTTTTCTTGTTTTACCACAGATTTATGCTGTCTCGATCACTATACGGATTGTTGTAAGTTCCCACACGAGCTCAATCCTTGACAGGATTTTGAGTTTCCAAGTCTAGCGTGATCATTTCTGTGATTCTCATTTGCCTCTACTTTTACAGCTTGGTTTTATGCTTATTGCACTCATATGGAAATTTGATTTCTCGCCATTCATGGTTTTAATTATTGCCATCCTAAACGATGGTAAGTGCAGATTAAAGCAGACAATACCATCTTGTTAGTTCTGCTTGTTATTTTGATCCCTTAGATTCGGATCACATGGTTGTTTCATACTGTGTTCGGCAATTGAAGGTACAATCATGACTATTTCGAAAGATCGAGTGAAGCCATCTCCATTGCCTGACAGTTGGAAGTTAAAAGAAATATTTGCTACAGGAATTGTTCTCGGCACTTATTTGGCGCTGATGACAGTCCTATTCTTTTGGGCCATGAAAAGCACCAACTTTTTCAAAGTGAGTGTAGCTATTCTCTTTCCTTGCACAAGGAAAATGTCTAGGGAAATCAGCTTGATTATGAACCTATTTTGCTCCGGGTATTGCTATTAAGAATTAAGATTCATTGTTTTTTTTGTCACTGTTCTTTCTTATCAAATCCTTTCAGTGAATCATACTTACTCTTCACACACAATTCTAATACAAATGGATTCCACTGTGCTGCACGAGAACAGTAATGTTAACTATGATTTTTTACAGAATGCATTCGGAGTTAGATCACTGAGGGACAACAATGATGAAATGATGGCTGCTCTATACCTCCAAGTCAGTATTGTTAGTCAAGCTCTTATATTTGTTACACGGTCGCGCAGCTGGTGCTTTGTCGAGCGCCCAGGACTCCTCCTAGTCAGTGCCTTTATCATTGCACAGCTTGTAAGTTCCTCCTCTCCACTGTTTTTCCTCTGTAAGTTTCATGCTCATCACCTTCCAACTTACTGTCACAGTTTAGTAAACAATCTAAGTGCATATATATTTACCTGAATACATGATGGCATTTTTCTTGGAATGTTTGTTCTAGTAAGTGAATCTTTTAGTCAGATTAGTATTTGAAGAAGAATGCACTTCTTGTAAACTGTAAGGCTTCATCATTGAGTCTTCTCTCAGGTTGCAACCCTCATAGCTGTCTATGCCGACTGGGGTTTTGCTAAAATCAAAGGTATAGGTTGGGGATGGGCTGGTGTCATCTGGCTTTTCAGCATTCTTACCTTCTTCCCTCTGGATTGGTTCAAATTTGCCATCCGCTACATTCTAAGTGGAAAAGCTTGGGATAACCTTCTCAACAATAAGGTATGGAGGAATGCTTGTGCCTTTATAGAAAATCTGTTTAAAGATTTCTACTCTTTTCGTATAGACTTTTGTGTTTGTATTAAACTCAAGCGCCAATTTCTACTCAATTTATGATGTTTCAGATTGCTTTCTCTACTAAGAAAGATTATGGCAAGGAAGAAAGGGAAGCTCAATGGGCTTTGGCACAGAGGACGCTGCATGGACTCCAACCTCCAGAATCCACTAACATTTTCCACGATAACAATGGCTACAGAGAACTATCAGAAATTGCTGAACAAGCCAAACGTCGAGCTGAGATCGCAAGGTATTATGTAATCCAGAGATATTTAATGAACATTTAACTTCTCATAAACTTTGGGAATTCTGAAAATCTTTTACATTCAACACCCTGCAGGCTTCGTGAACTGCACACTTTGAAGGGACATGTTGAATCAGTGGTGAAGCTCAAAGGTCTTGACATTGACACAATCCAACAACACTACACTGTATAATTAATTGCCAGTACGGGAGGGCGAAGTAAAATTATATTTGAACAATGATGCATACTCGAGAGTTTTATTGCTTCTGTTCTTTACCAAGTCTAATTTTATTTTTTATTTTGGATATCATGTTAGTAGTACTCAGTAGAATATTCTCTCTCATGAGAGGTGGAAGAAGTATAATAAGAATTACTTGTCGGTTTAAGCTACTACTGAATTTTCTAGTGGTAATTGATCATTTGCATCTCGGCCTTCTAAAACATTGTTTCAGTGAAGAAAATACAGCAAAATAAAAAACTTATGAGCCTTTTTCACACATAAAAAAAACTATATATTTGTAGACAAGAGTAGTGAATTGATTGAGGGAGAAGGAACTCGGGATCCTATGGAGGTGTTTATGCTGGTTTCCTTCTTCACGCGACATGGTAAATAAAATTAAGAAGTAGTGAGACACTTATTTGTACACTTTGCTAGAAACTATCAACAGAACATTAATCAACTAGTTTATTTTTGGCTATCCATTTTTTGAAAAAACAAAAATACACTCCCATACATTGTAAAACATCCAAAGGAGCAAGAAAGGAAATAAAATTTAAATTCTAAATGAAATAAATATCTTAAAGAGTAACTTCAGATATGCATAAATTGCACACTGGTCTCGACGTGCACACTGCAGTAAACAACCGTAGACTCCATTCATAACTCTATGCAACAGCAGTGACAAGCAAGGAGCAGGAGCAAGCTCGTCTCCAACCATAAATATGTTTACGCTTACTGTATACACAACTCAAGCCTCAATTACAACTTCAAGCACTCCTAAATTTATTGGGACACATCCCATTTTTAGTCACTTGAAAAAAAATGGCCAAAATAAAATAAAAAAAAGCAAGCCCGCAAACCAAGCTTTGTCGACAAAAAGAATACCACAGCCAAACTGGAACAGAAAGAATGGGTCAAAACCTGTGTTGACGAATAAACAACATTTGGGGACTCGAAGCAGCTAAAAAAGACACTGACACTGTCCCTTTCTTTACTATGAAGCCTTTCTTTTCCCCGACTAACTAAAATTCGGAAGGAACAATCACAACTTCAAATATAAGATAGTAGTAGAATGTGCACACCGCATTTCGATCCATCGGCACAAGCTGATTAGGAGTGAGCTGGGGTGTTAGAACAACTGAAGAGCTATTTTAAGTCTGTTTTGTTTCCACTTGGGTAATTTGAAGAAGGCCTCCCTTGACATGCCAAATTTCTCTTTGAACTCGACCGAGGATAAATAAGTCTGCGAGTTGGAAGACAGATTTAGACCTTCAAAAAGATGATGGTTTAGAACTAGTCAGTAAGATGATATACCTCTCGCTTGGTCACATCAATCTCAGTAACAGGATCTGTAGATGTAGTTTTAAGTCGTTCATAGGGGAATATTGGGAGCCCCTCTTCATCTTCTGCTTCACCCTCCTTTGCATCTTCTTGTATTGTGAGCACTTCAATTCTATCGCTCATTCCAGTGATACTCTCCTTGGGATCCACTTCAGCTTTGTTCTCTGGACTCACTTCAGTAAAGGAGATTCAGAGGATAGAGATTTTAGGAGCAGAATAAAAACCTTCAACATGTTCTCTTCACTTGAGAAAATAGTTGCATACCTTTTAATGATTTTGGTATCTTGACTTCCTTTGGGAGTTCAAATGAAGAAGAAAGGTTGGCAACAGCAGCTGATTTTGGAACTGCTGTTGTCGAATCAGGTGAACCAGATTTTGGGAAAAGTTTTCTAACCACCGGAGGAGGAGTTGACAGATTCCTTGCGTTGGTGTTCTCAAAGTTAGCTGCTATTGCATTAAATGCAGGGGATCTTCCCCTAACTCTAACGCGCTCAGGACTGAAGGACATGCTTCTTGAGCGCTGAGATTTTTCAGGCACACTAGAACGCCCACTATGTGCCGCTGTCACTCGCCTCTTGGGCTTCTGATGAGAAGATAAATATCCAATTGGAAAGATCTTAGCGAATTGCCGATAGTATAATTGGAGAGAAAATATTGAATCATGCAAAACTGGCAAAGAATCATAGACAAGAAAAGGCTTATAGCTTTAAAATCCTATGCTCTATGTGGCCACATAAGGCAAACTAGTTTCCATTCTTGATCACCCAAAAAAACTTATATGGTTATTTACAAAATGCAGGAAAAGGAATACAAAACTTGGTCTGCATTATTAGAAAGTACCCTTTGTGTCCTTCCTAGGTTGAGTAAACAAGAGATTGGCACCTTCAATTTCCTATCTACGAGTCACACAATAAACCAAGAGAATCTGAGAACTCACATCTGACGTTGGAGTTATTCCATCCTTCACAATTGCTAGCTTCCTCTGGAACGAATTACCATGCACCTGAAACCAGAAGAAGCTTAATTAGTTCTGTTGTATCACAAACTGAGCTATAATCAAACATTTGTCTACTAAAGTAGGCCACAGAAGCCCCTAGCCATTGCAGGAGAGTAGGTTCAACCCTTTGATAAAATGATATTAATCGACAATACAAAACAAATTTAAACTTTTAGAATCCTTACTGCTGTTTTTGATGAGTCCCAAGAAAAAAAGCGAGTGAAAAATTGAGGCTCACTCCCTTCCATTATCAGGTACAGCGGTGTTTCTGGAGAAATATTTTGCAGAAGATAGTCTTGTTCAATGAATTTCTGCAGGAAATATCCAAAATCATAGACACATCAAATAATAAGTAATAAGAGAAACATAGTCCTCTAAAATGGATATAACTTCATGAATTCGAAGAGAAAGATAAAAGTGGAAACAAAATAATTGAAAGATATGCTCTCTCTTTCTCCATACCTCTCCTATGTTTAAAGCTTGCATTCTGGTTTTTGAGTCAACCTGCTGCCCTACCCAAACAAAAATATCTGAACGACAGTCGAGAATAAATATATCTTCTGTCAGCAAATCATCCTGGGTGAAGTTGAAAATCTCTGTCACCTGCAAAGAGAACACAACCACATTTAAGAGACTCATTTAATGATAAGGTAAACAAGTCAAGCTCATATAATGAAGAGCTGCTCTGCATACCTTCAAGGTGCCTTCATGTACGCCACAGAAGTAGGAGAATATTCAGTTTGATGTAGAGAAATATTTAAAAGAAAAAAAGAATAAATATGAGCGATATTGATAGAGCATAAATGGAGACATTTAGTAGTACGATGTCACTGATGGTCTACCTTTTGAGAATGTACATGAGAACAAGTGAGGGTCATTTTCTTGTTCTTTTGACAGTTTCTGACTAGGGTATTCAGATTTTCCTCCCAGCAAACTCCAGAACTGTTCAGATTCTGTTCCCTCTTTTTGTGATTTTGTCTGCATGTTTGGCTGCAAAATTTGACACACAATATAAGTAGATGTATGAGAAATTAGAATACAATTGTTCCTTATGTTATTAAAAATATGGATATCATTAGTAATATATATTTGTCTAGAGTTTTATAGAGTTCGATGGGAAAAAAACAGAGTCAGTGTGACTAACTCCCAATAGCTAGGATTAATATGGTTTGTTGTTGTAATAGCTGAACACGTGTCCACTCATGTCCAGTTAAACAATATAATGAAGCTCATAACTCACTCTTGCAAAAGGTTTGAAGCAGTCATAGTTAATAGTTGTTGTACAAGAAAACAAAGATATTGAAAATGTGTTTTTGTACAATTTCAAAAGCATAGATCTTTTAGCAATTAGCGTAGTTTACAGCTCCTCTAAATCCAAAAATGTCTATGCAATAAGGATAACCATAAAAAGAGGAAAGTGTACTGATCCATCCAACAATATACAAAATAAGTGAGTATACAAAGGTCAACATGACTAACATAATTCTTTCTAACCATAGTTTGACGAACCTTAATCAGATCAAGCAACCTCTCAGCTAGCTCTTGGTCCACAGAGGTGCTTAGGCTTCCAGACCATGTGAAAACAGTTTCCCCACTATGCAGTATATAACAGTACGATGAATTCAAAGATGATGCTACCTGAAAGAAGATAGAAAAAGATGAAAAGGTCATGAAGGTCCATCATTTATAAAGCAATTATTTGAAAAGAGTGAATCACAGATAACATTTTTAAGAATGCAGTAAACCAAACATTCTTTACACAACATACAGGTTCAACTTGAATTGCTTGCATATTTTCTGGCCCAGATCCTTGAACTCGGAAAAGTGCAATGCCATCCTTTGAATAAGTCTCATCAGGAATCTCATTTTCTGCCACAAAATTCTTGTACCCAGAACTAAGACCACCCTGTGAAATTATGCAGTACACAAGCCAAACAAAATTAACAAAACAATGTATTAAACATATTTCATGTGGAGTTGATTCGATGAGCAACAATTTCTGCAGAAGCAAACCTTGAATGATATGAAGCTTTGGAAAATACAGAAGAATAATAGAGGTTCCTTTCCTTCATTAAACCGAGCCTGAAAGTAAGTGGGAATGAATGGTTAGTCCTGTTTTATTAATGTAACAAATTCTGGTTATAGCATAATTTGAGGTCACGATGAGAACATTATAATTACCTGAACAGCCTGTAACTTTAAAGATTCCAGCATCTTTGCAGCAAGTGATACTGCTGCAGCTCTCTCCTCCTGCACATGCAGAAGCTTCAGATTAACAAGGATATTAATGCTTTCTTCTGCAAGTCAGTTGCTTCTCTAATGAGCATGAAGAAAATTAAAATGGCTATCAACGGACAATTGTTAATGGGCTACAAAAATTCAATTTCAGTACAAGCAATGTCGCTAATAACTACGTCACAAAGTAGTAACACACCCTGACTTCAATATACAATGTTTCAGGAACAGTCTCAAACTTAGATTATTTATCTAATTAATTAGATGAATTTTCTCAGTATTGAAGTAAGACATGTAAAAAATAATAGAAAATTTTAAAAATATTGTGCATTAGTAACTTGATGAAATTCCAATAAAAGAGGGAAACCAACCTGCAGTGATGCACACAAAATCACAAGGAAATGACAAAATGATTCCAAGAATATTAACCCTTAGATGTGAGAGAACCTTCAAATGCCTATTGCATTATATGAAACTCAACTGTAAGAATGATTAATTCAAGCCTATAATTATCTCATTCATTCAATATATATCAACTTACAAAAACAGTCTTAGTGTCTCTGGAAAAAAAAAGGAATTAGACAAATAGACAGAGGACAACACCCAGGCTAAGAAACAAATAAGAGAAGTGGAAAAAGAAATCTAAATAGGAGAATATGAACTAGTCAGCATTCACAATCTAAATAATTCACAACACACTCTCCTTGAAATGAAAAATGAACAATCCGCAAGAAAATTGTATGCTAACTCTACTCAAACCAACACTAATGCTCTTTCTACAAACATCACCAATCGCCACACTCATTTCAGTTATAACTAAAACTATTATTCTAAAGATTGAATCCTTATTGCCTATCACATTTTAGTTACTCCCTTAACCCCTAATATAGAATTTTTGTATTCAACCCTTTTCACCTATTTTGTTTGACATGGTATCTTGTATTCAACCCTTTGCACCTTTTTTCGAGTCTATAAAAGGGGTTAGAAGCCTATGTATTAAGACGTCTTCAGTTTAAAAATATTTCCCTCTCAGTGAGTTGAGTTTGAGGGGGTTTTTTGGAAGCATGATTAGTTTGAGTTGTGTCACCTCTTCTCTTCTCGCTTAAGTACAATACCTCCTCTTCTCCTCAACAATTTTTGTGCTCAACACCTTCACTAACATTTGTGACCTAGTAACTGCTAGCGTCTCCATGACTTGGTTGCTGCCAATGCCTCTGCCCACACACCATAATCATCCATACGAGCAACACTTTTGAGAATCTCCCCCTTGCACCACATGAATCTCTTCCTGCCCCTTGTGCTTCCTCATATGTAACATTGACCATGGTACCTTCCTCCCTTTCTTCCTCTCACACCATAACACTCAAATCGTCTATTCTAGCTTGCAGGTTTGTTCTCCAAATGGAAGCCCATGAGATTACCATTTTTTTCTTACATTTTAACTCTCTTCTGAAATCACAACTCCACCTGCAAGATGATTGAACCTACAGTATTGAGGATTTTCTCTGTCATCAGATGCTTGTACAGTTGATCCCTCCTTGACCTTATGCAGAATGAGTTTAGACGTGACTACATTTTTCTTAGGCACTCATCAGCTACTTTCCCAGCATCTGCTCTCCATAAATTGATCATCTCTGCTACTTGATCTTGGCTCTCATGATCATCATAGTTAATCAACAGGTTTGGCTGAGAGATCCCTTTATCTCCTATAATTCCTCCATGTTGTTCCAGCTACAAGAAGCCCTAGTCTGACTTATTACATCCTCTATTGATTTGTCTTGGGATTTCTCTGTTGTTGTACCTCATTTACTCCTTAAATTTGTTTCCCCTACCATGCAACAATTGAGCACCTTATCCCTTGAATAATGTCACCTTGTTCCACCTCTGTCAGCCGCTCCACCATTGTCATTGTTTGTGTGAGCCACCACTATCTAGATATGCATCTCATCATGGAGCGTCTCTACTCTGTTACTGCACATGCTCCCTGTTCCAGCACATGTTGTGAATAATCCCAACTAACAATCCAAGGACCAGGTCCAATCAGCACAAATCCAGTCAAACTTAGAGTGATCCCTTCCTCTCCAACAAGGAACAGCAATGTAGCCTCCACTGACCATCTTCAAATCGTGTTGTGAGGGGATCTTTCTTCCTTCTTTCAGGGCATCCTCTATACATCATGTTCTATCTCCAACGAAAATGTACTCAGAGAAAATGTTGCATTCTCAGTTTGCTACTTCTAGCAAAAGATAACGTTGTACAAAACACCTTCAGTGAAGACCTGATCAGAGAAAACATCTTATTCTCATTTTGTTATATCCCAGTAAAGACGAATTGTGTTATCCATCTTTTACCAGAAACCATTGTGTGTTTTTTCTTTCTCTCAAGCTATTGTATTTTCCTTTCCTTCAGCCTATTGTGTTTTGTGTATATGTCAGTTTAGGGAGAATCCTAATCGAGAAATTTGTTTTGAGATAACTCTTTATCCCCTCTCTTTGTCAATGTGTTGGTCTAAAGTTGAAGGAAATATCATTTGTGTGCACTGTCCAAAGTTTTGTGTTTCACCTACATGTAAGTATTAGGTTTGGGAGTTTATCATTCTCAGCTCTGATCTATATTTTGCTTATAAGACTTTTACAAGCTAAATGAAAATAATATCTATACCCTAGCTTAAAACTTACCAACCTTGTTAATCTTTCACAATTTAGGATTGCTATGCAAAATTGAACATTGGTATACCGTATAGAATGTCATTGAGGAGTATAATGCCCTACAAGTAGCATGTATTTTGGAATAATATAGAAAATGAGGAAATGTTGATGCGTCATAAACAAGAAGGTACATGTAAAAGAATGCAGCTCTTTAATTCTTTGAAAAGGGTGAAGTATGAGCCAAAAAGTAAGATTCTATCCCAGATATTCTCTTATCAAAAATGAAATAAGGAAGAATATAACTAAAGCAACAAAGAACAGAAGTTAATTATAACTATTGTAAATATTTTTACGTTCCTAATGAAGGTTGTCATCATTGAGATGCTACCTAGAAATGCAAGAGGTCCATAGGTTCAGATCACAAGATCAAAATTTAATTAAAATATTTTACAATTACATTAATTTAACAAAATATAATATTGATACAAACATTTAAAACACTATCATTTCAATATCATGAAGTATAAATAAAATTATATAGCATATTGAAAATAAAAAGTGTTCATTTAAATATCAAGTAGCAACGTGACTGATAGCCATAAGGATGACAATAATAATAATTACAAGAATTCTTGCACTTAGAAGATGAAAAAAAATCTTATATAATTTCAAAATTTTCTCAATGGCATGAACATAAAATATTTTTTTCATTAATATTAACCTTTAAAATGTCTAATTGAAAGCATTTTTAAATATATTTATAATCGACGAAACTGAGATTCTATGTAGGAATGTTAAAGACACAAAGGATTGATCATAACTTATAATATCCTAGCCCAATTCATTGTTTAACCCAACTTGGATTGTAAGGTCCAGATAGCAATGTTGATTACTATGCTCCTAATAAGCAACATAAATATTGTAAGAAACTGTTGGAAAGCAAACAGGATTGATATCTAGTGCAGTGAATTGGCACTACATATAGAACCGCTAACCTTTTACACTGTTAAGATCTTCTGTTATTAATAGTTTAGCTACAAGTCTAGAACAACAAAGTCTCCAGAATAACAACCTACGTTAATCACCAAGGTTTTCAAGATACTTCAGTAAAAATGTACAATAACGATGTCAAAAAACTAACCTCTATGCTTTTCTTCCCAAACCAATTGCCAATGAGATATTCCTCTTTATCATCCCCGGGAAATGCATACTGGAAAATATAGCAATCTCCACTAAAAAACTTTGATTGATCAGATTGAGAAAGAAGGGTCTTTTCTTTGCCATCAACACGCCAAACCTGTGCATTTATTCAATATGTCACTGTTTGTCTTTTAAATGCAAATCAGCAATTGGGATTGTCCTCTTTCAATAAATCTCACAAAGAAATGAATGAAAAAACACCTGTAAATTTCCAGTACAGTCAATGTATGGTTGAGGTTCTTCTTTTACAGGAGCAGCTTTTGTGAGACCCTTAACATTCAGTCCTTGGCGTTTAAGAAGTGCTACAAAAGGACACATAAACCATATTACAGCTTGCATAAAAAAAAAGAAATTAATCTATAAGGCATCAACAAAAACAACAGCATTGCAGGATCTTTGAAAGGATGGGCATCATATACTAACCTGCAACTTTGCCTCTGCCATCCTCAGTTACAGTAACTTCACTTGTCTGAGTCCATTTATCAAACTTTGAGCGAAATACTACAGTCTCAAAACCCTCAATGACCCGAATAAAATGAGCATGTGATCTGATAGACTCACGCAATAAATCCTGTATGTCATATGCATTAACAAATATAAACACAATATAATAAAAATGAGTCTAAAGGCCTCTTACTTTAATGCAGCATTGCTGTGCATAAAAATTATTATATAAAGATAAATAAAGGCAAAAGGATAAGTTAATGCTATTATAAGCAGCTGATACTGAATTGCACATGATTGCATCATTGTGCATGGTCATGAGGACTCACAACCACATGGATCGTTCAAGGGCTCATCAACAACACCTGACCCAAGGATATGAATTATGGACATCTAGATGACACAGGGATTAAAGAGCTTAAACAATCTCCACAGTTGGAGCTCAGGAACTACCACCTCAACCTCAAGTGACGCAAAAGGGCATTCCCCTCAACATGCAATAAGGAACTGCACACACTTTGCATTGTGTAATATAGACCAACAACCCTTCGACCCATTGGCTTCTCACCATGCCATTGCCATCTTCTCTAGTAGAGGATGCATACAGCAGTAGTTGACATACCCACAATGAACTCTCCTCCATTCACTTTCAAAACAAATACATATTCTTGAACAGAGGTCATTGTCACTGCAAATGGCTCATCTAAGGCCTAAATTTGTCAATAGCAAGCATGCAGGATTTGATAGAGAAAGAATATCTGAGTGGTTCACATTTTAAAATGAAAATAATAAATAATCAGGAGCCAATCAACTTACTTCTGCCAAAGAAGATGCAGTTTTCCTCTCATCAAGAGATGTATTTCTTCCCATCCATACATAAATTTCAGTTCCGCAATCTAATAAATAGCATTTATTTGTGTCCAACAAGTCCCTTGTCAATGATTCAGCTTCGACAGACACAGGTTGTCCTTTCTCAACTCTGAAAAGGCAAATGGTTTCTATTAAATCTCCAGCATAATAAAGTCAGCTCAGAATTCATATCATAGTTTACAACATAAAACTCCACACCAAATATGGAATTCCTGACAATATATTACCTTAGCAATTTTTGGGAAAAAGTCTCAACTTTATTCTCGTCCTCATTTGCTGCTTTTCTTGGAAGAGGAGCAAAGCCACCAAAAAATCCCCAAAACTCTCCGGCTTCAGCATCAGCCATCAACTTACCATCCTCTGCCCATCATGGACCAACCATATCTTAAAACTTCCCTGGTGTCAGTACAAGACCTCAGAACTTTAGAATAGATAGCTTACCAACAGCTGCCATTTCACACTTCCCCTCATGGTAAGTATCCTTGAGATATTGTACAACTTCAAGAGCTTTGGCTCTCTCTTGAATAGAGGAATTAGATCCATTAAATTGGAAAATTTTGGACTTCGTATCCAGTATGAATATGTCATCATGATTCAGAGATGACCGAGCAAATGGTACCTGATCAGAACAGCTTAAACACTCAAGCACATATAGTTGAATTATGATACAAGATTTTTGTTAGGTGAAAGAGTTACCTCCTTGACATGGACAACATGTTTTCCTCTGCAAACAAATAAACGAATAACATGCTCTCTCTCATTGATCTCAGCATGCTTAAAACCAGATAAGATGCCACCTTGTTGTGGTATTATACATGGCTTGAAATAAGACAGGAACTTCTCGCTCTCATGGCCTTGTATTTCACGATATTGAACAGCACGTCCCCCCAAGGCTGCATCTAGCTCTACAGTTTTAATTGCAGCAGTTCCAGCTTCATCCTATAGAGATTGACATTCCACAGCAGTCTTAAGATGATTGTTCATTTCTTTCATAAAATTGATGATCTTAAGTATCAAGCTTTTGCACATAATAGACCTGAGTGGTATCTTTTCCAAGCCAGTAGTGGATATCATGACGAAGAGCACCACTTTTTAAGGCAGTTGTCTGAGAAGAAGAACAATTATTCGACACAGTAAATATTTGAAAAACCAAAATGTTAAGTGCATTCAAGAGATAGGTATAGAGAAAAATTTACTTCTTCAGTATCGCTTAGTTAACTCAATCCCAGTATATATAGAAGGAAAAAAAGGATAAGAAACATTACCTTAGAGAAAACTTTACTTCAGTACCACTTAGTTAACTCAATGTCCCAGTTACTAATTGCTACTTGGAACGGGGTGTTTTTATTATTGCAGTAGAAGTGTTGCCTTAGGGAAAATACACAAAGGAAATCATAAATGGCATAAAAAGACATAGAAGCCTTCAAGAGTATGTTAGTCTGCCACAAGAGTTTTAAAGTGTTTCATGGTGACACATAAGTTTCAGTGTATCAATTGATTTACCACATTGCTTATACTTGTATGTTCTCATGCAATTGCATATAAACTGAGTATGATTAGACAAAATAAAGATGACAAATGTAGCTTATATGTAGTTTACAATATATTACTTTAATTTATAACTGAGTATAGATTAGTCAAGATGAAGATGACCATTGTAGCTTACATGTAGTTTACTGCAGTAACATAGAATCAGCTAAATTAGAAGGGAAGGGTTGCCATGACTAAAAGACTAAATTAGAAGGGAAGAGCTCACGTGACTAAAAAGGTATGGCAAGTGTAAAGGAGTGGCTCCCTTGTGACTTAGAAAAGAAAACAAGTGTTTGCATAAGCGCTGCATGTTAAAACCCAGCTGGTAATATAGTCTCACATAGGATTCAATTAATTCAATAGATGGATAAGACCATATAACCAACCACAAATGACAGGCACTAACACAACTTGATGACAATGATAATTACATGTTAAAAACTTAAATATTATTCACATTATGTTAATCAGTAAATCATGGGTTTTGTCTCAAATGGACCTCTTATATGATTAAGCTTTTAATGATTATTTAAATTATAATTTTTATAAATAAAAAATTAAAATAACTATTTAATAATAGCTACATATGCATCCGCATGTATGACTGAACTACTGTGCACTCATGCACCCAACTATAAGTGCAAAAGGTTTAAGTTAGAATCATATCATGTTTCCTGAGTGTTTGTCGAGTGTGCAGGTGTAAAAACAATTGCACTTGCTAGTTTGAGTCCAAGCAGATTAAGGTTGACCAAATACTTGGTAAATGAAAAAATATCTTGGTTGATAGAGAAGACCAAGAGAACGTTAACAAATGCAAAAGTTCAATGGATGTTGATAGATCGAAAAGTTCAATAAATGTTTGATAGATGCTCGAATGAGGTAGGTGCCAATGAGAAAGACAGGAGGCAAGGCCTCTTAGCAGATAAGGAAAACCCAAAGGCAAATAAGGAAGACTCGAAGGCAAAAGCTCTTGAAAAATGAGGAAGACATGAAGGTGAAGGCCTCTTGCCATGAGGAAGATATGGAAGTGAGACCTCTTCGTAGATGAGGAACACCTAGAGGCTCTAGGCAAGACCCCTTGACAGATGAGAAAGCTTTGAGGTGAGACCTCTTGGCATAAACGGAAAACCCAAAGGGAAGGCCTCTTGGCAAAGCAAGACTTGGAATAAATGTCTCTTGGCGCATGAACATGAAGTGAGTCATAAGAATCTTAAAAGATTATGAATGATTTGCAATCTTGATTTTGGGGTGGACTTTTACATAAGCATGATCTCAACCAAGAAATAAGTGTTTCTAGGTCTTAGTCAATGAATGAAGTATTAATGAGCAGATTCAATCAATTGGAACAGTCGAATTGATAGTTAACTCGAGAAGTTCCTACTCACAAACAGGATAATTTATCGTTTTGTTTCAACTTGAATTGACTATGCTGAATTTTAGTCAAGTGGAGTGATTTGAGTCAATTAGGCAATTGACTATTGGAAACATCATATTCTACAATGAACCAAATTGAAAATCTATATAAAATAAGGGCCCAAGCTATATGTTTATGATTCATCATCAACATCAATTGCAAGCCAAATTAGAAGCATCTATGATATCTAGAACTTGAGGAGAAAACAATGCATGCCAAAACAGAGAAATTATGCAAAACAAAGACTATTTAATCAATTAGAAAGATCAGACAAGGTATAACAGTGCACTACATGTTCTGACACAATATAAACATTACATTGGACAATCATAATCTCAAAATGTTAAGTTTATTTTACTAGCATCCATATTAGAACAAAAATGACTATCTGGGTAAAGGTGAATCTATAGATCAACAATAAGTTGGTGCATGATGAACATAAGGTTACCCAAGAAGTTCAAGTAACAAAATATCATGTTCATTTTGAAGAATTATCTGTATGTATGCAATAATAAATAAATTTTAACATTCCATCAGAAGGAATATAGATAAAAAATATGAAATATGAAATTACAATTCCAATTCAATATGGCATGGCATATTCTGCTCTCTCCTCCCAACTGTAACTTGAAATATTTGCATGATTCATAATAAGCTGCTTGTCAAAATCACCTTGAAGTAACTATCTTGAGGGGAAAAAACAGCAGGTATATAGTTGGTGACAGTCTATGTTCATTCTCGTGAAGAAATATTGGACAAGAATAAAAAAGATTAAAGTTGGATTTGTCGAAAATCTTAGCAAAATACCTTCAAAACTATGTATGAATCTCCAGTGAAGAACTTTCCATGTGAAGAACTTGGTACAGTGACTGGGCAAAAGTTCTCAATACGCCATATCTCAAGTCCACTATATATTATTAAGCAAAACAAAACCAGTAGGCACAATGTGCAGAGGGGATATAACGATTAAATGACACATGCACTCCATTAAAATTAATACTTAAGTAGCATAGTTGTAATTTGTGATCATGTTGACGAAATTCATGCAACAAGAGAGCTTAACATCATCACTCACAATTAGGCATTCCTAGACAGGATCCAATTGATATGAACTCTCTGTTTTTTTACTCCCTCAATTGTTTTAGTTCATACTAATCTGTATGCAATGTCTCAGATCTGCTCTCTGCATTGTTGTGATTATTCTAACAGGAAATTCTTTTAGTCAACAATTAAATACTTAACTTAAACACTGTTTACTCAAACATCATGCTAACTAGTGGAAACAATCCCAATAACACCACTAGCTGTTTCATTTTTTAGTCATGTCTACAAAGATTAGAATGCAAGACGAAGTATCAACTCAAATTTTTATAGATCATACAAGCAATGGAAACAAATTTTGAAGTTAAGATTTCACGGCATGCAGCTCAGGAAAGGCATGCAGATCAAATGATTGACATATTTTAGTTTGATCTATAACTAATGGTAGAATAAATTTATTAAATTGGGATAAGTTTAGACTATTTGTAAATTTTATTTACATTTTTCCAAATATTCCTTCCATAGAATAATCATGAACATAGACATTTCAAGAAGAACAATGATATTTGTTCTATTAAAAATAAATAAATTCTTTATATTTCATACTGCACAACTATACTTTGGAAGGTAAACTTACGACAATGCAAAAATAAACTTGAGCAAAAGGATACGCTTTTTGCCCAGCTCCATGAAAAGCTGAATCAACATTTTTCATGGAGACTGCCATATGTGGAGAACTGCTTGGTTTTGGCTTCAAGCCACCAGCAAGAGGATTCTGCATAAAGGCATTCATATATTTTAGACAAACAATCCATTGCAACCAAGACAGGATGATGATCAATAAGTAACAACTAAGTGCATCATTTTATATTTATAAAAGTTGAAATTTTAGTGGATAATTATCTCAAGTGAATTTCACAGTAAGGTACTTTTTCCGAATGCTATACTTTAGTAGAACATGCAGTTAAACAAAAGACAAACAGCATTAGAAGTTTAAATTCTGCAGATAAGTTACACAAGATGAATAAATTAATAGTTAACACTGAGATAATATCATTCCACGCTCATTAACAAGATTTTTAATGGCTTCCAGAATTATTTGTCCCAAAACAACCTATGAAAATCAACCAGACCTTTTAATGCAACTATACATGACAAACACAATTCAGACAGGTAAATGACGACTTCATTAAGAGAAAGAAGTTCTTAATGACAAGTATTTTTACATGGTTGAAATTTTAAAATCTTGTGCCATAAGTCCATCGATGGAGAATTTTATGTGTACAGTGCATATGCCATCATAGAAAACCAAAAATGAAGAGGGATGTGAATATGACATTAACAAGTCAGTCAGCATACCAGTGGGCAAATTAATTTGCCATTTACAGGGAAACATGATGAGTACTAGTTTTCAGCGTGAAATTGGAAATTATCATAAACAACTAAAGTCAACCCCTCAAGAGCATTTAGAGAAGATCAGAGAATTCATTGGAAAAGATGCAGATTTGTTGTACCCTTTGCGTTCATACTACTTTCACACACCAAAGAATGACAATTATCGATCATTACCTTGGTTATCTCACAAAGAACAAAAAAGAGTCAGAGATAACATACACTAAACTTTCAGATTGCACTAGCGCCCAAACCTCCAGAGATACATAGAATCAAACGCATATACGTGTTCAATTGATCGATTGAATAGATCAACATATTAAAAAAGTTATCAAAGGATAATTAAACTGGAACTGAAAAAAAATCAACAGAATTCAAGAGCTTCCATTTTGAAAATACAACAGAAAGTGCGCGAATAATTTCGGATGCTTGCTGTGTCAATCAGAGACTAGCCTCCGGGTAAAGGCATATGTACAAAAACAAATTCAGAATCGACCTAATCAGACCAAGCAATAAATTTCCAGTGCCAAAAATCCAAAAAAGGGCCCAGGAAGATCATCCGAACTTGTAGCAAGAAAACAGGAAAAATCAATAAGAATCTGCTTCTCTACCTTAGCCCGAGCCTCAGTTCTTGACATCCTAACCCACCAAAACAATCACGGAGATAAACTCAGAAATCAGATCAGTTCCTGAGATGGGGGAGGAACTCGGAAACAATGTCAACAACTAACAATCCCGTCGCTTTTTTTTTCAGAATTAAGAATAGAATGCGACAGCAACACCTATCGCGACCCGTAAACAAAGGGGTAAACAGTGGAAAATATATATATATATACATATCACAACTTCACTCGTTCAAAGCAAGCGGCACGACGACAGCTACACATGTCCGATACAATTAAGAAACGGCAGTAATAAGAAGGAGGCGTGGGGAAAAATCAAAGAAAAACCGCACCTTACTCGTTCAAAGCGAGCGGCGCGACCGACACTGGGGTCGGAGAGGTCGGCACGAAGTGAACCCTAGCAAGCAGCTCTACCGACCTCGAGGACGAATGGGAGCGAAGGAACCGTCGCCGCCCAAACGAACCCGAAGACTAAAAAACTGATTTTTCCGAAATAGTGAGGAGAGGCGAGCGAATTATGAATGGCGCAGGCGTGCCGAAGCTAACTAAGCTTTACTAGATTTTGTAAAAATCTTGGGCACGCTAACAAAAAGAACGAAACATTCGCAGCGATTGCCAATAACAAACCAGGTAGGATTTTGGGTAAATCCTCGTTACGGAATAAAAGTATGGCGCCTTTTCTTTTTTACAGCCATTATGGTCGCCGAGGAGGAGGACAAAAGCAGCCGTCGATTCCGACGTGGCTTCTCCTGTTTCGTGATTTCGGTGTTGCGCGTTCGGTGTCTTCCAGGAATCCGATGCGGGAGAGGATGGATATGGCGCTGAGATGCTTTCGTACGGCATCCGCAGTTCGCTCCGGGACAGCGGATATGATACGTGGGATGACGTGGAAGTCCTCGGGAACGTAGAGGTGGGGACCAGTGTGGCACCGAGCCCGAATATGCCGAATGAATTTAGCGAACAGCGCAGCGACTAGCGAGCAGCCAATCACGTGGCCAGCGGAGCCGTTCGGAAAGCCGTGCACGCGGGCCCGAGTCCAGGGAAGAGCCCGACCTGGAGGCCTATGATTTTGACCCGGCTGGGGCCCAACAATGGGCCCCAGTCAGCCCACCAAATGCGTAAAACTGCGAATAATTATAAAAATATTGCGTTGTAAAAGTTTAACGAATTCATAAAAAATAGAACAAAAAATATTATGCGAATAAAGGTTAGAGTTTTATTATAATTTAGAAATACTACGTTAATTTTAATCACAATTAATATTTTTAAATGATTCTTTTTATTTGCAAGGAGGCTGAGGTTATTTTAATAAATAGAAATTTCAATCCATTAAATCGGTGTCTTTAATTTTTTTTTTAATGTTATTGTCTGTACTAACTTCTTTAAATTATAAAATGTAAATTGACTTACAATAAAATTAATTTATATCCAAATTTAAAGTTATATATATATATATATATATATATATAAAATTTATTTATTTAAAATGTTGGATATCTGAAAAATAAGTTTAATCTCTCTAAAGCATTAAGTCATAGTAAATTTATAAATAAAATTTTCTTTACAGATCATTTGTAAACAATTTTATGTTTTAAAATACAACACAAATTTACTTCATTCATTCAGATTGCATCTTAATTTATAATTCGATTTTAAGTATTCGAGAGTTTAAAATAAATTAATTTTACTTTTAAGTTTAAATCTAAATTAATTAGTAAACCGGTTAATAATTATCAATTATAGAAGCATATTGTGATTTACTAATGTGCATTACTTTCAAAATTGTCAAAAATTGCATATCACATTTGACATTTATTCTCGGGTGTATTTATTTTTCAAAGGACCTTCAATTTAATTTTTCTACAAATTCATTACTATCTAAACTATTAATTAATTGAAAGTGATATTGATTAATTACATGTGATTTTAGTTGATTGATGGTGGTTAAATATTGGTGCCATTTTAGGTAAATTTGCTGTGTTTGTGTTGACTTTTTCCATGCTTGGGATATTCAGTAGTCTAACATGGAACATGCAGGGGCATCCAACTGTTTACATTATACTATCATAATTTTATATGTGGCATAGAAACAGAACCTCATGCCTTATTAATACCTTGTAGATCTTGGACTATTTGTTGTTCAATTGATGCAAGGCTCAACTTGTGTTTGATCGACAACACTTGCTCATTGTGCTACCTAAGCAGTTACAAACTACGTGCTACTTACGTTGTACCAATAAAATAGATATGATACATCTTTCCTGTCTAAGGATTACTATTTTCTTTTGCAGCAAAAGGGTGCAGAACAATTGGGTTCACGGACAAATTTGTATAAGGTCAAATCTGAGATAAAGTATAGTACAAAATTTTACCGCATTGAGCATTACTTTGGTGTCTCTAGTAATGGTAAATGAATAATGAAGTAAAGTTCTTTGTTTTCTCATAATAAATGTGATTGCTGGCCCCTTAATTCAAATTGTAACAGGCAAAGCTGCAGAATGGGATGACAATTTGCATGATCTGCAGTTGTCTTTTGGTGTGTCTGATTTTCTGGTATGTTTTTATTTTCCATTTATGCTTAGAACTTGCTTGGTAGATTTCCCATGAAATTAACGCATGTTTCTTTGTTGAATCACTGGAGACTGAGTGATAAAGACAACTTTTTAATTATTAGGTGTTCAAAATTATAATTATAATAATATTGCAAGGAGGGATCATGTGTCCAGAGAAGTATATATTTCAACTGTCTGATGGGCCAATTTTGGTGTGATGTTACAGTTCACATGGCACACACTATTTTGCCACATAAACTACCCTAGGTGCTACTTCTTGGTTGATATGCAAGTCTAATATGCCGCACAAAGAAATTTCTAAATTTATAAATATTCACTAGTAAAGCATCATGTATATTGGTTGAAACATAAAACTTACTCTGCGTAGTGGGTATCCATTACAATCAGTTAAATAATTGTCTTAAATGGTTCCATAAAGATAGATGCCGTTTGGAAATAGAGGAATGTCTGCTTGGGTTATTCTAGAAAAAAATTTCAATTCAATAATTAGCTAGCTTACCTGAATACTTGGTCCCCAAGTATGTGTCAATTAATGGAGATATAAATCTGAAGATTATGAGCCATTATTACAGGTCGAATCATAAAAATTTGCTACAACAATACTTAATATTGAATGGTGGAATCAAGCGTTATGTTGTGGAGCCATTCTGTGGTTGCATTTGCAAATAAAACTATGAGAGTGCTTATAGTGTCTTAAAAGAATTATTTATCATTTTGTTAGGAATTTATTATTTCCAAGTTTCTACATGACATGGGGGAAGATGAGGAGAGTTTGTGCTAAATGCTGAGACGATTCTTCTTGTAGTTTTGGAAATTATAAGTCTTGTTATATCTCCAAGAATATTCTTTGGAATATCTCATTTAATCATAGGAATTCTTAAATATAGAGAATCTCTCTTATTTCTCTCCCTTTGTTCTCCTATTGCTTTTTGTTCCTTTGTTCTTATAAATCATTTTTTATGTATTCATTTTCTTAGTTTGTGGGTTGTTGTCCATATAATACATAATCTCCATGTGTCGAGAAATGACAAGGCCAAATTGTATTTCGCTAGTATAGGTTTTAAATCTTATTTTGTATTGGTTGACATAGGTAAAACTTTCCATTCCGTTTGTTGATTGATACACAAGAAGACACAAATCTCCCAATTTTTTTACTTTGAAACCCACTACTGCTTGCTGCCTGACACCCTATCCATCCCCTCATGGCTAATTGAAACCCACCATGCCCCCTCGTCGTTGGTCAAAACCCACTGCATCCTTGGCCAACAAGTTTTTCTCACCCACACTATTTGCTTGTCCACGAGGATTGACACACTTCTTTGATACTCACCTTTACTTATTGCTTGACTCTTTGCGTGTTCCCTTGTCACAAATCAAAACCCTTTGCATCCTTGCCTAATAATTTTTTCTCACTTGTGCCACTCGCGAAGACCGATATGCTTCTAATATTATCCACTTCTTCACAACCACAATATACATGAGTGATTGTAGGAGAGAGATATAAACCCCCCACTATCTCATATGGAGGATAAGCTTTGATTCATGGGAACTAAAGGAAATCAACCACATGATTTTAATATTATTCTTCATGCATTTCCAAAACTATGAACCATATGCACCCTCTCTTATAATCATGTCATTCTATGTTTAGAAAAGAATTAATTTATTATTGTTTTTTAAAAAAATTGATACTCTTAGTTTTGGTAGATAATCCAACTCTAGTAGATTTCTTTATATAAGGCTAAAGATTATTTTAATGGACATAACATGACCTCTATCATGGATTCAAATAACATATAGTGTTGATCGGTACAGGTGGAATTTTCCAATCCACTCGCGGACCGACACTAATATGGTGTTGCGAATGAAGTCGCCATCTCGTGGCGCCCACCGTAAGGTCGCAGAGACAGCTGTGACCTTGTGACGTCCATCACGAGGTCACGAAGATAGCCGTGAGGTCGCAGCTGCCTCTGTTTGAAAATAAACATGAGAGTAAACAAAGAGGAAAAAACCCTCCTTACCTCTTTAACAATGATTAATTTTTTTCTTTATCTATCCATGAAAAAAATCTCTCTCAAAGGATGGTTATTTTTTTTAATTTATCTACAAGGTAAGACTGCGTACAATAGACATTTTCTTTGGACCTCATATTGACGGGATTTTTGTGCACCGGGTTGCTCTTTTTTTTATCCACAAGGTAAATAGAAAAAATAAACCTCTTTAAGAGGGAGGAAACATATTGTTAGAAAAAAATTAAAAATTAAATATAACATAATTTTTAACCTTATAAAATATACTATTATGAATTAAATTATTATATATATATATAAATTTAGATTAATTTTAAATTGATTAAAATAAATCCAAATTAAATTCAATTTAATCTACTTGAACCTGTTATGTCTACTTGGTGGACTTTAACTAATCCTAATTTAACTTTTACTTAATAAGCATCAAATATTTTATGAAAATATCAAAATTTGAACTCAATATCAACATCTCAAAAGATAACTCAATAATAAGTATCTATAATAATCAAATATTCATAAAAATATTTTTAAATTAATATAATTATATTTGAAAAGTATTGAAACTATATTGGCATTGCATGATATAGTACCAAAATCATATTGTTCTAGTCATAAACTAAAACTTCGGCATGACGCGAAATTTTAAACCTTGACCTCTATCGAATAAAGATGATTTACCAACAATAAACTTATTGGAGATGCTAGTGAATTTTGGAAAAGGCTGTTATTATGTGATAGGACTAGAACCAATCACACAATGACTTGAGATGAAATGAAAGTTGATGGAAAAATATATTCCACCATATATAAGAGACAATTGTCTAATAAGTTTGTAAACCACAACAATTTTTCTTAAGTGAATATAATTTAAAGCCCCTCATTCACTCGCAATCAAAGATCTTTTAACTGAATTAAAGAAATTGAGCTTTAAAAAAATCATCTTAATCCTAAAAGAACTGACTGATGGAATTTAACAAAAGTGCTCTAATAATACCTTAGACGGATCTATTAACGATGCAATCTTAGAAGAACTACACCTCTTCAGAAATTATAATTCCTTACGTTAAAACCAAAGAAAAAATTAAAACAAGCATAATGACATAGGAATACAAAGACATCAATTTTAAAATTGAAAAATCAATTAAAACTTCCATTGGAATGCACCCTTTTATAGTCATACTTGAAAGCTTGTTAGCATAATGAGATCATTTCCTTATTTTCTACATGCCCTTATACTTAGATTTCTATTAGTTGATCTGAGAGACAAATGTTGATACTAGGTTCCAAATTGTATTAAGTAGTGATTATTATTAGGTATTTAGTGATATGATAAAATATACTCATTTTATACTGGCATGAATTCAAATTGATTCATATAATCTACTTTTAATTCATTCTTTTTCTATCTATTTAATTATATCGCAAGGAAAATTAATCTTAGTGCTTATTTATTCAACATGCCAACATAGTTAAATTAATTTTTAAATTAGACAAAATTTATTCTTACGTATTTGTATGTTGACTTTTTGCGGGTTCATTCTCTACATCACCACTTTCACGCCCCATGACTATTAGATAGATGTTGACTTCATCCTCACCCTATGATAAATCAAAATGTTTTCTTGTTTGATAGAATGAGCGACCAAAAGGAGAGGAAACAAAAGTCAAAATTCAAAAGTAAAAATAAAGTTGGTTAATTTCTCAATCATTGGAAATGACATCCAAAGAAGAAGACAATGAAGATACACTCATCGAAAGTCAAAACTCAAATTGTGCTACTTATGTTCCTTACACATAGGAAAGGATGAAGATGATTGTAACTTGCTTAGTGGAGTTTTCCTTAGTGGGAGAGTGCAAACAAGGAAAATTATTATTAGTATTTAATTTTTTAAATTTTCTAAAAATTGATTTTGGTATGATCTCCTATTTAGGAGAATTAGTTTTTAGGGAAGTGGTAAACTTAGTATTCATAATAATTTAGTGTTTGGAATGTTGTTAATTTAGAGAGTATAACAATTTTGGTTAGAGTCTAATTAGATAGGTATCATTCCGCTTCATAAATTTTGTACCAGCTAGTGAGTAAGGATTCAATTTGGTACTACATCATATAGACTAATACTATTTACAATTTACAGTTATTTAGGAGAATATGAAATCCACATCATAGTTGGCAAACTTGGCCAATCTAGATCAACTGAGTTGGATCGGAAGTGGTTGAGTCTGATCTGATTTTACATGATTTCTTTGGCATCTCAAGAAAATCCTAGGGTGAAGAAAGAAGCAAACAAAGTAAAAGTCTCAAAAATCGAAAATTGAGTCAAAATTGGTGGAAACCATAAATTTTTGGTTAAATTGGGTGACACTTGATGTTTCAACAACTCAATAAAGCATCAAGGATGGTGAAAGCCTAGTGCTGTTGATTTTTTGTGGCGGGAGATCTACTTGCACGGGATTGAGTTCGTGAGCGAGTTTATCGGGTAGGAAGTGACAATTTCATGGTTTGAGGGAAGGCATGGGAGGTGAGATAGAGAGGGATATTAGGGTTTTTAAGAATAATAACTAAATATAAATGATTAACTTATGATTTAATAATATATAATAATACACTATACTATAATACAGTATTCTGATCATATACAATTACTTAACAATTCTATTACAACATAGCTTAATTAATATTATATAATCATTCAAGGTTCAAAATGTCGAGCTATGTCAAAGTTTTGATCTTTGATTGGAAGGGTACTATTTCAGTATCGTGTTGATGTTTTGATGCATGGTACCGGTAATAGATTGGAGTTGAAGCAAGGAGATGAATCATAGGAAAATCTCGTACCTCATGTTGGACAAAATGGTCGAAACATATTATTTCGGTATATTATTGAAACTCGATACTACTTAGCACATACAGTGTCTTTTTTCTTTGTTTCATCTCTTTCTTCCTTTAACCTCTAATCTGTTACCGATACTATGCATTGGAGGGTCGGTATGATGCTGGAACAATATTTTTCCAAGCAATCGTAACTATGGCACGATTCAAGATTTTGAACTTGGTGCTAAGTGGTATTGAGTTTCGGTGATTTACTGAAACAATATGTTTCGACCGTTTCGTCTGGCACGATATGAGATTTCAAACCATGTAATCAATCATTATTGCTTAAAAATAGTGTTTGTTTTCAGAAAATATTCTTAATACATAAATAAAACAATAGTTCTGACATAATTACAAATGATTAATACTTTTTTATTTATTATCAATAATTTAGTATCCTATCCTGAGGTAAAAATAATTTAATTTCTATTTTTATTAAAAACATCTTATTCATGAATTGAATTCAAATATTAGGTATCAGTATTTTTTTATTGTCAATTACCAAATATTCCAACATTAATGTACATTGTTAATACTTGATAATTTTAACTATGATTAATAATTTACTGTTAAAATGTACTTATAATATTCAAATAAGTATTCATTACGTTAAATAATATTAATATTAGTTCTTTTTTATTTACTAAGTTAACAATATCCATTAACTATCAACTAATATTCTGAATGATACTGGATAGTATCAACAATACATGCACTTTAAACTAGATAGGAAATCCAATAGCAAATAATGCCATTGTCTTTTATTTGAATGAATTAATATTCGAATTGGTTTTGGAACACCTTTTGTTATTCCATTCATTAAATACATTTATTTACTTCTTTTGATATTTCTTTCTTCCTTTTTTAAATTTCTCTCTTCAATTCTGATTCCACTGATCCTACTGCTTTAATACAATTGATACTTATGTTTTGGGAACATCTGTTATCGATAACGATATTGATATTGCCAACCCATGATCCACATCATGTAAAGAATGAACGGGGATTCAAGCAATCTTCCTTTCTCGTAGTTCTTTTTGTTTTTTCTTTTAATTTCCTCTCCTACTTCCTCATGAATCAATAGCCATAGGAGAACATAACATCTTATTATTGTTTTAGAAGAATCACATCTGATATTGATGTCCTTGCCAATTTCCTCCTTGATTGTAACACTGAATATTTGTCTGGGATAACTTTTAGCATCTCCTAAAGTTCTTCCGTCACTTTCTTTTTTTGTGTAATTGAAGTGGCTATTTTTGTCATCATTTTTTTGGTCACGACGATGCTATTCTGTCATTTCCTAGTTATGCTTGTGCTAATATAACTAGTTAACAACCACACATTTTTAGTTTGTAATTATTAATGTATGTTTTACTTTCACAACCAGGTTGTTGCACCTGTAAGTGCTAGTGGGGTAGTTCTTGATGCACCTGAATCTACAAAATTATTAAGTGCTGTTGCAATCGCTTTGACAAATTGTGGCAGGTTAGTTGCCTAATCAAAAGTTCTACTGCCCAGCCATCTATTGTTTTTTTCTTCATCTATGTTATTGGTTTTGTAGTTATTACTTTCTTGAACACAGTATATAGTGAACCTAAGGGAAATATAACATGATATTGCACATGTACGACAAGAGAGGTTTGTTGGAAGAAGTGAAATAGGGCATGAGGGACATGATATTGCACATGTTGTCTACTTATTTTTCTGGCAAGAGATTAACATGGACATTTTCATTTTATATATGTTTCCTGTAGTTTCTTGAAAACTTTTTATGACAATTATCCTGTTAATGATTTAGGGCTTCTTAAGAACATAATAATTAAGATAATTATTTACTTTGGGGAGATAACTAATTCATAATCCAATTCTACGTTGTTGTGCATATCCAAATAACTCGTTCATTAGTTTAATTTCATATAGCTGCAGTAGCATATAATTAATAAGTGATATGCAATCCAATCATTCCTCACTAAATTCTGTGAATGAGTAGAATCTAGGGAAACTAGCTAACATTCTGGTGGTGATGGTTGATGTTTTTGTATGTTCGTTTGGTTCATAGACCAAGCAGACCTTACTAATAGCTTATAGTTTCATGCAGTAATTGGCCTGCATTTGTTCCAGTGCATGATCCTTCTCGAAGAGCATATATCGGGATCCAAAATTTGGGCCTTATATTCACCAGAAGGTTTGATGCTGATAGGATTGGCAGTCAGGTCCCAGTAAGGCTCATGCATTTGGAGGGCCTTTATGAGTTATTTGTCTCAAAATTTGTGAGTCACTGCAAGTCTAAATTGTTTTTTTATTTCTTCTTGTTAAGATTCTAACAGATTACTACCTAGGCAATTGCAGGCTAGCCATCTGTGACTGAGTTAATGCAATCTCACTTTTGCCATTTTAATTGATTTTCATGTCACTGGCACATAAATCCCTTACCACTTGAGATATTCTTCTGTTTTCTCTTTGTTCACCTAAATAACCTATGAAGTTTTTAATCTTCTGTATTCAGTACAAGCAAAATTTAGATTCCCCCTCCTCATCTTTCTACCTATGATCTATTTACTTGGAAACTTCTACCACCTTTACAACCTAAGATGACACTGTCAAGACCATGAACACCAGTGTGGCACCACCGATGATGGGAGGGCTTTCATTCATGAAGCTTATGATCCCATCGGTTCCTCAATTCTCCACTTTGGGAATTACTGAAGCTTTTGGTCTATGATTCTTCATAGGTCAAGACAATTATATGAGGCCGTCGACGCTGAACATTTGAGTAGGTATCAGCTAACCTCCAAGAGCTTGACAAGGATGAGGAGCTATCTAGGCTATCATAATGATAAGCTGGGAGGAAAAGAAAGAAGATGGCAAGAGATGTTCATGGAGAGGAATGAAAGAGGAGCTCAAAGTGAGGAAGAGGAAGTAATGGAGAGTTCATGGAGTTTAAGAAGAAGATGAAAGTGGATTTCATGGAGAGGAAGAGAAAACAAATCAGAATAGTTCATAGAGATGAAGAAGAAAAAAGATGGAAGAGAAGCTCATGGAAAGGGAGAGGAAGAAGATAATAAGAGGAGTTAAAGTTCATAAGTGGAAGAGGATAAGGCATGAAGGAGATGAAAATCAAAATATAATTTTATCCATTGTCGTAGTAAGATAGATGAATGATATCCCAATCATTTAATAAACAACCAACAGATGTTAAGTGCTAATGAAGGTAAACATTGGCGGAATTAATTGCTAAAAAATAAGGAAAAAATGAAATGGATGTGATTAACAAGGTTGGGGTAGACTACCTAGTGACTTGGTTTGCTTGTCGGTCCAAGTTGTTTTGTATTGATTTATCTTGGTTCCAAGACTTTGTGCATGTTTATGCAGTGGTCACCAGAAGACTGGTGATTGGTGAGTGGACTAAATTCGAGGTTATGGTCACTAAAAACTTTCAGTTTGAGCAATACTTGACGAATCGACTGCAGGTTTAAACAATTGAGTAGACAAAAAGTTTAGTTGCCTGGTGATATAGCCATTGGCGGCTCAACGGTAACATTTGCCGATTTGGGTTAGTCAAGTGAGTGTATTTTTAGTCAACTAGAGGTTGAAAAATATGTTTGTTGGAGCTATTATTATATAAGCACTTAGAGAGTTTTAATTCAACAACTTCATATGAAAATATTTTTGTTTGTCCAATGAACAAGTGCTCAAATCTCAATATTTAACACAAGTCCTTAGTAATCTCTTCTCATCTAAGATTTACATTTTATCATCTTTGAGAGAAGAGAGCATATTGTAATCATGTTGAGATTGTAAGATGCTTGCTCCATTACTTTTTGTGAAGGAGTTTGTGAAGGAGTGGTTTTAGTGAACATTTGGAGGCGATGCACTTGACGCGCCAATAGGCCTTGTATTAGGAGCAGAATCTTTGAACCGCATTATATCATCATATGTTACTGATGTAATTGTTTTATTCTTATTTTTGCTGTCGCTATACTTGACACGACAACCAAAGATACACGAGCACTCACATGCAATTGACAATTTGTTTGTATTTGTTTTATAGTAATTCGTATTTAGGGTTTTGTCTATTCACCCCTCCCCCTTTAGTTAGATGTACTGGACCATTTCATTCAGTCCTACAATCTTTTCCCTGTAAACTAGTCTTGATGTCCTTGATATTTGATGATCCTTTAGGTGCAAGGTTCTCCATTACTTTTCTCATTTCTTCTTCTTTCTTGCAATTGTGACCTTGGGCTAAACAAAGGAGGAAAAGAATGATTAGTATGAATATCTTGCATTTTCCATGTCTTAGCCCCCAGCTAAAAAATTATTGCTGTTCCTAAATCCCATCACCATAAATCCTTTTAAATTTTCATATTTGATACTTGAGCAAGTTCCAAGGATTCAATTTTAACTGTGTCAGTGTAACATTATCAGATCAATCATGGTTAACATCACATTGTTTTGTAAAAAAAAACTTTTTGTCTCTTTTTGCTGTTTCTTTTACCATTTTTTGCGCTTGATCCCACCTATTATTGAACTATTTAATGATATCAGATCATATAAATGCTATGTATCTCTCACGATTCTTACATATTCTAATTGCTCATGGAGGCCTTATATCCTGTGGATTTTTCGGCAAGCTTTTTCAAAGTTCAATTTACCATGAAGCTCACATATAGAACTCCTCCATATGAATCTGATGATGAGATTGCCAGTATCGATCCTGAAGATAAAGAAACAACCAAAGACACTGTTATTCTGAATCACACTAAAGCACAATGGGATGAAGATTGCCCTTGGACAGAATGGTATTCTGCTGAGGATCCAGTAGCAGGTGCTTTTTAGTTACATACACCTTAGCTGACACATTGCATTTCCATAACTAAAACCTTGCAAATAAATTTATTTCACAAATCCATTTAGTAATAGTGTTGCCTGCTTCTGTTATTCTATGCATGTGTTCATATGAGGTTCTTATGGCTCGTTGCTAACACTTAAAATTTGGAATTGACTTTCTTGTGTGGTATGCCCATTTAAACACACTAACCGAGGAAAAATGCCTACTATATATATAATTTACTTCTCTATGGATGTTAACACTACACGTGTTGGATTGTCGTTTTACAGAAAAAGAGGAACATATAAGAAGTAAAAGTTCCTTTATATGGTTACTTTATATAAGAAGTAAAAGCACAGAACTAAGTCATACACGTGGATATGTTTTGCTTGTAATTATTTTAAATATTAAAATTGAACATTATTAAGATTCTGCAAAACTTGGTTCAAGTTCTGTTAGTATTTTTGCAACTTCAATTAATGATTTCTTAGATGTTAAAATGCTTGTGTTAATCTACTTTTATATCAAGATGCATTTCTGTCACCTAGTACATATTATATTGGTAATTGAGTCTTACCTGAAGAAATTTGGTTATAAATCTATTTTATTCATTTTCCACGATGTCTCAGTCTGATGTTTAATGCTTGAGTTCATTGGTCATTTTTTCTAAGATAGTGGTAACTTATCCCAGATTTGTCACTTGGTGATATGCATATTACCTCCTGTTTGTTTCAGCTTTTGAGCTGCTGGTGAATTGGTCAAGTAGGATGTTTGAGGGTTCTCTTGAGATGGCAGAACTAGAAAATGCATCCTCATTTGATGCAGAAAAGTGGCTTCTATATCCTATCATTTCCCTGAAAATGTAAGATTTATTTGTGGTTCTTTTTGAAATGATTACTGATGTGGTTAAACAATAACCTTTTTGGTTTGCATATGGATTTTAATAGATGCTTTCCCTGAGATAACATTAAATACGATACCAAGTCATTCCTGTGCTGGTTGAACTTGAATTATTCTAAGATTAGAAATACTTATTCTGGTTGCATCTTAATAATTAAGCTCAATCACATCAACCCATTATATTGTCAAATTTCAATTAATTAGGTAACAAACACTATAAGTTGCTCATCTTTCAAAACTTGAGAAAATAGATGTTGCCCACTCTTGAGCAAAGTTTAAAATTACGTTCCGTGTCAAAGTATCATTTTTCGATCAAAACAATACAATTTCAGTATGACACTTGTTATGCTTTAACACAATTGAACCCTGCTGAAATAATTGTGAATTACTTTTTGTATCCTCTTATCTAAGCTTGTTGCATTCCTTAAAAGATTATTTTTTTTAATCGAGATAACATTTTACCATATATATTAAGAAATGAAATTTGTTACCATATATATTAGTAATATGAAATTCTAAAAAAATGGTGCTCCTGGATTTTTGCCCCATTTTTTTTAATTGGTTAAGTTTAAGAAATTAATGGGTTAAATTTTAATTGGTCTTCTTTTTAATTTTTAGAATCATATAAAATAAGACTCATTGAGTTAAATCATCACAATTCTTTTGATTTTTTATTTGTATGTAAGAACTATATCTTTTTATATGTGAATCATATATTGGATTGTATTGTATGATATAACTCGTGAAATATATGATTCTAATTTTTGAACAACTATGGTCTTTAATTAATTCTTCAAACTCAAACTTTTTGTTGCATTCTAGGAATTTGAGAGCCTCAACTAGTAGTTGGCTAGATGTAGTTTACCCACACAATGCTTCCACTATAGACTAGATGACCACAATGTTTACATGTTTATTGATTTTCTTGGACGTCAGAGCTTGCATGCATGATTAATATTTTATGACACTACAAAACAAATTGAGAGAAAAGAGGAGAATAGAGAGCTTGAAACCAGTATAAATCAGTGTTGTAAATGGCGGTGGTGATGGCGGGGTGGTTAGTGATCGCCTATTGCCTACTACCTACTGCCTAGGCGGTTGAATTTTGTTTTTACTATTTTTTATACATAATATTATATATAGTCTGTTTATGTATAAATAAGCTTCATATAATACAATACAATTTATATAAGATACAAATAAATATATAAATGCAATTAACGTGAGATCTTCAATAATTAGTCATCATTCTCATTTTTCGCCAATAATATTCAATAATTAAATAAAAGATCAAAAAATTAGAACAAAAATTTATTAATTTTGATATTTTTAATATAAAATATATTAACTAAAAATAAAAAATTTAATCTAAATATTTAAAAATAAAAAATAAAATTTTAAATATATATATATATATTAAATTCATAGGATAATTTTATTAGGCTTTAATTAAGTCTATTTAAATTATCTCAATCATAGCTAGGATTTAATTAAAATTATTAATCTAAAATTATTCAATTAAACCCTAAATTAAAATCAAAACCTTTGTTTCGGCACTGTTTCGGGCCGTCACCTGTTAGTCTAGCCCGAACGACGCTTCTGGGCCCATTGCGAGGTTCTAGCGACGCTTCCGGGCTTGTAGCCGAGTTTCGACGATGCTTCTGGGCTCTTCGTTGGGCTTGAGCGACACGTCCGGGCTCGCATGACGGGCCCGGAAGCGTCGCCCGAGCTCGACGATGCGTCCGGATGAGTCGTCGGGCTTGGGCAATGCGTCCGGATAGCGACGCATTCACGGGTAGCAGCAGCGGCGGTTCCACCTGTTCTAGGCGAAAGGAGTGAGTTGTTGACGTTGACCGCCTACCGCACCGCCTACGGCAAAGGCGGTGCGGTTGATGCCTACCTTCCACTTAGGCAGCCGCCTCAACTGCCATTTAGAACACTGGTATAAATAACCCAATTGGCTATATGAGCAATAAGCTGCTGGTAGTAGATATTGTTCAGTATAAAGCAGTATACTTCTTGATACATGCAGTATATCGCTCGGTATGGGGGGCATACTGAGCAGTATCCAGAATGTACCATTCCTTTTGACTTTCCACCAAAATTGGTGCGCCAATGATCCTTTGTTTGACTTGATAAATCAAAATCGAAATGAGTAGGAGAGGACAGGATTTCAAACGTTTCCCTTGTACAGAAGTTAATCATTAGTATATTAAATTGATTTTAATACTACCAATAATATATCCTTGCACAGAACTCAATGGAAGCATAAGATCCATATACTTTACCCCCATTTAATTTGGACACATGGCTTGACGATGATATAATGGTGCAGTAAAATTTCAATTGAATTATTCATTGCAACCTAAACCTATTTGGGACAATATTTTCTCTATTCTCGGGATGTTTAGTTTTTCTTCTTGGAATAATATATTTTTTTGTGTGCCATTCAATGTTTTATTCCAAATTTGTCATCTTCTCAGGTTATTTATTATCTGCTCCCAACTCTGCTATTATTGACCAAAAGAGAAATTTAAAGATTCATTATATTGTTTTGTACTTTCTTGTGTTTTCAACTTGTCTAAAATTTTATTTTAAACATCATCATATGTAAAATATAATACTTCTTTTCTGACCAAAATATAATATTTCTTCCTAAAGTTTGCTTTTTATTCGTTTGCACCCTTTATTCACCTTTTTGTCCCCTAATTTTGTTCCCTCCATTGTGGAATTGGAAGGTAAAATGATTGATCATCCACATCTTTTTTCTTATTTAATTTTCATTTAAGACATTCTTAGATCATTCTTTCTAGGACAAATGATGTACCTGAGAAGTTTGTTGGATTTGCTTCCCAATTACGTCTTCTAGTAAGTGCATTAGAGAAATCATATGAGGCACAATTTGTGGAAGACTTTGTTTCAGGTTATATTTTATTATTATGCTTTCCCATACTTGTAGCATGTGCATATTTGGTACACAGATCATTCTTCCTGACTTTTTATTTCTCTTTTATGTTAGACAGCTGAAAATCCAGCATCTGGTAGTTCAAAGTCTTCAACTGTACCTCCCCCAACTGTTGTCGACCGTGTTCTGAAAGAAATTTTTCATGATGGTATCTCACCGATAATCCAGCTGTCATCTATGTATTTGTTTGTGTCAAGTTTTTTATCTTGATATTTTTATGCTCGATGCTCTGATCCTGCAACACATTACCATGAACCATAAATTAGTAATTTTATGCTTGTAGAACATATTGCCAACAGTATCTGTCTCTAGGCGGTCCATCATTACAGTGCATACTGGTATATTTTATTATTATTATTATTTTTATATTATTATGTTTTGCATATAGATGATACTTCCTTGATTGACTCTTGGATGTGTAATGATGGAATTGTATATATTTTTCTTTGATTTATTAAAGTAGGAACATCCTTTACCAAACAAATTTTTGGAATAATTAGAAATGACACCTTGGAAGGCAAATTAGTTGTTCATGCACGCAACGTGACACCTCTTAGTTTTTTACTTGCACACTGTGAGATATATGACCGAATTTTAGTTTCCATGTAATGTTTATTGAGTAAAAACTTAGATATTGTTCTTGGTCCAAATTTGGATATGGTTCTTGGTCCTCGATCTGACCAAGATTGTAATGATACTAATCCCTAATACATGGCACGTATCAGATGGTTTGGAACATTTTTCAGATTTGGCCTTTCCCTTTCATCCTTTAAGGTAACTGGCAAGTGGCATGTTTGGTAGGGCCTAATCCTGGAATGGGTTTATCACTGACAATGACAAAAAGATTGCTACTTCAGAAGTGGTTAGAAATAGAAATATTGCTTAGAAATCAAACTAGCCCTATTACCTCTTAGTTTTTACTTAGCGTGAGATCTAGACTAAGGATATTTAAAAATTTTGTTTGGTATGTTTCTTGGTTGTTGATCCACCCAAGATTGTTACAGTACCAAACTTAAGTTTCAATTACTTAAAGATAAGAGGGAGAGGAGGGAAGAGTGACAAAAAGATGTACATATATGATGAACTTTGATATGCAAGTTATGAGCTTTCCCTTCGTCTCCCTCATATCTTTCATCCAAGTAATCAACCATAAACAATACATAGCACCTATTAGATTGTTTGAGATTTTTTAGATTTGTTGTTCTTTTCATCCCACAAGTTCACTAGCATGATTGGCATAAGGCCGAGCACTAAATTAGGATTATCACTCATAATGACAAAATTATTACTTTACAATCTCTTTTCATCCTTGTTGTATTAGTAGTTAGGTTGTGATACGAGTGTAGTAAGAGTATTTTTATGAAGAATTTACATTTTGTTTAATCTTTGTAATATGCCTCAATTCCATTATCATTAGTCTTTAGGTTTTGGATCCCAGTTGATTATGTATGATAATTTTAGGCAAGCTTTTTAATCTTGTTCCCAGTTGGAGTTTTGGTCCCAGGTCAGAATGAGAATGGGTTGTGCTGGTGTCGGTGGGTGGGCGGAGCACCAACCCTAGATATAGAGAATTAGGCGAAGGAGGATGCTCAACACTAGTTGTGCTGAGCAACAACCCTAGGCCACAGCGGAGGAGAATTAGATGGCACAATCCTGTATCTCTGAGTGTGCACCCAAATCAAATCAAAGTGTCTGCTCCGGCATAAACTGTATCTAGTATTGTGATCTCTCACTAAAGCAAACAGAACGCAATTGCTGATTCATAATCTCTCTATTTCATTGTGTGATCCACAGCTATGTGTCAACAAAACCTAACTGTCACAGATCCAAAATATCTCTATGATCTTATGATCCCTAACTAGCTACTGTAGGACCTAACCATCATAGATTAAATCTCATCACTTGTAGGGCTAAGCTAACTCATATCTCTCTCAATGCAATACAATTATCCAAACAGATTACTATGTCAGTGTACACTACATCTCATATGTCATGTTAGCACAAGTAACATTATAGTAATAAAAGAAGAATAATTCTAAACGTGCATCCGTGAAATCTCTAATCTCATGTCATCATAAGCATGATAAGGTAAATTAAACATGCTATAAACAACTGATTGTAAAGGAATCAAACAGTAAATATGAACAACTCAAGCAAAGATCAATAAGGTAAAATGGAGTGTTTGCCGAGTTAGAGTTCAGCTGTTACAAGCTTATTACAATCTCACTAGGGTTGGGTCCCATAAGATTTGACATCTCGATCAAATTACTTAGAGTACTCAATTTACCACAATTTTCAATGGTCACTGATCAACAATCACTATAGTAAGTTCAATTTCATTTGGTTTCTATTTAGGATTAGGATGTAGACATGTACAGTTGTACCTTTGTCTAAAGGAATTGGGAAGCTTTCATACTTGAGGAGATAACAACTGTTATTGATTCCAAAAAATGATGTTTGTGGTTTTCTATAACATGCTTTAATTACTGTGAATAATATTTAAACGATTCTATTTTTTATTTCATTGTAGAAATTTGATATTCTGTCCTACCTCCAGGTGGAAGCTCGGCTCTAAAATTTGAAAATAAAAACTGTCGTGCAGTCAAAGGCGCACCTCTAGAATCATTGTTTTCTCAGTTTTGCCTACATTCACTTTGGTTTGGTGGTTGTAACATACATGGTTTGTATCTCTATCTGATCTCATTTACATACTCTTCATAGAATATACAATTTGTAGTTTTATATGTGAACCTTGTTTCTTTAAGAAATTTTATTTACCTTTGACTTCCATTCTAATTCTGAATTCAATCATATATTTATATAGTTTGCATTAATCTGAATAATAGCTTTGTTGTTAATATAGCTATAGCATCCCTCTGGATTGAATTTGTTCGGGAAATTCGCTGGTGCTGGGATGAGTCACAACCCTTGCCAAATATGCCAAAGGATTCCAGCATTGACTTATCTACTTGTCTTATACATCAGAAGTTGCAAATGGTAAAGCCCATATGTTTTACAATTAATATAACTTAGAATTCTTCCCTTCCCTATCTATTTTAGCATATCAATTTACTAGAAAACATTGGCATGGTTATACACTTTGACCTTCCTTCTGCATAATTTTCAATGCACATAGTGATTTGCATAATTTGTTTCTTTTATCACTGTGTGTATAACTTGTTTCTTTTATCACTAAAATACATCTTCCATCACTATGTGCTTAGGATTTTTTTTTTCTTTTTCAAAAGGAGAAAAGAAAGAACCAAGTCATTCATGTAGGTGATCTCCAATCAGCTATTTGAAGGTTCATAAGTGTTTATGATCCTTCCTCTGCTATCCTAATGCACTTAACTATTAGTTGGTCTTTGTACATGTATTATGCCATGTGATGGTTTGAGGCATGCCTATGATAAAGTGCCTCCTAGGCATACAGGACGTAAACAGGGTAAAATTTGTGTCTACATAAATCATAGTTGCTATGTTATGCTACCATAGTTCAACGCGGCACTAACTCTAAACTGAAATTTAAAACCTTCTGTTCTGCTAAATAACACAATCCACAAATTTAGGGTTTGTTCTTTTGTGAAGTATTGCTGCTAAATACCAATAATTGCCTTATTAGAAACCACTAGCATTGAAGGTGGGGAAAAAAAATGCTCAACCAATTGTGTCCATACGTTTTCTTTCCTTTCCATGGCAGGTAGAATGACCCTGCTGGAGGAGGTTTAAAGGATATCAATCTGGAGATTCATAACTGGGCTATTAGCAAAATACTGGAGGTTCTCTGCAAAATAGAATAAAATACCCAGTCACTATGAGGATGGATTCACAAAAATAGAACACGTGTCAAAGTCATCATACCCAGTCAAATGCTCGAATATCTAGTAGATTAACATATCTTGTAATTTGAAAATTGAACTAATGCATAAATAAGTTGGTAGGACAAGCATCGTAATCAATTTGGCTCAGAATATTGCTGAATAAAGTAGATTTAAAGATGTTAATGCTTCTAAAATTGATGCTATGAAAAAATTTAAATTCGTGAATGCATCATGAAAATTTTCCATATCACTAAATATTAATGCTTTATTTAATGTTATGAAAAAAGGTAAATTTGTAAATGCAATATGAAAAATACCATATTGGTAGATAATTTATAATAATCATTAATAGTGCAATTTCATTGTCGGCATATACAGCTTTCATATGCAAAATGAAACTCTTAGTTTGGTAGATAGAAGTATCTACTGTCATGAAATTATGATCCTCACTTTTCCTTCATATTTTTTCAAGCTTGCAATATGCAATGAGAAGAAATCAAGCCATGACTTTGACAAGAGCACTGAAAATGTGAACCAGATTTATCATGAAAAGGTGACCCATTATTTCCTGGGTTTTTTTAGTCTTTGTCAGTTAAGATTGGATAATAGCACTCCTGAGCTTGAAATGCAGGTAAATGCTGCAGCTTATCCGTCCAAGTCTGTGAAAGATAAAAATGACAGGTAAGATATGCACCCACTGTTGTCTTGCTTTTACATTCGTTGTCATAAAACATTTCCTGAGCATTTAGCATCCAGACTGTAAGTGGGTAACCTTCAAATAATTTCTAACTATGACAAGAGCTTCTGTGCAATCAGAAAAATAAGTGCACTATGCAAACCCACTTGCTCCAAAATACATATCCATGGATTGTAACAATGGCTTGGATTTTAATTAGGATCAAAGTTTTCCTAAAATTTATTTCCCACATGCTCATATGCACTTCCTGTCTTATTGTTGATTGCTTAGCTACTTTATGGTTATCATTTGTTTGCACCTGAAAATAGGACTGGATATACTGAATCTTTGATACCTTATGAACCAACCAATATTGTTCATTATAATTGGATGCCTTCTTTTTAGAATTCTGATTTATAAAATAGGATTAATTTCCTCGTAGTTCTAGAATAGTACCCTTTTTTTCTGGTGAGGGAGGCAACATTTTCATGGCTTTGTAGCTAAGAGAGGAATTCTGTTAGCGGAGGGTTGAAACGACGTTTCTTTTCTATGATGTTTTGTGTTGGAAATTGATGAGGACCAAAAATTGTAGATACATAGATCCCAATTGTAACATACCAATCTGAGGGTTGTAAATGCAAATTAGCAATAATGGTGATCTATATTGAGGTAGATGGAAATACCTAAGAGTATTATTATACCTAAAATTAACATGGTATTAGAGACTTGTGTTCCTTTTCCATCCCAGTTTCCATAAAAGAACCTAACTTCTCATGTCTGATCTGATAGCTTCCTCCTCTTCTGGTGTTCCTGACCTTATCCGACAGGGAGCCTTTTCCAGTGGGAAGTAAAAAATAACCTTCTCTTGCACTACTGCATAAGCTTACTGGAGAAATCCATGTGCTTGGTCACATCCACTCGTAGCAGTGCAACCACCATGTTACTCTGCATGTTTGCTCCCAAGTGCTGAGGTCTTCTTCTAGATTCTCAGGAAACAAGGAAAACTGCATCTCAGAACCATGAAGATCTTCCAGTATCAAATTTTGCTGGTTTTCTTGTCTTTATTGAATCTGGATACTCATAATAGGGAAGACTTCATGCTCTCGGTAACATTGCTTGAGGTTTTCTTTTTGTGGTCCATTTTAAAACTAATCTGATTTTGTTTTGATTTTTTAGAACATATTTCTTCCAGTCCTTTCAGAACAGCTTCTCCTAGGCTTTCCACATTTCCAGCTTCTTTTTTAGATTCAAGTTTCTTCGAGAATACAGTATACTTCTTAGACTTTTCTGTTTTCTTCACTGCTTATCCACTGTTTCTGATCAAATTTTTGCTCCGCTTTTGCTTCTGCTGAAAGATTGCTTGGAGTGGGTTTCATTAGATCTGGGTTAGCCATACTGCTGAGGTGCAGATCTGACCAGACTAGTTTATTTTCAGCCTTCATCTAGGTTTTTCTTTCAGAAGCCCCTCAAACAGCCTCTTCAATAGCAAATTTCCAGACATCAGTTATACTGCTTTTCTGAAATCTGCAATTCCATATTAGTTTTGTCTTTAATTCAAGGACTGATTATCTGGTACGAGGCTAGAGTCTCGAAGGTTATTATTTAACTTACAAAAGATTGTCCTCAACCTATTCAATCTTCAGTCTTGAAACTAGGAGGATTTCAAAGTACGTGATTGTGTAGTGGAGGCTTTCAGTTGGGAGGTAGAAGCATTCAGTCCCTTGGATAACCGAGTTTGATTTAAAAGTCTGTTAAAAATCTCTACTTGTTCATTAGATAGGTTCAATTTTATACCTTTTCCCACCTCAGTAGTAGTATCAACACTTGCTAAGTTATCCTCCTTATTATTGGATTTCAATTTATTGGTGTAACATATTTTCCAGCAAGTTTTCCTGGTATGAAAGAGTTTATTGTAGTGGTCACTTAGAGCTTGGTTGATGATCTACTGAGGGACTGTGTGTGGCTCATTTTTGCTCTCCTCCCTTTGTACTTTAGCAAAATTCTTCTCAGAGAGGCGTACCAACTTGGTCCCAAGCAGACAATCGTGCATTTAATCAACATTAGTATTGAGTCCTCATAGGAAGCCAAAGAATTTTTTTCCTAGTATATTGCTATATTTTAGAATTCAGATCATCATTCAGATGCTCCTACTTTGGATCATAAGAAAGGTCCATCTCCTACCACAACTTCATTAATGCATTTTAAGGGGTGACACTAAGAGGACCTGCTAAGGAGTGTGGATGGTACACCAAATCTCAAAACACTTTGCTGTTTTTTTTCAAGATGGAAATAGATTTCTGGGACAACTTCCTAAATCTTGAGAAGAGATAGGTGTGCCCTTTCTTTGGCTCCATTGAGTTTAGCTTCATTAAGTTTAAAATTATGATTCTAAAACTCACATTATGGTCGCAACAACCTGTTTATGGTTCATTATTATCATATTTTAATTACTTAAAACTTTGTTAACAGTCACCCAAGAACTTTTCGGCATCAAGATTCAGAATTATCTTCCTCAAGTTCTGAAAAACTCACTAATACAGAAGAATATCCTAATTCACAAACAACAAATCTACTACGGAAAGGATCAGCTGGTGTTGTTGGTTCAATGATGCTGTTGTGCTCTTGTCAAAAGATGCATGCTCCATACACACAGGTTATCTTTTCATTTTGGTTCTTTTGTGCACTTTACACATCAAAGTTTTATTTTTCATCTGTTAAATGTGCTTTCTATGTCCTCGATTCTAGGATCCACCAATTATGACAGAAGATATGCATGAAGAAAGGCTTCGTGCTGTTGAAGCTTCTGGTGATGCTTTTGTAAGTTTGATTTCTATTTCTAACTTTAAGGCTTCTCCATTAATATGCAAGTTTCTTATTTGTTAAGCAAGACTTGCTGGTCCACAGGCTGTCCCTTAGCCAATTCTCTATGCTGACTGTGTTGACCATTGCAGAGTTGATGCCATCTAATTTAGAAACAAGGAATAATTAACACAATAAAAGATAAAAATATAGTTATAACTTAAAAGACTATTATTGCCACACTCCTAGATATACCTTTTATCATTTCAAGGCTCCAGTCTTAATGCTTTGAGACTACTCATGTGAGTTGCTCAAAAATTCACCTTCCAATTTTATCAGAAAATTAAATAAATATGACCAAACACAAATCTCCAATTTGCTTAAATAACTCAGTGTTGTTTTAATAACTTGAAATTTCTTTGTGTCAATCACTCTTCCATATAGGGGGTAAGCTTCTTTGGGTGTATACAAAATATGTGTAACAATGAAAAATAAACACAATTTATGATAATCTATAATAATCAACAATGTAGAATATATCATATATGTAACATGCAACTGAAAAGAAGTGTTTAGATTAACACCTGTAAGCCACAACACCAAAAGCTTACCTTACAAAGTATTTCACAATCACAAGAAATGAACCTATTAAAAAAATCACCAAAAGCCACAATTACATGAAGCTCTTATTATTTGAGGAATGTGTAGGTCAAGTAATTACTCATGTTTTTATTTGATTCAGATGAATCACAAGTTGTCTTTTTTTTTATCTATTTACTTTTTTGTATATCCTCATATATGACTCCATATAGGACCACACAAATTGCATATGCATAGGCCATGTAGTCTTGCATATTGAAACTGCATAAAGATATGTTGTATGGGATGCTGTTGACTGCTGCAAATGCCTATGCAACTGTGTAAGCTACTTTTTAAAACCATGTTATATGTTAATTATGACTATGTGTATGGATGTGATTTCACATATCAAGTTTAAAATATATCCCTTTGAAGTTGTTAGTTTGCTTCACAATAGAAGAATTTTCAAATATTTATTTAGACCAATATCTAAGGAAAATGAAGATGCTACATCATTATGCTACATGGATAAAATCAGCACAAATTTATTGGAAACAGTTGCAAATTAATTAAGCTAGTATGATTTTACGCCACTTCAACAAGATTGATTCTGAAATCCTTGAGATCTGAGGCTTATGGAAATTTGAAAGGATATCTTGGTTTTACCACTTAATTGAAATTCTATCTACTGGCCCTGTGAAAGGATATCACTGAATGATGGGCTAGTGTTTTGATTTCAAAATAATAACCATCAAACTTTTGCGTAGTTTCTGGATGGGAAAATGCCTCACTCAATCTAATTTTCTTTAATTATTGGAGAGAGGGCATGCTGAAGCAAGAGTTGATATAATGTAGATCTTTGTGCTCAGGTATAAAGGCATAATGCTTTATTTCTTTGAATTCTACTTTTGCCAAGTTAGCCTAGTTAGGAGTTAGCACATATTTGAATAATTTTATTTCATATACATTTAGATTTTTTTCATATTTATTCTATATATTTATCAACATATTTACTATTTCATCCATGAGATTTTTGACATACTGTAATTCTTATGTACAGAGCTTCTCTGGACAATTGGAAAGAGATATCCTCTCATCTGGTAAGATTTCTGTGGCTTTTCTTTGGTTCACCAATTTTCTTCTAGTTATTGATATTCAAATTTAAAGTTCTAAATTAGTTTTTTTTAATTTGTTTTCAGCTCATTTGTATGTTTTTTCTTATGGTTTGGAAGTAAATGTAAATTTTTATTGATATTTGGTATTTGATTGTGAATTTTTGTCTTTACTTTCATATTTTTTTATGATACACTGTTGTTTTTTTCTAACGTTTTATGCAATGTGGTAGGCTCACTCTGTGGCACAGTAGCAATGAAAACTATTTATGCTTTCCTCCTGTTTTGAGTCAACTCCATAATCATTTTCTCTATTTAGCTTTCTGCAGGGCAAAATATGTTGTTAAGCTTAGATCAGTCAAATCTTCTTGTTTTTCTTCCTTTATTTCTACTTCCCCCACTATTCTTATCTAACTCCTTGGCTTTTCTTAAAGAAAGAATGTATAAATTAGAAATTCATTGAAGGATTTTAATGTTTTATATTGCTTGATTAGATATGTCGGCATTCAAGGCTGCAAACCCAGATGCAGTGTTTGAAGATTTTATTCGGTGGCATTCTCCTGGTGATTGGGAGGACAATAAGATGAAAGGAAGTGCAGGTCAACCAAATGACTGGCCTCCTCGTGGAAAGCTTTCACAACGCATGTCTGAACATGGGAATTTATGGCGGCAGATTTGGAATGCTTCTCCACCTTTGCCTGTTTCTGAGCAGAAGCCTCTTCTTGATCCAATTCGAGAAGGTGAAAAGGTACTTATTTTATCAAATATGGAATCCTTGCAAAAATTATGTTTTTATTTACACCTTCATGAAGCTCAACAATCTAATTTTATTTAGAATGAATTCAAGAATTTTAATGCCTTGTGCAGATACTCCATTACCTTGAAACTTTGAAACCATATCATCTGCTTGAGCAAATGGTTTGCACAGCCTTCAGAGCATCAGCTGACATTCTGAACCAGACTTCATATGGTGATTTTAAACCTATGAAAACAAAACTTGATCAGCTTTATCTTACAATAGCATCAAATTTGAAATGTTTTCAAGGTATGTGATAATGACTCGCGGGGAACACTTGCCTTTCAACTTGTAAAATTTAGATTCAGTAGCAAATTGATTCCTAATTTTAATTCAAGTATTAATTATGTTTTTTCATCACAAATGTTGGTCTTTGATGTCTTGTTAAATTGTTAAAAATAAAGTATCTTGAAAATCTAACAACAACTTCTTGTTGGCTATGTGACTAGTTCACCATCTCAGTGGTTGTCCTTTCACAAGCAATGGTTTGCACAGCCTATTTAAACTCCTTTATTGTGGCTCAGAAAGGATCATTTAATCTCTCCATTGTCGATTCAAACTACACTACTTTTAGAATTAGTGAAATGGAAAAATGGAATACATGCAACATTGTGACAATCTTATTTTTTTACAGCAAATCATCTTCTTGAGAAGGATGAATTGATTGGTGACTTAAGACGGCTTTGTCTAGTATTTGAGCACATAGAGAAGTTGCTAATCCTTGCAGCTTCAATTCATCGTAAGTTGCTAGACGCTCCACGACTTTCAGAAGCAGTGTTCAATGACTATTTTGCATTTTACCTGCCCAAAATGGGGAACAGTTTAGAGAGCATGTGCTATGATCAGGTACTTCTTCTTTTATTAAAGTTGATTAGCTAACTACATGTCCTAAAGCTCGAGCTGCTAGATAAGAGACCAATTTATATATTTATATTGTTAATACTCTCTATTCATGTGTGGGTGACACATACTTATTTTATTCTTACCTTCATCTTTCATGATAAAATAGCATGCTTCCTACTCGCTTGATTGGAACACATAATTTATGCATTATTTCAATTATCGACATCATGTCTACTTGCTTTCCCCTTAAATTTGTCATAATGCCAAATTAATATAAGCATTTTTGAATTGCTCTCCAACCAATACCTGTAGATCTTGTATTTGCAACCTGCTTTGGAGATCGTTTCCGAAGTTTTTGGTTGTAATGTTGCTTTCATCATTTGGGTGGGGTATATCCCTGGTTTTACTTTAGGAATAATCTCATTTTGCACCCTGTATTTTACATGTTTTGGCAAAATTTTACCTAGACTTAGAAAAATGTTAATTGGCTGTAAAATTGCAGAATTAGATTTTGTTAATCAACACTAGCCATGTGGATCACATGATGGATAGATTGGGCATAAGACACGTTAGGTAACAAGAGAGATCATAGTCCATGATAAGCCTAGTTCATTAGTTGGTCAGTTCTAACAAAACCATGCATCGCAGGTAAATTGAAAAAAATCTCAAAAGTCTAGGAGAAAATTGATATTTTTTGAAAATCTGTATGGCATTTCCAGTAGTGGATAAGGTATGGAAGGTAAAGTAAAATACCTCAATTCTATGAGGATGGTAAAAAAACTATGATAAATATACCCTTTTTTAGTAGATTCCTGTCAATAAAGAAGTCAACAGTTATCAGCATATCTATGATCATCTTTACAGATCCTAGCAAGTTATTTTGCAAGAGAGCTCTTTTGTGTGATTCTCTAATTTCCTGACTTTGTTTTAGGAGTTCAAAACTAAGCAACTAATAATGCCACACGAAAGAAATGCTGTTGCAAGTTTGTTTCCTCCTCCCACCGCCAATCAATCATGGAGAAAAGTATTGAGCATGGGAAATCTTCTAAATGGGCATGAACCTATTTTAAGAGAAATAATCTTCTCCATTAATGATCGCATACAAGACAGTCATTATGCTAGTGGTATTCCTACATCCAGCATGGAAGAAATCCAGACACATCGCATGTACATATGTGGGACATCCAATGATCTCTGGGTTGCATTATCCGTTACATCGTGGGATTAGTTTCCCTCATCTGAAAAGGACACGTCTTCAATACATTTGCTGTTTTCAAGTCTGCAGGCCCTCAGGACTCCATGGACAAATAATTGCTAAATTACTGAGCCTGGGACATCTACTAACAGTATGATCTATTCTCTCTACTGCTTTCCCCTTGGATCACCATTTACACTGGAGAGTTTTCTGGTCCTTTTGTTTGTCACCTTGGAGATTTTAAAAGAATTGCAAGCGAGTGATTACATCAACTTTCAAATTTGAGAAGTGTCTTTACTGACATTCGCTTCTCTTGAGTACTAACACTGTTCCGCTTCAGGTGTCATAATGCGCCTGAAGTCTTTGTCCCATGGTGTTGATCCTGCCATACAAGGTGACTCCCTATGCTGTATTACTTGATAATTAATGATTGATTGTTAATGAACACTCTTGGTGCTGCAACATGATCGTTGTGATGAATTTGTTCCTGTGTGACTAACGATACCAGCATATCTTTTTATGATATTCTGAGACCTTCAACTGTGATAAATTCATATCCATTTTCATAACTTTCTTTGATATGCAACAAATTCAGCATGCAGCTTTATATTACAGTTCCATGAACCATGAATTATCTAGAGAAAGCAAAACACATTGCCTATATTCCTATTGCTTTGTTGTCAATGTGATGAAAAGTTGCATGCCACATTTGATATGTAACAAACTAGCAATATTTTCTCAGGTGAAGCTATAGAGGAACCTGTAAGAAACCTTTGAGAGAGCTTCTTGCTCATCATCATTTTCAGATAAAATTTATGGAATGTCTTGATTTACAATTTTTACAAATTGGTACTTACCTGGACCATTTTTATTCAAATTAGGAATCAATTTATACAACTTGATCGAATCAGACTTTTTTGCTTCAGCAGAGTATTCTAAATGTAGAATACTAGTAATTCTTAAGTTTGAGCTAACCATCAACTTAGTTAATCTGAAAATTCTTTTGAGCATCACTAAGTGAAGGAGGGTGATTTCTAAGGGGAGGCTGATGTGGATCCTCTTCTTCAAACTTTGTTATAGTCCCTTATAGGTCATCGATGGTTGGGTGATCCTTTCCAAGTGATGAGACTGGGAGACAATTGAAAACAACAGAAGCATTAGTTAGGGCCGTCGAATGAAGAGAAATCAAGTGCGTAGGATGTTGGTTTAGGCCTTTGTGTATGATTTGAGTGTGGATTTACTCGCGAACAAGGAGAGTTGCAAGTCTTGAGGAGCACCACAATGGAAAAGGTGGAGAGGAAGATCTTAACAAAATAGAGCGCAACAATAAAGAGGGTGGAGAGGATGAACAAAAGCAGATCTTAACAAATTTACATGTAAGGACAAAGTAAATTGTCTCCAATTATATCATATTGTATTTAATTAAACCAACTGGTTAGTGTTGTATGACAATCGTATACTAGTATTCATGTCTATAGCTAGTACAATATTACATATTCTTTGCTACTGCAACATTATATGATATCTTACAAGTTAGCAAGCCAATAAAGGTACAAGGTGGGGAATACTATAGAGCTTTCACATTGTTCTGTTTGGAGGAGGATCAACGGGAGCCGAAGAGTTTTTTCACCAGTCAGTTCTCCATTTTTGTGTTAATTATTAGCTTGGAATAGAATTTCATACTCCATCTTAATACCTATGTAAAATACAACTTCAGTACATTATGGAGTATTGCAGACATGTTCAGAGAGAGCTAACTTCAGTTTAATTAGGGTGATTGTAACACTTGAAGCATATCAAAAATGTGGGGAATAACATTAATATTGTTCAGGTTTTTAACAAAAGAAGATTATCTATTCCAAATGCAGCAGCTGCAATTATTTGCTGAACACCAAATCTCTGGCCTATACACCTTCATGGTCTCATTACCAGATCACAATGCTTTTTATCCTTTCATCTTTTCTGAAAACCAAAGCCTGGAATTCAATATTGTTACTGTGCTGGTTTGGTCTTTGATCTCATGAATTTTCAACCTCTGAATTCCCTGATCATCATGAGCCTGATTTGTGATCATCATGAGCAATGATACTACTACTTATTGCAGTTCTCAAAGACTTTGGTGGTAGTCAATCAAATGTGATGTGGCAGGAAAGTTAAGATGGTAGACACTGGGAATTAGTCACTTTGGCAGCTAGCTTTGGATTGGATTGCATGACCTAAATGATTGAAGGAATCCATGGTGGTAGGTCAGCCTCTGCCTCCCAAATGGCATTCAGCAGAAAGGAAAGATTTGTGGGGGTGGCCAAAGCACACTCATAAGGTTTGCTGAAACTGGTCTTTTTCACTCAGCCATTGCTCTTGTTTGTGCCAGCATTGGATTCTTGTCTTTTTTTTTTTTTCCTTTTTAACATAATTCCATCCAAATTTCAATTTGTCAGCTCATACTAAAACTTTGCATATCATAGTAAATTCATATCCTGTACACTTCAGAAATCACAGTGAGAGTGAGGGATAGATTGATGTAGTAGAAGCGAGTAGAACAAAGATTAACCTGTTAATTCACACATAATAGTAGGAAAATTTTTAAATAATAGAAAAATAGGATTGAGATGTTAGATTCACACAGATGGTTAGAAAAATCTTAGAAATAAAACACTCAGAATAATTTCATGACCTTAACCAAAAGTTATGTTCATATTTATAGAATGAGCTAGTAGAGTGTCACCTTGAATAAAGCCGTTAATTTGGATTGGATCCGTCGGATTAGCCTGCTTCGTCAAATAATTTAGGTGGATTGGATTGAAATTTTATTAATTTATTTTAAAATGAGTTTAGATGGGCCGATCTGCCTAGGCTCGCGACCTGCGCGGGTCGGCCTGTGGCGGGTTTGGATTGGTCTGCGGGTTGAAAAAATTTATTATTATTATTATTTAAAATTTAAAATTAAAATAGAAAATTGAATGAATTAGTATATTTTAGCTGTCTAAATCGCAATTCAAATTTAAAAATTTTAATTTGATTGATTTAAATTGTAATTGTAATTTTAATTTAAAATTTAAATTTTTTTTATTTTTTGATAAGCCCATGGATTGACCTATTTAATTTGTAATCCATCTTGGATTGGATTGGATTAAAGATTTTTTAATTCGTTAAATTGTTGGGTTGCCCTATCCCATCTAATCAAATAATGAATTTCTGGTGGGTTGATCCATTTGACAACTCTAATTTTGAAGTGGTGAAAGTCATTAGTTCGAGTCTGATTAATCCTAAACTCAATGTAAACTTTTCTATTTTGACTTGCTCTCCTATAGTGATCGAACGAGAATGTATAAGAGGTTTATGGGAGCATGCATACAAGTTATGTCGTACAATGAAAGAAAATTCAATAATTGAATTGGAAAAGTATTTCTGAAATGGAAAGTATATCATTAAGAAAAAAAATCTAACATCATGTCTAAGGAAATAAGAAAATTAAATTGAAAGTGAATTTTGATTTTTTAAAAATTAATTTATTAAAAAATAAAAATTTATTATTAAAAATTTATTAAAAAAATACAAATTTAAGGTATGATTATAGGAATTGTTTAAAAACGAAGTTTATTATATGAATCCTTCTATACTATTAAGCTTGATCCCCTACTATGTTAAATGTTCTTTGATCTTTCCGTTGTTTGATTGGGAGGTCACCAAAGTACATATTCATACTATCATAAATGAGTCTTTCGAAGTTTTCACTCAATAGACAACTTTGACTTTTTCTCTAATGTTTATATTTCTTATCTTATCTATTTTTGTATGCCCTCACATCTATCTTAACATCTTCATTTCTGCAACTCTTATTTTTTACTCATGTATTTATTTTATAGTTCAACATTTAACTCCATATAATATAATAATCTAACCGTTATTTTATAAAATTTTTCTTTGAATTTTAGAGGTACCATACAGTCATAAAGAACACCTAACGTCCTCCTATATTTTAACCTCTACTTGTATATCTAAATATTGATATGTAATAATAATTATAAGATGAATCAATATAATATAGGAAAAGAAGTTCCCCCCCCCCCCCAATATAAAATTCCTAACTCATTGTAAGAGGTTTATCTGTCTCCGGAAAGTATCTAAGAAGAAGAAGAAATAGTAGTGGTAGTCGTTAGAAACTAGATCTTTGACATAATTGTAAGAAATTCTGTGTGCACTTCTTATTCATTTTGATGAAATATATACAGGAGTACATACGTGTTATTAGGCTATAAATTAAGGTGGTTATTTACATTCTAATAATAAAAGATTTATAAAGATTATTTTCATAATCTAACAATAATCGCATTGGGAGGTGATGAATCAAGTAAAACAAACTTGTTAGCATTGTGTTTTGTTTTGTTTTCACTTCAAGATTTCCACTACACAATCAAAAGATGAAGTGATCGAAACTATTCACATCTCTCCTCTAGCTTGCACAGATCCTAATAAATCAACCTTTTTTTGTTTCTTTATATTGATAGATTGAACCCGGTTAAACAAATACAATCTTTGATTTAGTTATTAGCAAAAGTAAGACACCTAAACCTTTCTATAGGTGAATCCTTTTCCTTTTTAAAAATAGATAGAAGTTAAATATAACTCTTTAACAAACAATTTACTAAATTAGGTATCCCTGGTTCATTGCTTCTAGGATATAGCTGAGCTGGTTACGACAAAAAAGAATTGTATAAGAGGACAAGGGTTTGAATCTCGATGAAGCTAAGACAATATCCTCCTTTGTCGTGGCCAACTACAGTTTCTCGATTTACCTCCTCACAGATGGTCGTGGAGCCGATCGTGTGGGACTGTTGGGATGACGGATTTCACCTTTTACAGAAGAGGTATCTCTTGTTCATCCTCCATTAACCCTACTCGATGAGTACAAAATATGGTTGTTTGTAACAAACTAGATTGTATTTTCCTTTAATAAAGTTGGAGATTAAGTTGCATCGAGCACGAAAAACTTATCTTATTTCCTCGTTTATACTTAATTAGAAACCCATTAGAGGTGGTTTACCTATTTTTAAACCACATTAATTAGCTCGAGGTCCTATTTAATTATAGCATTTTTCATTTCTCAAATATTAAAGGTTAAATGCTAAACATGTGTTTGAATAATGCATCGAATTCGAACCGGTTTACTAATTCGAACCAAAATGGACCGGGTTTCCATCGGTTTTTGCCTGGTTATTCCAATAAAAATTCGACACACCCAAATTCAAACCCAGACGAGAAGAACGTCGGTCTCACTCACCTCACCTCCCGACACGGCGTGGGCCAGCGTCTCGTTTGCCCTCTATACGCGTTGCCCTTACGACGCTGCGTCGAGACCCACTTTTTCTACCTACCTCCGCTCTGCGCCTCGGCCTCGCCTCCTCTGTCACTGAATCGGCCGAGAACGGAGATCGAGCAGGACTGGAGCAGTCCGTTAATCGGCGGCGGTGAGGAAGCGGGAATCTGATAGCTAGAGATCGTGCATGGAGCCCGGAGAAGGCGGCGGTTCGTCCTCTTCGCCGGCAGCCGACAAGACTGCTCCACCGCCGCCGCCGCCGCCGCCGCCGCAGCAGGAGCAGGAGCAGGGGCAGCCGCTGAGTCGGTACGAGTCGCAGAAGCGGCGGGACTGGAACACGTTCTTGCAGTATTTGAGGAACCACAAGCCGCCGCTGACGCTGGCGCGGTGCAGCGGCGCGCACGTGATCGAGTTCCTCAAGTACCTGGACCAGTTCGGGAAGACGAAGGTGCACGAGGCGGGGTGCGCCTTCTTCGGGCAGCCGAACCCGCCGGCCTCCTGCGCCTGCCTCTTCCGCCAGGCCTGGGGCTCCCTCGACGCCCTCATCGGCCGCCTCCGCGCCGCCTACGAGGAGAACGGCGGCCGCCCGGACTCCAACCCCTTCGCCGCCCGCGCCGTCCGCATCTACCTCCGCGAGGTCCGCGAGAATCAAGCCAAAGCCCGCGGCATCCCCTACGAAAAGAAGAAACGCAAACGCACCGCCGCCGCCGCCACTTCTGCCTCAGGGGAATCCTCATCCAACGCGCCGCCGCCGCCGCCTGCAACTGCAACTGCAACTGCTGCCTCCTCGTCGGCGCCGGATCCTCCCGCCGGTAGTTCGTCGTCCGTCTCATAATCAACTCTTCCATATTTATGCATTACAACTAACGATCTTTCTTAACAATCACTTCATGATCAACTACTGTATCCTCCTCTTCCATGAACTGCGACTGAAAAACAAATCAAAACAAAACCCCAAAAAGATCTAATTTTAGTGGTGCAGTGCAGTGCAGGAAGGAAGAACTGACATGAGATTCCAGTCTTCTCGCTGTTCATAGTACGAACACGCTTTAATTTCCTTGTTTACGTGCATTGCCACAGACTGACTGCTGTCCCTGATTCGCCTTCTCTGTTATCTTTTTCTTCTCGTGTTCATCCTTTTTCTTTTGAATCGAGCATTCCTTTAATGGCAGACATTTTAAGTGGCAGCAACAGATCGATACTCGAATCGCCTTATATCACATATCTTACTGGTCCCCTGCCTGCATGGAAGAAGAAGAAGAAGCAGAAGAACAAGAATCTAAAGGTCATTCACCCGCACGAGTGCAACTCAGGTCTCTCTCTCTCCCTCCTCCTCCTCCTTCTTCTTCTTCCTCCTGAAGTTTAGGGTTTGATTTGGGCGATCTTCGACTTGTAGAAAGATCCGTAATCTGTATTAAACACTAAATTACACTCGATTTGCTTTACGATGGATGGGTGACGACTGGGCATGCCCTACCACTAAAGTGAGATGAACAGTGGCAGCCGACAGTTGAAAACACAGGTTTTAATTAGACAGATTCTTCATGGGAATTGGAAGTGATTAAGGGCGGTGATTAAGGGCTAATTAGGTACTTTCATCAGCTTGGCTCGGTGTCCTTGTAAACACATGAAATACTGATGAGTGTGCATGCATACGTGGAATTCAGAAGAACTGGAACGATTGAAATTTTCTATTTATCATTGTTCAGGGCGCCGTGGATAGTTAAATCATCGATCAACAAACATCTGACTCATGCACAGTTATTCCTGCCGGTGAAGAGACCTGAAGAGAGACTGAATAAGAGAGTTAGATGGATGTTGGAGATTTTCGACATGCCATTCCGATGCTCCAGTTAATACTGATAGAAGAAGAAGCAAAAGAGAAAATATATGAAATTGCTGAAGTTATCCAGAGATTTTTCATACCTGTGAAAGGGTTTATATACTTACGAGAAAGGAATCTCCACGTCGACCTGAGGGAAGACCTCTGTCGGGGCCGAGGAGATCAATTCTGCGGGTTGCTGACATAGGATTCCCACATGAGGCGCTTGAGAGACCAAGTATGCCAACCTTGTAACTGCCTTGTGGCTTGACATTGCTAATTATTCTTACCTTTGGCTGTATGTGCAGGCACGAGAGGATCCAGAGAACCAGGTCTGACAACCTCGTAATCGTCCTGACCCTTTGGCAGACCTCGCATGTTGGGGGATTTTGACAATTTTTGTATGAGACGAGGGCGAGGGCCGAGATGAGGTGTGGAGAGACTGAGCGAGCCGAGGGGCCGCTTAACTGAGGAAAGGCCGAGCGGTGAAAGACCTGAGACATCTAAGAGCCGGGCTGCCAAGTTGTTGAGCAGTTGAGTGGCCAAATGATCAAGATGTGGATTGGTTGAGCGGTCGAGAGACCAAGAGACCAAGACGGTCGAGATCGAGATGACCGAATGACCAAGAGAAATGGAGTGACTGAGACACCTAGTGGCTGAGTGATCGAGGCGTCGTATGGTCGAGTGACCGAAGGGTCGTATGGCCGAGAGGCTGAGTGGTCGAGACGACAGAGAGACCGAGTAGCTAAGACGACTCAAGTTGGGATGGCCGATACCATGTTGACAAGACGGTTCAGGTCGAGATGGTCAATTGGCCAGGATGACCGATTAGCTAAGACGACTCAGGTCGGGATGGCCGAGACCATGTAGACGAGACGATTCGGGTGGGGATGATCGAGATTGTGTAGACAAGACGATCCAGGTCGGGATGGCCGAGACTGTGTAGACAAGATGGTCTAGGTTGGGATTAGACCCGACCACGGGCCGGGTCCAGCCCGGACCCGGCCCGAACCCAGACCGGGTCAACGGGCCGGTTGGCCCGTTGACCCGGTTAGCCGGGCCGAACCGGAACCGGCCCGGTAGGATGTCGGGTCGGTTACAGTTCAAGCCGTTTGGAACCGGTAGACCACCGGTTAACCGGCGGATTGAACCGCTAGGTCGTTGCTGGGGATCGAACTAGGACATCCTGAGACACAAGCGCATATACTCATTATTGTTCTACAACACCTTTTGTTTATAAAATTAATATAATTATATATATACTATATTTATATTTATTTAATTCAATTTTAATACGCCGTTGATGAGGAACAATTCTCATCGGTCAAAGACGTAGACACTCACCACTATACCCCAATGACTTTTATACATAATTTCAATACGATATTATATATAATATAGTTATATATTTATTTCAAATATATTATAATACGCGATTGGTGGGGATTGAACCCGAGAGTTGATACAGAGACTACTATACTACAACATCTTTAGTAAACTTATTCAATAAATTTATTTATATATTTATTTCAAAATTATATTTACATGTCGTTAGTGAGGATCGGACTCCCGCGTGAGAGAAAGGAATACGCACCATTAAACTACATCGACTTTTCTCTTTTTTTTCAATATTTATTTTATATACATTTTAAATTTTTAATATAATAATCTCGAACCGTCGCGAACTATGAACCGAACCGTGAACCGGCGATTTTGAACCGTGAACCGTAACCGTCTTGGGCGGTTAAGATTAAGGGTCGACCTGCTATGAACCGTCGAACCGGCAGTTCTGAGCCGTGGTCGGGTCTAGTTGGGATGACCGAGATCATGTATAAGAGACGGTCCAGGTCGGGATTACTGAGACCGTGTAGACAAGATGATCTAGGTCGGGATGACCGAGATCATGTAGACGAGACGGTCCAGGTCGAGATTGCCAAGACCGTGTAGACGAGACGGTCTAGGTTGAGATGGTCGAGTGGCCAGGATGACCAAGAGACCGAGTAGCTGAGACGGTTCAGGTTGGGATGGTCGAGATCGTGTAGAAGAGACGGTCCAAGTTGGGATGACCGAGATTGTGTAAACGAGACGATCCAAGTCGGGATGATCGAGTAGCTAAGACAATTTAGGTCGAGATGGTTGAGGCCGTGTAGACGAGATGGTCAAAGTCGAGATGACCGAGATCGTGTAGACGAGATGGTCCAGACCGGGATGACCCAGAGGCCAAGTGGTAAAGTGGTTGTGACCGAAACAATCGAGGTCGAGATGAAAACGCCAATCTACTCAAGGTTGACTATTGACTTTCTGACTTAATACATCAGCTTGCCCTTTGACTATCTCTGCCACGTAAGACTAAAATCTGTCACATCAATTATTAAGATAAATTTAAAAATACAAACGATTAAAATTTTCTATTGATCATCACAATAAATTTGAAAGCACAAACAACAATCCACGCAAAATGATCCAACAATCCTAATAGTTCGATCATGAATGAAAAATTTCTTACATTAGAACCCATTGTGAATGAAGATTTGATGATTAAAGATAGGTGGTGCTGATATTGTTGTGAAGTTTTGATCGACATATTGGAAAACCCTACATTATAATTGAGATAACTAATTCTTGGAAAATTAGTTTTAAATTAATAAACTTTGAAAAATAATTCGAACGGATTCTATCTGATAATTACATTAATTTCTCAAAATTAATTTTGAATGAATGAAAAATTAATCATTAAAAACCGAATAAAAATCCATTAGGAAGGGAAAGAAAAAGATGAAGGGATATGAAATTCTCCTAAAAAGATAATAAACCTTCCATGTATTCCCACATGCACTAGGTGCACTTTGCATCTTGTGTCGTCTGAGTTAAGTATTCTATACTTACATTCTAAAGAGTTCGAAAAGTATCTTCGTTCAAAATTTTTATAATTTATAATATGATTATCATTGTATCGTTGTATTCCATGAGCACGATAAATTTTAATTAAATTTGATAAGTACATAAAATTCCGACCAATACGAAATCTCAAAAAAGGATCAAATTATATTAATCTATTATACACAATCTTATCTTACATTATAAAATATTATTCGAATATGTTACGCCAAGACTCCCATTCATCGTATTAAATTTGATAAATTTTAAAAAAAAATTATGTCAAATGGAAGGAGAAAATAACAAAAATAATTATTCAAGTACATTCCACTTCAAAGTACTCATGTATTATCATTTAAATAATCTTAAATGCATCACCATTATGTTACCATCAAATCCACTCACATTATCTCATTGATTCTCATCTAATATTCTCTAGAGCTAGCAAGAGGATATTTGTGACCATCCCATCTCTTCTACCTACCATTCTTTTTAAACCCTAAATCTTAAAACTCTAAACCCTAAAACTGTTATATCTACTGTTCTTTCCGCTCACTTCCTTTTCAACTCGCTTCCTGTTTTTGTTAAGTTTGTTGTACTGTTCTTTCCACTCACTTCCTTTTCAACTTGCTTCCTGTTTTTTTAAGTTTGTTATCAATCACCGCGACGCCAAGGCAAAGATCCTAGTGATCATATACTTTTTGGCACTCACTTCTTTAAGTGACGTCAGATGGGATAACGATTATTCTGCAGATTATTGATTTCGTTGATCGATTACGAATATTGAAAATCAATCATCTAAAATCTATTGATTCAAAAGAATACCAGAAGATAAGAAAATAAACAACACTGTTGAAATATTATTAAACCAAAAATTTCTTCATAAATTTCAACTAGATAATTATTTAAAAAGACCTAAAACCCTAGATGCGGACTCAAAATTTTTTAAAAAAATATAAAGATAGAAATTACTACAAATATCCTAAATATCAAAAATTTTAAAAATTATTAAAAATATAAAAAAATATCCATGAATCCCCTTGTATAATTAGGTAACCAAACTCCCTCATGTAGTCGAATCCTCTATATATATATTAACTCTTTTAAGTTTTTTTTAGTGATCCAAATATCTAATTCTTCGAACCAATTAATTTTGAAAGTGACCGATCCGATCCTATAGAAATTTTTCACCAACCACTAAGATAAATTCAAAAAGCACAAAATGACCTGACACTCAATCAAATTTTTTTTTGAGAATCAACCAAATGATCTTACTGAAAATTAATCTTAGATGTTCTTGTTATCTTACCATTTGCACTGTGCCATGGAGGCTGTCACTCATATCTTACCATTTGCATGTTTCCCACCGCCATACGGAGGCTACTATCTACTATTTCAAGTTAAAGAATCTTAAATGGTTGCATCAATCACCCTATTATTCTAATCGTGATAACACACAAAACAGCCAAGTGTCATAAAGAGTATCTCATTCGAGGTTAAGTAATAGTTTAAAAATTATTATAGATATATCACGTCAATTTGAAGTTGGATATGCAAATCATCTTGAGTTAGACATGCCTTCAAATAAAATTTGAGCATGTAAATCATCCATATGTACACTTAAACATATTAAAGAAAAAGAATACTTTCAAATAATAAATTAAAATAAATCTAAAGACAAATTTTTCTTTGTCATTCTCGACATTTGTTGAATCAGTGGAGACTGAGTGATAAAGACAACTTTTTAATTATTAGGTGTTCAAAATAATAATAATAATAATAATAATAATAATAACAATAATAATAATAATATTTCTTTTTCTTCTGCAAAAAAAAATATTATTATTATTTCAACTTTGTCTGTGGTTATTATTATTTTTATTAACACCATTCCTTGTTGTGAGTTGGCCCATCTGTTTCTACTGTCTTTTTTTACTCTGAGTTTTCTGAGTTTTCTTTTCCAAAATCTGTTTCTCCAGTAAAGTTTAAAAGACAAATTGAATTGAAATTGATTACGATAGGACAGATTTACTGAAATAGACAAAAATCGAATCTCGATAAAACTGAAATAATACTCTCCTTCGTTATGATCAATTGTATTTTTTTTTTAATTTACCTCCTCACAGATAGTCATGAGATCGACCGTATGAAATCGCTAGAATAGTAAATTCCACCTTTTAAAGAAGAGTTGGCCCATCTTTTTCTTCTTTCTTTTTCACTCTAAGTTTCGGAGTTTTCTTTTCCAAAATCTATTTCTCCAGTAAAGACTAAAAGACAAATTGAACTGAAAACCTACCAGCATTTGTAATAGGCATTTTTTTGGAGCAAAAATATTATTGAAATTGTCAAACGGACACTCTTTTTTGAAAAAAAAAAACATTCCATCAAATATCTTATCTAAAAAATATTCCTATTTTCAACGTTGTTATAACAACAACGATTAACTGCTATAATATTGTTCTTTACTTTCAATGCTATTGTAGCAACTACGATTAATTATTACAATATGTAACAACTAATATAGTACTATTGTAGTATTATAATAGCTACTACAACTATATTTACAATTGTTTTAAAGTGATTTTGATGAAATTTAAATAATTTTAACTAAGTTGATAAAGACTATTTTGATATAATAATATTTAAGATTTAGAATTTAAAATAATTTTGATTAATTTTGATGAAGTTTAAATAATTTTATCTAAATTAATAAAGGGTATTTTGATATAATAATATTTTATGTATAATAATTTTGATTAGAATGAAATAATCAATTTTTCATATAGTTGCTACATATTATAATAGCTACAGAATAATCACTACAACACTGGAATAAAAAAATATTTCAGGTATAAAACATCTGATGGAACACACTTTTGAACTTTTTTTTGAAATAAAACATCCTCCTGACAATTTACATAATTTAGAGCGCCCTTTTAATTTTTATCCTTTTTTATATAATCTAGGCATCTGAATTTTGTATGATAAATTTTGAAAGTATATAGTCTTCCTTCCTAGTTAGCATATCGAATAAATCTAAAATACAACTTATATACACTTAGAAGTAATAAACATTCTTTTTGATTGAAAGAAGGGTGGTGTGTGTATGAAGGTGGAAGGGGGCTTTACTTTGGGATTCATAAGTCTAAATTTCAAGACTTCATTCAGTCATCCTAATGTTTTCAAGCCCTCAAACTCATCTAACTATCCACACTTGAGCACAAATCAATTCTAACCAAGATCTTTGTAGCTTGTTTGTTCCCTACAAGTATAATTTTTTGCATCAAAGTGTTTTAATTAAAACAATTTATTTAGCAACAAGGTGTTTTAACCAAAATACTTTAGTAGGACAAAAGAGGTAGAGGTTAAACTCATGTTATATGGATATCAATGTAGTCTCATGAAAGCATTTGAGCACTATGAGCATTAGTGCATCTTTAGAAGCTCATGGTACTTCCTAGAAGTGGCAAACATTGAAGTTTGTTTTGTTATTGTGGAAAGACTTCTAAATCCTTTTTTCTAAATATTTTTAAGTCATCAAGGTGTTTTGGCCAAAACCTCTTGACGACCAAAAAGTGCCCAACATGAAAAACTTAATGACACACTTGATTGTGATAGATTTAGTACACGATATAAACCCAAAAGATGACACACTTGCATATATACCATATTGAACAACAAATTGACATACTAAATGCGATAACTATCCATTGTTGATTCAAACAATTTATGTTGTTGTTTATTGTATATGTAGAGTCTATGATGGTTAAAGGAAGATGAATAGATAGTGCACCTGAATTTTTTGTTCTTCACATAAGCATAAAGACAATAATAATGTTAATAGCAATGGGGCACTAATGTAATTAAGAGTGTTCAATATGCAATGAAAATAATAAAGATAAAGACAAATACACACTAACAAGTGATTTTATATTTTTCGGAGATCTCACTCCATTATCTATCATGTCCCCTACGTATCACCCGGGATCTATGATTACTATCCCTTCACAAAGGAATAAGGTAAACCTCTACAATACAAGAATGAAACCTTTACCTGATCAATGGGATTTTGCAAGAGCAAGTTTAAACTGGATCAAAGATTTCGCTCATAAATAAAGCTCACCGCTTCCTAATAATGAAAATGAAAGTTTAAGAAAGAGAATTACCAAAAGATTGAGATGTTAAATCCGCTCTTGAATCCTTTTGCATCTTGGTGAGCACAAGGGTTAAAGAAATATTTTTGTGAAAGATGCGTCCAAAAGCTCTCCAAGAACTAGTATACAAAGCCTTCCAACGAATAGATTTTAGCCGCCTCCAGTCAACTGGACCCAAGGTTCAAAAACCTTTTACAAAAAATGATAGATGAGTTACTCAAGTAAATGCAAAAATTTATCAAAATCAGAAATAAATTTTCCTAATAAATTGTTATCCACCACGGACGAATGGAACTAGGAAAAGGCTCAATGTAAAACAAGTCTAGTGGCCCTTGAAATATCGTAGGACATATATCTAATTCAAATTTATCCTTGTCAGGTTTTAAAATCATATTATTTACAAAATTATGCAATGAATCACTACTTATGAAGTGGGTGGTAAATGCACACATTCACTCTCTTATGTCTACACATTTCTGCTAATGTTCCTAGAAGAATTCAAAAGCAATTCCATTCTTTCTTTTGGATGACTATTCCGGTCATTCAAAATTAACATTTATTGATTAGACTTCTACTATGCAATTAAATCCTAGTGCTGTGATCAAGATCTTGTTGTTGTTCGTGATGCCATATGCACTAAAAGAATTCAATCACTACTAATAAAGACTTCAATATTTAGGCAACAAAATGTAATTATATCCATACTTGGTAGCAAGTTAGTCATGATAAGTTCTCTTCTAGGAAAATTTATTAAGTATTATTAAGAATATTAGTTTGGGTATAAGACAATTCATTAAATCAAATCTAGGACTTTTACTAGGAAAATTCGTCCAATTAATCTAGCATGTTTCAAGGCAAATAACTCAATGCATGAAGATCTTTAGCATTATTGAATAGCTTGATGCGAATCTAGAATCAAGGATGGAGAATTACAACATACACCGATGCATGACTGCAACCAATATACTGAAGAAAATAGCTCCAACTCTCTAGACAAAAATTTGATAATTAATTGTAATATCAAGGTGTTTTATATTTATCAAATATTAGATTGGTGCTATGGAAACAGAGGTTCTAACTACATACATACATAAGCTAATTTTTCTATGGTCAATAGTGACATCCATTTTTGGATTTTTGGAGAAAAAAATGATATGTTTTTGAAACAAAGTCTGGTACACAATACTACTAATGAATAAATAGATATCTTATTCTAAAAACTGAAAGAATGCACTGAGAAAATTGGTAAGTGGCATCCATAGAATGCTCAAACTGTGCAGCATGCTAAAACTAGAGGGAAGAGCATAAGTTACCTGGTTAGGTCAACAGCTCTGGCTTTTGAAGTAATGTGCAGGATAAATAGTGACTGAGCTTAAGTGCTTCAATCTCACCAACCTTGGACAAGTCAAGTCACATGTCTGTTCATCAGGACTTCAAGAATTTTCATGGCCTTTGGAAATCTCTTTCTCCCACTAGTTGCCATCGTCCAATTGAAAATTTTATAAGAAATTGCATCTGGTACACAACCTGATATCTCCAACTTGACAAGTATTAAGAAGACATCCCACAATCTGCGCATTCGAAATACAGCAGCCAAAATAGTATTATAGTAAGGCATGTTTGGTTTTATGTTCGACTCTAGCATCCAGTCCTCCAATCGCACAGCAGAACTAATATTACCTTCCTTGCAGAGGCCATGGCTTAAGGAGCCATAAGTGATGCCATCTGGAAGCAAACCTTGGCGATACATATTGACCAATAAGCACTTCATTAAGAAATAATCACCTTCCTTAATTGAAGCATGTATAAGGATGTTATATGAAGTTATATCTGGAAATATTCCTGTATTCTTGAATCTGTGAAGCATTCTACATGCATACCATAAAAATCCACTCTTGCAAAGGCTGTGCAGAAGTACATTATAAGTGATTGTACTGGGTTTGTGCCCATATAGAATCATATACTTAAAAATATTATAGCATTCCAATGGTTTGCTAGCCTTGGAGAAGTACTGCATCAAACAAGTCATGCCAACGGTATCAAGTTTGGCTCCCTCAATGTCCATTCTTATCAAAATCCTTCTAATCATAGATGAGTTACACTGCTTGCAAGCCATTGAAAGAATTGTATTAAACGAAACTGAGTCAGGACCTTTTCCACTCCGAAAAAATTGATCAAAAAACTCTAGTGCCTCATCAATAAAATTATGTTTGCATACCCCCTTTAGGATAATGTTATATGTGACAGTAGTTGGCAGAAAACCCTTCTCCATCATACTAGATAGCAGTTCAAGTACCTCATCCATGTTCCCCTTGCAGCATAAACAATGAAAGTACATATTCCAAGTGACAATATCTATACTATGGTTTCCCCAACATACTACTTTTTGCAGAAGATCTATTGCATTATGTACCATCCCAGCCTTCAATAAACCACTTGCTAGTGTACAACAGGAAACCTGATTAGGTAAGTAGCCTTTCTGTTCCATAAGATGAATGAAGTTATGAGCTTCTATGATTGCATTGTTGGAACAAAGACCATGGAGTAGTACATTACATGTTACTAGATCAGGTTGACATCCATTCTTATGCATCGTCTCAAAAATACCAAATGCCTTCTTAAACTCCCTTGCTTTGCAAAGGTTCCTAATAAGTATAGTGTATGTGACAACTGTAGGCATGCAGCCTTCATCTTCCATCAGTTTCAAAACATGATAAACCTCTTCCCACAATTCTTCGTTGCTGAACCCGAGCACCATAGCTGTATAGGAGTAGACATTTGGAACCAATGCCTTCTTTTTCATGCTAAAAAGAAGAGAAAGAGCTATATGGCTAAGACATGATTGGGAAAAGCCAAAAAGAAATGCATTGTAGGTGTAGACATTTGGCACAAAACCTTTTTCCTGCAATAGCGAGAGAACCTCAGAAGCTTGGTGAATCCTGCCATTTCTGATTAGGTTGACTATCAGACTATTTGCATCTGCCCGTGTGGGCAAATAACCAAACTCCATCATGAGCCCTAACATTTCAAGAGATATCTCAAGGCTACCAGAGCTTATTGATTTCTTCATCAATTTCCTCAACAATGTGAAAGATGGAACATATCTGTGGCTGCACATTTCATCGAGCATAAAGAAGGCATCTTCCAAATTACCCATTGCACATAATCCATTCAAGATTATGTTGAATGTCCAAGCGTTTGGACATGGTCCAAACCTTTTCATCTCTGAAAAAATATGCATCAATGCATCTATAGAAACACAACCTGATCTGAAATAATTGTAGAGAAGACCATTGTAGTCAAGAATACTGGGCTGCAGAAGCTGCAAAAAGTTCAGAGACTCTCTTAAGTTGCCGGCTTTGGCACACTCTTGCATCCTCCATTGGAGCCAAGCTCGATAGGACACCCAACTATCACGAATAGGGTTAGTCTCACAGCCCGAGGATGGTCCTCCTGGAGGCGAGGTTGGTGAACTGGGATTGGGTAATAAGATAGTGTCGTGAGGGGGAGGAAACGATATGAAACCTTCTTCTGGAAAATCAAGGGCTTCACATGTCAATAAACGGATGAATCCGATGGTATCACGATAAAGGAGAAATCTTTTCCAGGTAAATCCTGCGAGAGGAAGACAGCAATTGTCAAGCCCTTCCCGAGCTAGGCCCGCCAACAGGCTCAATCTCATGGCTGAAATCAAAGAACAGACAGAATATACTCCTCAAAACAAGCTCACAAAGGAAAAGGAAGAAACAGAAATCATGCAAAAGAATTAACAGAATTTCACCTCGAGATATTCCTCCTAAACACATTGTAACGGCCCAAACATACAGATTGGCCTGCCATTAATCTGCACGAGATCACAGCACCTACAACTCATTATAATAACAAAACCATCACGCAGGAAAGTCAATCGAAGATGAGGAAGTGATTGGAGGCACTCACAAGCGAAAAACAGCGAGAATTATCGCGATCGAAAGCGATCCTGATCGCCGCAACATAGATAAGAACTCATGGAAGAGGATACCGCGTCGGGGTTGCTCACAGGTGGGAAACCTCCTCCGGTGTAGGTTTGGCTCGGGGTACAGGGACGCGGAGGTACAAGCGGCTGCCCTTGGCGGATGAAGAAGAGAGGAACCGTCGTCTCCTGCCAGTGTCCCGGAAGTGAAAGCGACGCTGGGGAAAGCTCCGGCCGGCACTCACTGTAGACAGATCCACCTGAGCTCGCGGCGGAGATGGCCGACACTCAAACTGTACTCGCCGGCGATCGTGAGGGGAAGGTCGCCGCTGGGCACGGCGATGCCCGAGTTGAAGAGTCGGGGCCGAGACGCGTCGGGAGATTTCGGAGTGATCTGATCGTGTGGGTCAGCTGAGGGTTTAGGGTTTTAGGGTTAATGAGATTTTGTTAATAAGTCTGTGTATTTGGGTCAACTAGAGCTCACGATCGTGATTCACAGTCAGGTCTAGACCTCGGCTTGACTCGTGCCCAAAGTATGGGTCGACTGAGGGTTAAAGGGTTTGGGACGAATGAGATTTTTTTAATAAAGTCGCGTATTTGGATCAACTAGAGCTCACAATCATGATACATAGATAGGCCTAGACTTCAACTTGACTCGATCTCAAAATGTGGGTCCGTTGAGGGTTGAGGGGTTTAGGGTGGATGAGATTTTTTAATAAGGTCGTGTATTAGAGCTCACGATCGTGATTCGTAGCTAGGCCTAGACTTCGGGTTGATTCGCGCCCAAAGTGTGGGTCAACTCAGGGTTAAGAGGTTAGGGCGAAATGAAAAAGGTCGTGTATTTGGGTTGACTATAGCTCATAACCACGATCATAGCCAAGCCTATACTTGGCCTTCACTCATGCCCAAACTGTGGGTCAGTTGAGGGTTGAGGGGTTTAGAAGGAATGAGATTTTTTTAATAAGGTCATGTATTTGGATCAACTAGAGCTGACGATCGGAATTCATAGTTAGGCCTAAATCTTGAGTTGACTCGTGCCCATGGTGTGAGTCAACTTAGGATTAAGGGGTTCAGGGCGAATAAGATTTTCTTAATAAAATCATGTATTTGGATCAACTAGAGCTCATTATCGTGATTCATAGCCAAGCCTAAACTTTAAGTGCTAAGTTCACTAATTGTTTTTGTAAATGAAGAAAATTATCTTAACTAATGTATAATTCATCTTTTTTTTCTTATCCGAGTAATTAGGGCTAGTAGGGTCGTTGCTTTACATTCTTGTATCTTTAAGATTTAGGATTTAAAATTTAAACGGTTACCTCAAAACTAAACCACAATTGCATGTGTTATAGCATGGTTGCCAAGTGAAGGTAAACTTGGATCAGATTAAAATACTCAAAATAAACTATTCTTTTATTTAATTAATCTACGATTCAAAATCTACGTAGATCTTCCACCACCGTTAAAGACGACACCTCTACATAGATCAACACACGTAAGAGTTATCCGATAAGAATCCTCCGATGCTTAAGTCGCCATCTTAGTGTAAGTAACAAGGGTTAAAACGATCATTCAACCTTAGACAAGTTCAAGCCATCTTAAAGAGCTCAAGTATATATCGCTGTTCCGATCAATATACTATGGATGGTTCAAATGCCAGTTCAGAACTGCTGACATGTATGCTCCTCGAAGAGAATCGCCCGAAGAGATGAGGGGACCTAAAAGCACTAAAAAGAGGATTAGAATGACACCGAGGATGGGTCCCGACAAGCTACTCCGACACTCAAGTTAGGGTTCAACGTGAGAAAGAAGTTTAATGACTTGGAGAAATTAGGATAGATGTGTGCATACTTGTAACCATAGGCATGGGTTACCTTTTATAGCTGTTGATCTCCGAAATATTAACATCCATTTAGAAAATATTCTAAGATATCCATTCCAGTTTTTTAGGAAGATTCTGAAATATTTATTTAAGAAATATTTTGAGATATTTTCCTTATTCTTTGGGTGAACCGCGATTTTAAAATTTCTTAATCTTAAAAATGAACTGATCTTATGACTTTATCCTGGATGAGGTGTCATCGTCCTGCTCGGGGCTCGGAGTTTCGGTCTGTCGTAAGGCAAAGTCATCGAGCTCGGAGCTCGGAGTTCTGATCTGTCGTAAAGTAAAATCATCGAGCTCGGAGCTCGAAGTTCTGGCCTATCGTAAGACAAAATCATCGAGCTCAGGGCTCGAGTTCCGACCTGTTAAAAGGCAAAGTCATCTAGCTCGGAGTTCCAGCCTATCAAGCCATCTTAAAGAGCTCAAGTATATATCACATTACACAAACACCCAAAATGGTCAAATAATGATGTGTGTAACAAGGGTTAAAACGATCATTCAACCTGAGTAGACGAGTTGGAGCCATCTTAAATAGCTCAAGTATATATTACATTACACAAAACACCCAAAACGGTCAACCAAAAACGGTCAAATAATGATGTGTGTAATTATGGTTGATGTGATAAGAAAAGTGAGCACCCTGTGACATAATCAAGTCAAGATTCAAGTTGAGTTGATAGTCAAAGTCAAGATGAATTTGGCTCAAGTCAAATTGTGCTTGAGTTTAATCAAATCAACCTCGAGTCAAGTCGATCCTAAACCTCAAGTCAAATCTATCCGAGTCGCATTCAAATATGATTTGCCTAAATTAAAATTTTGATTTGACTCGATAGTTGTTAAAATGCCTGTTATAAAGAAAATAGTTATTGAAGTGCCGACTACCAAAAGATGCGTCTCTGGCAAAGAAAGGAAGAGTTGAACCCTTTGAGAATCAAGATTACTCTTTCGCTTTTTATTTAAAGGTAATTAATTGTAGTACCTAGACAAGTAATTGTTTTGTTTATTACTTTTCGCTTATCATTTATTTTCTCCGTTCTTTCCATATTTTCTTCTAAGTCTGAATTGAGTGTCAGAATGATTGAGTCAAGTTTCAACTCGATTGTCCTCTTAACATTTCTTTAATTCTTATATCTCTATTTGAAAATCTTCTTAGTCGATAATTGATGCTTGACTCTGACGCTGGACTCCTGGCACATGATAATAAATATTTTTAAATGTCGAGAGTGGGCATGAAACATGATACAGATGATACATATTATATTTTTGATACTCAACTATCTATTTAATATTATTAGAGAATAATAAACCATTGTAATTCCTTGTGAAAATTTATTTGATTTTTTTAATAATTTAGATATCCAACTCAGAAATACTCAATATGAAACTCGAAATCTCATAGCTGTTATAATTATATTTAAGTTAGTTTTTTATATGTTATAATAGTTACGATAAGTAGCTACTAAATAATATTAAAAATAAAAGTATTTTTAAAAATAAAAAATAGAGTTAGATAAGATAAAATATTATTTTAATGATAAACAAAAAATACTCTTTTAATAATTTTAATAAAAAAGTACTTTTTATTTATTTATTTTTTCAAAAAAATCTAACCATTTGGATAAATTCAAAGAAAAGCATTTTGAAAGCAAAGACCATGAGGATGAAACCCTTCCATTACATCTCCAAGTAGCACCATGAGTTGCAGAGGTATAAGAACTATTTTTCATCGTGATCAATTGTAGTTTTTTTATTTATCTTTTCATAGATGGTCGTAAAATCGAATGTGTGGGGCTGCTGGTGTGACTGATTCCAACTTTTGTAGAAACAAATTGCAGAGGAATAGGAACTACTCGAGGTAGGAGAGAAGGCCAATGAAGGGCAGTGGCAATTGATGTAGACCATCGAAGAAAAAAAAAGGCCAATTTGCCTCTTCTCCATCAGTTGCTATCACACCCAACCAATTGCTGATTTGTTTCATCCCACAAACTTCTCGCTCTTTCGTGGAGAAAAAAAAAGATAAAAATTAAGATGTTATTTTATTTTTCAATTAAAATCAAATCAACATCTAATTTCTAATTAAGAAATTAAAATTAAATAGACACTCCATTTAATTTAAACTATTCGAAATACTTTACATCATCAATTAATTTCAAGATATTATACATCGATGATCAAATAATATTTATTTAAAATATGGTGAGTGTTATGTAGTCCCGATTATTTTGTTAGTTAAAATGTTATTTTAATTAGATTATCACTTCAAAAAAAAATAAAATTAAAATGATATAAAATCACTGTTATAAAAATTAGATGCTAGCTTTTATAATGTGTATATAAACTAGCAACTAGCTTCTACAACATATAGAAGCTAATAACTTCTAACTTCTACACGACGAATGATCAAGGATTATAAGAATATTTTGAACAGTTCAAGTCATAGGGTGCTCATTTGACTTTAATTAGAAATGAGATGTCCTCCTGTCAGGCATCCATTGTGACAAAATTTACCTGTACAATGATGGACACCCTACCTTTTTTGCAGAAGAAATGAGATATCCATCCAATAAAAATATAAATGAAGGACATCCATTTTATTTTTGCCCAAAAAAGAGAGGAGGGGGTTTGATGCAGTGATAAAAAATAAAATGCATTTTCAAACAATCAAAGTTCCATTCTCACAATGGACACATTTACTGTTTTAATATTTAATCAAATATTCTTCAGTATTCTTTTATGGATATTATTATATTCTATCTAAATCTCTCATTTAATTTTCACATTATAGCAACTATGATTTTGTAACGTAACTGTTTTAACCTACTATTAAAAAATCATAATTATTAAAAATTTTGTACTATTGTACCAAAGGGTATTTATGTTATTTTACAAAGAAAAATAGTGGCATGGAACGCTGATAAAAAAAATCAAAATAAAACATCTTTTGGATGATTTAAAAATAAAAAAAATATTTTTTTGATTTTATCCTAAATATAATAAGTGAAGTTTAATAGAACAAAATTAAAAATCTATTTTTTAAATTATTATTATTTTTAAGTATTTAATATAAGAGAAATAAAAAGAAAATGAACAATGAAAAAAATATTAAAATAAGTTTCATTCTTCCGAAAATATTCATTATAGTCCTGTGTTATTCTTAAAAGAGTAAAAACATGAAAATAATGACATGAAATTTAACATGAAAGACATGGTAAAACATGTGTCATGCCACATGGCTTTTTCATCTAACAAAATGTCCTTTTAGCAATTTCAACAGTGAAGTTATAGCGACAACAATTTCGATTGACAACAGTGTCTTTGTTGTGGAGGAGAAAAAAGCCTCTTAATTTTGTTAGGCTGAAAAAGTCACATGACATGACACATGTGGCTGAAAAAGCCACCTGGCATGACACACATGGCTTGCCATGTCTTTTATATTAAATTTTATCTACTAGATTACGAAAATTACAAGATTGCCCTGGGGGCGGTACTGGCGGTGGCGTCGCCGCACCGGTAGAGGGCTTCGGCTGTGCGCGCCAGGGAATGGAGGTTGCACTTGACGATCGTGTCAGCGAACACCCGGGTATCATCCGTGGTGTTCCCTGGCGGCACGTCCACCACGTAAGTCTCGACGACCACCGTGCCTTCCTTTGCTCCGCCGCCCGCCGCGACTGCGGACGGCTGGAGAGTGGTCACGGACCGGTAGTTGGCGAGACGATGCTCGCCGCCGATCACCCGGAAGCTGAGCACGTGGTTCTCGTCGTCGAGGATCTCGATCCGCTCGGTGCTGTCGGCCGCCGGCAGGCCGGACACGAGGCGCACCTCCCGAAGCGTGCCCACGCCGCCGTCGCCGACCACCACGCAGCACCACCGGCCACACCGCCGACACCGGCGCCTCCACCTCCTGAACCACTGCCGAGCAGCACTGCTCCGGCTTCGCTGTGTGCTCGTGGTGCTTGGCCACCGAGTCCGGCAGCGTGTGGGCGGTGCACCGCTCTGTGCCCACGGCCATGCCTCCGCCGCCGTCGCCTCCTGCTCCCATCGAGATCTCAATGACGGACGGATTTGGGGAAGAAGAAACGCAAACCATCGAGAGAGGAAGAGAAGATCGAGCCGATTAATGAAATAAATAGAGGTTTGTGTGGTGGCGTTTACAAATAGTAAAATTATAGGGATTTTAATATAAAATGGGCGGCTTTTCCCTGTCCGCTGGCCTGTCACTCACACTCGGCGATCATATCTTCTACCGATCGTCGAACCCTAGAAGAGCTCGCTCTCCTCCCCCGCCGGCCATCTCTTCCGCCAGTCCTCCCGCTGCCGACCATCTCTTCCACGGACACCTCCTGCCGCCGATTAGGTTCCTCATCTTCTTCTTTTTCTTCTAGTTTTCCTCTTTTTCTTTCTCTGGTTTCTTCCTTCTTTTTCGAAATATTGATCTGGTTGAATTGCAGTGTTTCTGTGAGCAAGTTGTTTAATGCCGATAGACGGCTGCATCGATTGATTGAATTTTGTCTCTCTGTGAAACCCTAAGACCCTTTTGCTCAACCCCAATCTGAAGTTCAGCGTGTTCATTCGTGTATCTCGTATCTACTCCATTCGATAGTGTAATCAAACGTAGGAATGGAATACAACGTTCCACTCTAGATTCCATTCCGTTTTCATTCCTATTCCTATTGCAATTCCATTATGTTTGACATTCTGAATATTGAATCAGCCATATGACTTTTCCTGATGGTGTTTCCACGAATTCTAGGGGCTACTCGCCTTCTTCATAGTAATGGCTACGTTCTTCCCCATATCGCTTCCATTACTCGTCGTTTCCTCTCTGTTGATCCTTCCGATGGAACTTGCTATTCTTCTATGTCCAACTCTACAATCTCTGAGCAATTCGTCCTTAAAGAGCTCTCCGACCTCCTCCCTATTGATCTTGACCCTCCAAAACCCCGCCTTTTTGTTGAGAAACCAATGCAAGAGTCGGCATTGACTAGTCTTCGAGACCGAATTCTCTCGCCTGATGAGAGGCTTAGGGGAGTCTTTCTTCAGAAGTTCTCAGGTAGGTCTGCCCTTGAGTCTGCACTCTCAGCCACCAGCGTCGACTTGACGCATGAAATCTACTCTGATGTGCTAAACAAGGGAAACCTAGGCGGAGCTGCTATGGTCTCCTTCTTCAGCTGGGCAATTCAACAGCCAAAGGTGGCACCGTGTACCAAAACTTACAATGTGATGTTGAGGGCCCTTGGCCGGAGGAAATTCTTTGACTTTGTTGATGAAATTTTGCTTCGAATGAAGGATGATGATGTCAAAATCAATGCTGAAACCTTGGAGATTTTAATGGACAACTATGTTAGGGCTCGCCGAATTTTGAAAGCTGTTGAACTTTTCGAAAATTTGGCAGAGATTGGAGCTATGCGTAATGTTGAATCTCTCAATATATTGTTAAAATGCTTGTGTCGAAGATCTCATATCAAGGTTGCAAATTCTTTGTTCAACAAAACTAGAGGTGAAATCTCTTTTGATTGTACAACATATAATGAGATTATTGGTGGATGGGCAAAGTTTGGTAGGGTTGATAAGGTAGAGAGCTACTGGCTGATGATGATAGCAGATGGTTTCAGCCCTAATAGTGTGGCATATAAACACATCATTGAGGCATTAGGACGGGCAGGACGGATTGATGAAGCTGTAGATATCTTCAAGAAGATGAAGGAGAAGGATTGTCCACAAGATACCATGGCTTACAACGCAATGATCTCTAACTTCATAGCACTTGGAGAATTAGACAAAGGCATTGAGTACTATAGAGGCATGATAGAGAAGGAATGCTCACCAAATCTTGATACCTACAGCATATTGATTTGCGCACTCCTCAAAGTGAGGAGAATTGCAGATGCCCTAGAAATTTTTGATGAGATGGTATGTTCTGGAATTTTGCCTAGCACAGGGATGATCACTTCCATCATTGAGCCTTTATGTAGCTTTGGACCTCCCCATGCTGCTATGGTTATTTATAACAAGTGTAGGAAAGCAGGATGTAAATTGTCTTTGAGAACTTACAAACTTCTTCTAATGAGGCTTTCAAGGTTTGGCAAAGTTGGGATGGTACTAAAAATCTGGAAGGAGATTCAAGATAATGGTTATGATTCTGATAAGGAAGTTTATGAGTACATCGTTAATGGACTGTGCAATGTCGGGCAGGTCGATAATGCTGTTCTTGTTGTGGAGGAATCTCTGCGGAGAGGGTTTTGTCTTCCAAGGACCGTCTATAGCAAACTAAACAGCAAGTTGTTGCGGATGAACAAAGTCGAGAGAGCATACCGCCTCTTTCTGAAAGTGAAAGTGGCACGTCGAAATGCTAATTCACGGAGCTATTGGCGTGCTAATGGTTGGCATTTTTGACCGTGAATTCTTGTCCAGCTATTTTACTATGTAAGTTAGTTCTCACACTTGATAACAACCTTCATGAGAGAACAGTAGCTACTGTAGGTTGTCTTTAAACATGTTCATTGTTGTTCATTTATCCCAGAACCTATTGCTTTAGTAAAAGCTCCTGCAGTCTTTCAATTGATCTGTTAACTAATTGCAATATAAATAAGGTCGTCTTCCCTTGTCTTTGGTGTGCAGGGGAGCCATACTTTGGTTGAGAAGTCTGATGTCAGTGAAAATCTTTATTGGGTATGATGGCTATCTTTCATTATCCTCTTTTTCCCTTTTCCCTTTTCCCATCTCACTTGCAAGCATTTGCTAATTGGTGTTTCTTTCAATAATTTTTAATGCCTTGCAATGGAGTCTATATTCATTAAGAAGTGATTGATTAACACTGCTCTAAATTATTGCTTTCGCCATTGATGATAATTAAAGCTTGAAGGTGATGCCGACCACCTAAACCACTGCTGTCTTCCAATAAAGTAGCAAGCCATTAAAGGACCTCCCTCATGGTAGCGACAGCATGCAGAAGCTTCTCATGGAGTCAACAAAGAGAACAAGTTGACTGACCAAATGGCAGACTTTGCCATGACTTTTGAGTAAAGACAAGTGGAGCAGAATCCTACAGCCTTCAATCTTTGACTTCTGAAAGATTCTGATCGTATGCGATTTGATTTTTCAGCAAGAGTTAGACTTCACATCTGCTGGTATTCTCTGTTGTTAATGACTCACAAGTGATCATTGTTTAGTTTTTGCTAATAACATACTGCTATTTCTTACAGAACAAATGCAAACACCAGTCCAGTCAGCTAATCTCAACACAACAATGGATATATCAAGAACTTATGACTACTTGGATTCTCTAATGCTGTAACATTTGTAGCGTGGGAGCTCCGTAGTCGACCGAATTCTGCAACATTCGATCGTAGGGATTGTTAACTGAAAGGCGATTAGAGCGAGCAGCCATCACAGGGGAAGGCTGCAGCAAGTTGGATTTAGCTTCATGAGGTTGAGGTCTGCTAATTGTATGCCCAGTGCTGCTTCCTCTGCCTTGAGGCACTTCATGGCTGTGCTTTCCTTCGTAGGTCGTGATCACCGATCTCGGGTCGGTCGATGCCCTCTCCACATGCTTCCTGACCGGGCAACCCATCGTCGTGCATTTGTAGTAGCTCCTGTCGATAGATATGTTAAACTTGAATCGACTAACCACCTATCTACATGATGGACCACAACAAAGACCTTGAAGCTCTTTCTCACCTTGGGTTTGGATTTCCTTTCACCACCTTCTGCCCATATTTTCTCCACCGATATCCATCGTCAAGGATATCGACGTCGCTTGGAGTTTGCACAACCACTCTAGGCTCCCTGATCGCCCTACTTCCGGTGGTCGACAATTCCTCACCATCACATTCCTTCTTGCTGTACAAATTTAAACTTCTTAGATCCTAAACATACAAAAGTTACTTCTTTCTAACAAAGTCATGATCAAGCTCACCGCCGCTTTGCCTCGCATTCATCTTCATCGAATTCCTCTGCGTCTGTGTTGCTCTTGTGCGAGGTATCGGCGTCGTCATCGCCGAACGAGACCGACGAGTCGGCCGGCGTGAGAGCTGAATCAGCAGGCATGCTTGCTTCAAAGGGCAGAATGGCATGAGTCGCCTGAGCTGAGTTCCTCCTAGCGGACTGAGGCTTTGGGTGGTTGTGGCTGCCCTTGTACACAATCTCAGTGATCTGGCCGTCGGCCGGCGACCTCTCCACCTTCTTCTTCATCGAGCAATTAGGGTGAGTGCACTTGTAGTAGCTCCGCGGGTTCTCGCTCCCTCTCACGTGCTTCTGCCCGTACTTCCTCCAGTTGAATCCATCATCGGATCTCTTCTCTCTCGGCGCCTGAGAATTCCCTTGCTGCGTTGGGATATCAGAAGAAGCACTTGCTCTCGCCGGAGCTCGCTCCTCAACTCTGGCTCTGCAATTTCCGGATTCCAGCACTCCCTGAGCGATCGATCGATCGATCGATCGGTTCCAAAGGATCAGATCGAGAAGAGTAAATTGAAGTTACATATCAAGAACAGGAAGAATTACCACTGTGGAGTTTGGCAGTTGTAGTTGACTTTGGAAAGAGAAGTCAGAGCAGGCTCTGTTCTCATCTTTAGCTCCCGGGAAGCCCCAGCTGAGATGCTGTGCAGGTAAAGATCCAGTTGTGGGAGAAGGCAAGATCTGTCGGATAGATCGATACAGATTCCGTGATTTAGTTTCTACAAGTTAAAGAGATTCAATTGAGGAATCGAGCTTGGTTCGTTGACTTACTGAGGAAGAGGAGAGGAGGACAGGGGAGTCCAGGAGGTCTGTGAGGCTGAGGCCGGTGGGGAAGGAGAAGAAGGAAGGGGAGAGGGGAGGAGGGGAGAGGGGGAGGGAGGGAGGCGGCGCAGACTTGAACTTGGCCACGCCGCCTCCTGCCTCCTGGCTCATCCCGAGCCGCAGAGGCTCCTGATCATCACTTCCGGTGAGCAGCTCGGTGAAGGAGGCGGCGAAGGGCGAGGAGAAGGCCAAGGCCAAGGCCGGCGGCCGCACCGACTCGCCGGAGCTGCTGCGGATGGATGAAGCCATGGAGATGGTGAAGAGGAGAATGCGGTGTGCTTCTTATGAAGGTGGAGGACGTAGGAGATGCTCATTTAATTTAGCAGAGGAGAGATTTGGAGCAAGTGTGAATGTGCGACATGGATGGTTGCTTCGAGGAAGGGGATGAAGGCGTTGACTTGGAAGGCCGTCAAAGATGGTGGGTTGACTAGTAAACCGGCCTTTGCTTACCACTTGCGTTAGATATTTTTTTTTAAATAAAAATTAAAAAAAATATTTTTAATGTTATTATAACAATTATTATAATATAAAAAATAATTTAAATATGATTATAGCATTACATAATTATAGCAATTATAATTTATAATTACTATAATTATATAATTATAATAATAAGTATGAAATTTTAATTGTTATAATATAATATTGATTAATATTGATTATAAATGAAGTATCTATATTATAATAATTATAAATCATAATTATTACATTATAATATTAATTAGAGAAAAATATTTATGTTGTAATAATTATGATAGGATTTAACGTATTTTTTATAAATATATTATTTATAAATATAATAAGATATGAGTATAATGACTTATCATAATTGCTACAATAATATAGAGTTTTCATAAATAAAAATGGGTTGATATTAATGTCCTTTTTTATTCCAATTAAAAAAAGATTTACCTTATTTTTTTGACAGAGGTCTAAGATTGACAGTTTTGAAGGCCATTTTTGTAAATAATTTTTTATAACAATATTAAGATCGAAATAAAAGTGGAGGTAGGAGGAGGACTATAATGATAGGGTTTAAGGTCTTTTTTAAGTATTTGAATAATAAGATATGAGCAAAAAAAAGTGAAACCTTTTGGGGAGAGTCCAAGAACAAAGTCATGAGGATTTAGATCCAAAGTGAGACAAATTCATATCATTTTGTTCTGAGATAACTCCTTAATTCCATCAGTATAACTTTTTGATAATCCTTTAGAAAAGATAGAATGGTATATCAATATTGTTAAAGATGGAAGGATCATTTTTATAAATATATTACTTATAATAATATTAGCGATCAAATTAAGATCTATATCATGTTATAATGACATTGTAGAAAGGTGATTGGGATGACTTTCCTTTGCGCCTCTAAATAGAAGGACAAGAATACGAGGTCCGAACTAACTTATCCATGAGAACTTTTAAATAAGAGAGTTGTATCAAATGAATAGAAGGAAAGCAAATTTAGTCAATATCTTTGTTTCCAAGTAAGGTGACTACTTCGTCTCATATCAAATTTTTAATAAAATAAAAAAAATTATATTTTTTATTAGGAAAATATATTAATTATACAAGAGACTTGTATCATTTGTGTTAGATCAGATGGTTGTTAGGAAATATAGCAAGAAATCTAGTGTTAAGATTTGGTTGTTGGATTATGTCCACTAGATATTAAAATCTGTCCACCCAATCCCATCACTCAGATCTGTGGGACCCTTTGGAGCTGACCCTTAACCAATCAGATTCTCTTATTTTTAGAAAATAATAATAATATTATTATTATTATTATTTTTATTATTATTGATCAGAGATTATGAGTTAGTTGGCTGCTGCTCTGCCACTTGCTAACTTGTAAAGTATTGCAAAATAGTTATTACAATTAATGGTGATGGCTAAATCACATTGGATGTGAGTTTTTTTAAAAAATAATTTAGATATTTAATTTGTTATGATCTAATTAATTTTAGAGACGATCGATTCGATCCCACGAAATGTGAGTTTGATTGTATTATTGGAAGGAATTTAATTTATCATTTTTATCCCCCCCCCCCCCCCCCCCCCCCCCCCTATACACCTTTCGCTGTACAAAATTATAAAGGTCCAATATTGGATGTTGTTTTTCCTACGGGCACCTAATATTTAGAACGCTTTAGTAGTTAAGGGTCAAGATACTGTCGGTCAGTAAATTAATGTGACTTATGAAGTACAACATATATTAGGATAAATTAGAATGAGAGCTATAGCTATGAGTGCTACGGATGGATTGATGAGAGGAATGAAAGTGATTGATATAGGAGCTCCTCTAAGCGTTCTAGTTGGCAAAGCTACACTCGGATGAATTTTCAACCTCACAAAATGAAATTCCGCTCCGTCCTTGTTTATATATGCAATCTTAAAATGATTGCCCTACAAAAGAATAGCGCACATGTGAATGCTCATATTTTTTAGAGATGTTTATGGAGATCTTTAATCTACCATATGTTTGTTTCACGGAGATTTGATGGTTGCATTATGTCTACTACATGATTACGATGACGATGATGATGATTATTATTATTATTATGTGAAACAAACATATGGCAAATTATGAGTTAGTTGGCTACTGCCCTACCACTCCCTAACTTGTACTCAAAGTAATGCAAAATAGTTATTAGAATTGATGGTGATGGCTAAAACACATTGGATGCGAGTTTGGTTGTATTGTTTAGGGTCTAGGGTATATGAATGGAGGGCGGATGGGAGACGGCCGCCTCCTCTTCAATGTAAACATATACCTTTTGCCCCTCGTATGAAATTTATGACTTCATTCTTTTTCTACATAAGGTGGAATTTGCCATCCTAGCGACCCCACGAAAAATTATATTGGGTAAATTTTTTATAGTGATCGGCTCTACCGTCGAAATGATTCCATATCAGAAAACTCCTTAAGAAATTTTTTGGAGGTACGGTACCACTATGTTGATAAGAGCCTACTGCCGAAACAACACCTCAGCCAACAAATACATGTTGCTAAGATGACTCGAATCGAAACAGCACTTCAGTCAACAAGGACATATTGCTAAGAGGACTCAAACTTGAAACCTCAAGCAACACATGTCTCCATACTTACCACTTGGGATAAGATACTTCCACTTATGACTCCATTCTTGTATATACATGCAATATAAAAATTAGTACAAAAATGATTACCCTACCAAAGAATAGAGCGCATGAATGCCTTTTTTTTTTTTTTTTCTTTTTTAGAGATGTTCATGGAGATTTTTATGAATAGAAGTTAGTAGGGTTGATTTTGAAATTTTGGAAAGTCAATTTAGAGTTAAACATCATTGAAAAATTCTAGATGAGAGTTTTTTTTATAAATATAGTTTATAAATTTCATTCGTGAATATTATTCATTCTTCATGAATATTAACAAATTGAATACATTTGTATTCAAGCTTATTTATTTAATTTAATGAGTTATTCAAATTTATTCATTATATTAAATTGATCAATAAGATGATATACTTATAGAGTATAATCTTCAGTAATTTTAATTGAATTAAGTGAATAGAATAATTAATAAATTATTTTTTTCTATAATAAAAGACTTTAAGTAAATAAAATAAGTCAACTTGGTCAATCACGTTAGTTAGCCTGTCACATCAATATGATTGATTGGGCTATATGAATCGGTCAAATGGGCCAACAAGATGGAAATGTTATTCTTTATTAATTTAGTACGATAGTAACAGATGAAATGAACTTCAAATAATAAAAATTTAAATTTCATATAGAATATATTACATCTAAGAGTTTAAAAAATTTATGATATTAGACTGTCCATTAGTATCCATCTGTGATACGATTAATCAGATGATAAAAAAGAAATGATATTTACCATGAAATGGTAGCATGAAATTGTAGCATGACACTCACAATTGCATGCAGTGAGTCCTACTGCATGCCAGTGGGATCCACTGTCAATGTGAGTGTCATGCTACGATTTCATGCTACGATTTTATATTGTGTATCACCATTCGATGATAAAATTAGATATCTTATGCGAGCTGATTGAGCTAAATGGGCAACTAGATTTTATTGAATTGAGCGAGTGTATAGAAATCTCGATCCAAGTGACTCGGACATTTTAGTCAACTGAGTCAGGTCAACCAACCTAGGAGGGCTCTATAGATCCATCCACTTGATCCAAGTGGGTTCTACATTCACATTCCAGTTAACTAAGCTAAGTCAATCGACTTAGGTGGGCTAGATGGTTTGAATGGATTAGGTATGGCAAAGCTAAGCTGATTAGTGAGCTCGATAAACTCGACAAGTCAAATGGATTGGACTAACTTAAATACCGATTGTTATGGATTGATATACCCTGGTCAAGAAAGTCAATATTAAGTTCAAGGGGAGATAACACGTCGAACGACCCAGTCGACTCCATGCCCAATTGGTTTTGTGCTCGACTGGCTCTGTGTCCGATTTCATGTCCGACAGACACCGTGCCAAATCAGCTTCGTGCCCCATCGACCTCATGGTCTCCCGACAGGAGTCGACTCCCCCATCGGCACAACTTCGCCGAGTCTGCACTTCTGCCTAAGTAGTTTCGCTCCATCACCACTACTTCCCTCATTTGTTATGCCTGATGCCGCCTAAAAGACATGTGCAATGGTAAATACTTAACGGTAGATAACCTACCATATTAGTACAACATGATCTTTTATCGAACTAAGTATGAGTGTTGAGACCCTCCTTTGTCACGATGAGATATTTTTCTTACTTTCAATGTGATATCTCTTCCGAACACTCTATTAAAGAACTCCGCTTCCCGCGGGTATATGTACGTGCACATGTGCACATACTCTTTACTCTCATTTTCTATTTTTTTTCTATTCTTCTTCTCCATCTCTGATCGATGATGAACTGACTTAAATGTCGAAGTGGCTGAGCTAGGGCACCCTTGACCTCCCTTCTAATTCTCTGTCCCTTCTTTGAAGTCCTGTAAGATCACGGTCTTCTTCCCGTGGCTCGTGGACTCCGTGCAATCTCGTCAACGCAAGAGCTAGGTGTCGGGTGACTTATGTTCCATCTCAAATAGGAACAACGGAGGCGATCTCAAACAGGAACACCAATCGAGCAGCTAAAATGACTATGCAAGTCGATTGAGCCGAGAGATCTAACTATGTTCCATCTCTATCATTCACACTGAGATGGTCAAGATTTTGATTCTCTCTCTCCCAAACTCTGTCTATAAATACATCTCTCTGTCCCCGGGACAATAGTGTCACGGTAGGACATCTAGATTGTCACTTAGGTACCTGCGGTTCGATCTCCAGCTATGACGTATTTGCAGAAATTTTCCTCCAAATGGAGAATGTAATCAAAGGATGATGGGCGTCTGAGCTGGTCGCTGCGTGCACTTCCCAATTTACCCTTGATAGCTGGTGGGAAACTTCTGTGGGACCAGATCGGTCACCCCTTTATAAATACATCTCTCTGTTTCACTTTCTTCCCGAGATTGTTCGCAATGACTGCTGCGGAAGTGATGCCTGAGAAATCTCTTGAGGGGAAACGTGTTCATGTTTGGGAAACGGCCACTCCTCTGCAAAAAAGGTGATCTTGTTCGTTTGCTGCTAAAAGATCTGCAACTCTTTTCTGTTCTGTGATCGTATTTTGATCTCTCTGTTTCTGTTTGTATGTAGGCTCGAAGGCAAGGTGGTGATCGTCACGGGCGGTGCGCGCGGCATCGGCGAGGCTACGGTGCGTCTCTTCGCCCGGCACGGCGCGAAGGTGGTGGTGGCCGACGTCGAGGACGTCGCCGGGGAGTCTCTGGCGGCGCGCCTTGGCCCTTCGGTGAGCTTCGTCCACTGCGACGTGCGCGAGGAGGCGGACATCGAGCGGCTGGTGGACCGCACTCTGGCCCGCCACGGCCGCCTCGACGTGTTCTGCAACAACGCCGGCGTGCTCGGCCGGCAGACCCCGAGCAGCGACCGCAGCATCGCGGCGCTGGACGCGGAGGAGTTCGACGCGGTGATGCGCGTCAACGTGCGCGGGGCGGCGCTGGGGATGAAGCACGCGGCGCGCGCCATGGCGCCGCGCCGCGCCGGGTGCATAATCTCGGTGGCGAGCGTGGCCGGGGTGATGGGCGGCCTGGGGCCGCACGCCTACGCCGCCTCCAAGCACGCCGTCGTGGGGCTCACCGCGAACGCCGCCTGCGAGCTGGGAAAGCTCGGGATCCGGGTCAACTGCGTCTCCCCCTTCGGAGTGGCCACGCGGATGCTGGTCAACGCCTGGCGCGAGGTCGAGGACGACGGGGAGCACGAGGAGGACGTCGATCCGGCGGACGCGCCGCCGACCGCAGAGGAGGTGGAGAAGACCGAAGAAATGGTGAGGGGGCTGGCGAACCTGAAAGGCGTGACGTTGACGGCCAGGGACGTGGCCGAGGCGATCCTCTACCTGGCCAGCGACGAGTCCAGGTACGTGAGCGGCCACAACCTCGTCGTCGACGGCGGCGTCACCACCTCCAGAAACCTCATCGGACTGTAATCTCTGCTCCGTCGCATTACTCGATTGTTCCTTCTTCCTCCTCAACACTGATATCATCAGATCGTTGTTCAACTGTTCAAGCATTCTTCACTGCCTGTAATTGATTCACCGTGGAATCAAAAATCTCTCTTCTATGCGTTTCCAACGTTCTAACTGATCATCACAAGTCAAATGCTTGGGTTTCTTGCATTGAGCTCGTCCAATCTTGGTCTCCATGTTCATCTCCTGTTGAGATGACCTCACCGGCCACCGTCACCTAGCACCTGAGTTGACCTTGTGGAAAGGAAAGAGGATGACGGACTCTGTGATCCTGCAAGCATCAAAGAGATGAGAATGAAGGTCAGGAGTGCCTTGACTCAACCACTCTGATGTTCAAGTCAGTGTTTTTTGTATCGGTCTAAGAAGAAGACGGAATTTAATTGAAATAGCATAATGAGTGTGTGTACCTATAACTGTGAGGAGGGGAAGTTATATAGACGACAGTGAAAGAGATAATTTATCTTGTCTTAATTAAGGAGAATATTCGGTGAATTTTGTCAGAGATGTCCTATAAGGAAATCACCGCTGTAGTAACGAAAAGTCATGTCATCCATCATCATACTGCATTATTATGCCACAGGAATGAATAATTTCACGTGGCTACCTATATCCTCTTGGCGACGGCTTGACTGATTGAGGAAGGGGCATAATAAGTGTGTGTACCTGTAACTGTGAGGAGGGGAAGTTATATAGACGACGGTGAAAGAGATAAGGAAAACCTATTTTGTCTTAATTAAGGAGAATATTCTAGTGTGGAGATTTTGTCAGAGGTCCCACTCAAGTAAGGAGAGTGTCTCATCACTGTCGTAGTAGCAAAAAGTCATGTCATCCATCATCATACTGCATTATTATGCCACAGGAATGGGGGTAGGCCAATCATACCATCACGTGACTGCCTAATCCTCCTGGTGACGACTTGACTGACTGAGGAAAAGAAGTGGAATCGGTTGAGTGCTATACAAGGCACTGAGGGAAGCGTTGTTGGCCGAGAGAGGGAGCCCGAGTCGGAATAGGTTGGGGGACCGAGTTGAAATGTGACCAAGCGGAGCCTTAAAGTTAGAGCACAGGGTCGGGAGAGAGATCGGCTGTCCAATCCCAAGCTAAGCCTATTCGTCGAGTCGGGCGTTGAATCCTAACCTAAGCTGCCCTTTCGTGTTGCACTCGGGAGTCAGAGCTGAGCAGACTAAAGAACTGAAGCGATCGAGCTAGGGGGGCAGAGTAGTCAGGAATCGAAGCTCTGAGTGGGCTACCGCATAGAAGTCGGATTCTAGATCAAGGTAGGGGTTTGGGTCCCAACCAGAATTAGAGATCGGGTACCAAATCGGGACGTAAGATCAAGTCAATCTTTCAATCTGACATGTCATCTACTCGGACCATACTTTGACTTTCCGAGTAGGATCCTGCCAACCCATAACAATCATAATGCTATTTATATAATGGCATATATTTTTAATTCATCTCCAACCTCTGCCAAGTTTTAGGAGTGCCCATGATCTCCAGCTCTCTGTCAGTCAGTCAGTCAGTTTACTGAAATGGCTATTTAAAGCTGTTGAAATTCTTTCTTTATTCTTAGATGGTGAGGATTCAGTATCATCCTACAGTACAATATATCTTCAAATCTTCCAGCTAGCTCCAGTTTGGGTGTTAACTAATTAATATATCTTTCTGGATTAATCAATTAATCCAGGAATTGAGGAGTGCGTGAGTTGCGATGAGCATTGGGGAACAAGGCCGAGACAGGTGAGGGCTTGTGCAGCTGTCACTGCCTCGATCTCACAGTCAACGAGAGGCAAAATAATAGTCAACTGAACAAGTTGACTTTGCCGTCCGAGCACAAGTTGTCAAGATTTGACAGCTGGATTGAGTGAGCATTACATCAGGATCTAGAGGTTGAGGCATCCAATTTGTATTTATGAATGAACTGATAGGAAACTCAGAAGAAGGGCAAGCTAATCGACAGAATTAAAGCTCTGGACTAAGCATAGGATGGAATGGTTGAAATGGCGAACAGCTATGATCATGTCGATTGGCAGGTTGGTTCTTGCCCAGTCATCCCGATCTAGGGTTTTCCTCGCGAGTCACTTTTGGTGGTCTGCTGAAAAACCTATGGTCAGTTCACCTTCTCATGCCTTAAAAAAAATAGAAAATTAAATATTTTTTGTGATCACAAGGTACTTGTATAAAATTGAATGTTGGACTATAAAATAAACACATAAATAAAAAATAAAAATCACAAAAATGAATATATTAAAGTAGATATGTGGACATACGATGATGAACAAATAAAAAATAAAAATATTAGAGAGAAAGACAAAATTATACCTATTAAAAAAAATCCAAGAGACACATTTAAAAATGTATGAATATGTATTTAGGTGATAATAAATATCCTACTTAGGCAATGTGAGACTATAATAAACATAAAAATTGATCAAAGAAGAGAAAGATTGATCTTTAAGACTTAGTTAACAACTATAAAATAGGATAAATTTTATTTAAATATAAATGAAGATATAGTAGGGGATCAAGTTCAATGATGTAAGAAGAATCCATATAGTCAACCCTATTTAATAGGATAAAGATTTAATTATTGTTGTTGTTGTAGCCTTCTATGTAACATGGATTTTATCTTAGGCCTTCTATGAAGTCCTAAGAGGCATGTCTTAATTTGGGTGATTGTTGATAAACTGACTAAGACTACTATAGTCCACTCCTTGCTTGTCATAAGGAAACCTCACTAGACAAAAAAAAAAAAAAAAAGAGAACTGTGTTGTAGAGAGCTCATAAAAAAAATAGATCCGCTATATCAACGACCCCCCTAGAATTAGTCCCATGGATATAAAGAGAGAGGTTCATTCAAGTACATATACATTAAACGCATTTATAGAAGGCTCATAAGATTGCATAATAATATCATTTTTTTATCACATAAATGGACAGTCGAACATACCTCCTAGATGTCCAACTATCTACTTCAACCTTATGTGTTAGATTTTGGTAGGAGCTACGAGGATCACTTCCACTTGGTCGAGTTTGTCTGAGATTTCATAAAAAAGAAGTTGCAAGACTTGGACAACTTGTGGAATTGTTGTTACAAACAAATTCATCCTCTCCTTTATTGAATTCTTCATGATCTTATGATTTTGCACATGTAGCTTGTTGGTGGCACAACTTGTATGCTTGTTGGATGAGACACTCTTTTCTGGCACGATCAGTCCCACGACCATTTGTGAGGAGGTAAATCGAGAAATCTTCGAAAACAAAATAGCCGCGTATTGCCTTTCGTCAGGATTCAAACCCTTGTCCTCTTCTACTGCATCGTAACCAACTCAGCTATGCCTCGGGGCCAATGGATGAGACACTCGATCACATAGAACTAATGCCTAATATATCATAACATGGAAATTATGATAACTGAAAAGTAATAAATGTTATGAAATAAAAAAAACTTCAAGAGTGATGAAAGGTTGAGCCATAAAGTTTGTATAACTAAATGTGGTGCTTATTTGTATCATCATTATTTTTGTTTTTTTATTATTGTATCACTGGTTTGGCAGAATTATGGTTGATACTTTATATTTATTGATTTGGCATGTTCACTAAATGTGGTGCTCCTTTGGTCGTAATAAAAATTGGACTTGTTAGGGTAACCATAGACGACTTATGGTCACGTATAACATACAAGCAACTGTCGGGATCTTATACGAAAAATAATAAATAAAATAGTATTCCATGTGAATACAGTATACATGTCTGATCGAGTTGTCATATTTATTCCGTGAACAGAACAATCCCAACATCAACTTTGATTCGGCAGATCTCAGCACGATCAAAATAGTCACGCCTCTTCGATATCCACATGAATACGTCATTCGTTCGTCGCACGAACACAACTTTCAAGAAGAACCACCTTCATTATGCTAGCAACTTGGATGGTTCAACCAAGAGGAGAAGAAAAGGAGACTAGAAATATATAATATTTACGAAAATGCATTGCAAAATGACTTTTGTACTCATCCAATGAATACAAAAGATTTTATCTTTTGCTCTCCTTTTCATTAATACTCCATTATTCTCTATTAATGGACATTAATCCTCTTTAGTGGTTGAGTCTAGTCCAATGAGTCTAATTTGAACTAGACTTAATCCAATAATCCAATAGTTATATTTATTTAAGTCTAACTCAATGGGTCTAATTTAGATTAGACTTAACTCTATAATATTAGAGTCCATCATATTTTAGTCAAATTAAAATAAACTCATTTCTAAATCAACATGTTCTTTGTGTGTGACCCAATAGGTTCTTGTAACGTTGACAATGTCACTAAAATAACATTTTATATACATAAGCAATGAATGACATCCAACAATGCATCATTGCTACTCAAGTAATAAGAATGTTGAGATTCAACCTAACCTTTCTGTGTCTATTATCTTGTATAACTTGATCCTTCTATCATCGATATCTAGATTGATCCATAAGGGATAGACCGTGTCATCCCCTTATTAATCTTTGTGTTCCTTGATCTCCAAGTAGACTCACTTAACCAAATGAGTTCAATATCTCATATTGACTTATTTGAGTATGTCCATGCATTTTAGTAGTCCTACTTAATCAAATGGCCCACAGATATCACTTCCGTCATATGAAAGGGATAGATCTCATCTATATCATTTACATCCCTTTACATAACTTATTTCATACCCAGTGATCAACTTTATAGTCCACCTTGTTACAAGTGACGCTTACCGATACTAAAGTACACAACTCCTTATATAGGGAACTATAATGACTTTAGGTCTAAGACTATTTATACTAATAGTCATTATGAGAATGTTTATGATGCTTATATAACGATTCATGAAACATTCTCATGACAAGTCAATTCAGTACATATTCTCTAATATATACTCATGTGTCAACTTGATATCTTATATCCATGACTTGTGAGATTAAGTCATCAGTTGACTTACATGCTAGTCTCAACGTATTAATATTAATATTGCATTTGTATATTAAAGCATAACTAGAAATAGTTAAGAGTATTGTTCGATATATCTCTATAGTCTCCTACTATCAATTCAACTAATTGATATGATGTAGACTAGAACCTACTATCCTATGACATTATTATACTTATTTATCTGACACATATCTGATGTAAATATAATAACCATAAATTTTATATTTTATTAATAAAATATGATACAAAATTTTTTTGTCAATCATATAATTGACTCTAAGAGCTAACACTAACACAAACATATGCACTCATGTATGTGTTAGGCTCACTACAAAATTCACATGGCATATATGGAAAAAGGTTTATGCAACACACATGGATCACCATGTTCTTTGTTGGTACAATTTATATTTCGTGCAAACACAACATTACGAATCATATTGAGTCTTGTATGAGCCGACATGTTAGACTTCTACCAAGTGGTGAAATCAATTGACTCAATAGATTTAGCTGAACTAGTGCCTCAAACTTGTGTGATCCAATAGCCTAAGATAAAACAACAGATGGATACATCCAAGAAACACAACCCAACTAAAGAGTCTAACTAGTTTGCATAAGGTTTAGAAATGAACAAGGCAAAATCACTTTGAATGCAATAACCAATAACTCTTAGACAAAGCTCCAACCATTGGATTTACCCACTCAAGTAGGCAAATCTTTTTCAATAGTGCAAGTTGTAGAAGAATGGATGATCCTGTTGCATTCAGAAGAAATTACTATTGATGAGGATGAATTAAGCCTTATGAAAATCATGTAGTTTAGATTTTGTCAATCAGTTGACTGTGTTCCATTTTGGCAGCATTACTTAAGAAGCATTCTTTGTTCTAGAGTTCCAAGAAATTTGGAGATTAGGAACTCAATATCAGACAAGGGTGACATCTATTGAACAGACAGGTAGATCACAATATCTAAGGATTAGCTTTTAAATGTCACTGAATCTAAGTAAACTCTTGTGAGTCTTCAGGACTGGAATGAAGCAAAGTCATACCTACTTAAGGTTCATATTTTAGATGATACAGGGCACCTTCTAGAGTTCGAAGAAATTTGGAGATTAGGAACTCAATATCAGACAAGGGTGACACCTGTTGAACAGACAGGTAGATGAACATCTAGCATCCATAGATCACAATATCTAAGGATTAGCTTTAAATGCCACTGAATCTAAGTAAACTCTTGTGAGTCTTCAGGACTGGAATGAAGCAAAGTCATACCTACTTTGATAATTTAGATGAACAGGGCACCTTCATTGAAGTGTTTTGCAAGTCAATAAGAGTTCAGAAATCCCCCTTTTTGTCTTAAGAACTGCTAAAGAAGCCATGAAAGGAAGGAGGGAGCAAGAGTTGAAGTTTCATGACTAGTAACTATGACAATTCTTGCAAGTGGTGACTGGAGTAAGATTAATCCATATGACTTGTTTCATAAGTGATTAAGAGAGTTGCCTAGACCTTACATGTAGCCTATATATATTATCTCTATTCCATGAAAATTTACCAAGGCTTAATATAAAAGATTGTCGACTAGTGATTAAGAGGATTTGGAATGACTTTATCTAGGTTCGGGAGAGTAATAGCTAAGGAAGATTGTATTGGATGAAATATGTCAACATTGATTCAACTAGTTTGGGTTTGAAATTGATGGAGTATTGGTATGGTAATATGTATCACGGCTTACTTGTCATCTCATCCTTTCTAATTCGCTAGACGTACTTCTTTTAGTATCGTCACCATTCTCTTTAAGGCGATATTGCTTTGTTCAGATGCTTATAATTTATTGGCAATTGCTTTGCAAGATACAATAACCTTCGACTCAAATTAAGAGCATTCTAAATTTCAAATCTTAGCAAACATTCAAAGTCTTGAAAATGGATAAGAGAGGGAGAGGAACTTAAAATGAGAGGTCATAACTTGAGAATTAAGTGATTTAAATAATAGAAGAGAAGATTTATTGTTAAGGGTGAAGGGAGACCTCACAATGCAAAATATATATATAATTTTTAGCCATTCAATCATTAGTCTAAACCAAGTAATTATAATCACATAATTGCCTCCTAACTCCTACCCATTCTTTGTCATGTTTATTGATAAGGCGGAATAGCAGAACTGCCACGTGGCCACCGCATGGCCACCACATGACCTTAAAATTAGAAGGGAGTAGGGAAATCATGGAGGATTATATAGTGTTCGAAGGGTGGCCAACTATCAACCTCAGCCTCGAGTTCCAACCTTGACATTTGCTTGGCCTTATGAACCGACCTTGTCTCGACCTCGAGTCCCGACCTCAACGCCTGCTTGGCCTTATGTGCCGACCTTATCTTGACCTCGGATCTCGACCTCAGCGCCTGCTCGGCCTCATGTCAACCTTGTCTCGACCTCAAGGCCCGACCTTAGCATCTGCTCAGCCTCATGTGTCGATCTCATCTCAATCTCAAACCTCAACTTCGGTCTCTTATGCTGACTCCATCTCAACCTCAGACTGAGGGCAGGGAATTGGTTTACCTGCAAAATTAAGAAACTCTAAGACTGTTTCTCCCTGAGAACCCGAAAAATATCCCGAAAGATATAGACAATTGGAACAAGTATATCGGAACAAAAACACATGTTTCAGAACATTTTAAATTGAAACACATATTTCGGAATATATCTTAAATAGATATGGACAACTCTAAAAAAAGGTTGTCTATACCCATGGGCATGGGTATGCACACACAAAACTCTAACTTCCTCAAATCTTTAATTTCTTTTCTCATATAAAACCTTAACTCGAGTGTCAGATTGACTTGTCGGAATTCATCCCCGGTATTATTCTAACTCTCTTTTTAAATGCTATTTCAAATTTTTTCATATCTTCGGATAATTATCTCCAAAAATGTGTACATTAGTCCGTTCGTTGATTAGTGGCTTGATCATCCACAGTATTTGGTCGGAACATTTATTTTAGCAATGAGCAATATTTCTATGAAGCAGCCCTCACTTTACATTTATAAGAAATTTTTCAGTGTATACTTAGAGGGAGAATTTATAGGTATTTATACAAGTGCTAGTGATTAGAAGAACAAAAATAAGCCATTGAGAGAAAAAAATGTAACAATTTTTTTTTAAAAAAAACAAATAAATCACAACAGTACTACTAACGAGTGCATTCCTTTGAAAAACAAATTCAGAAAGATGATGAAGACACACCTCATAGTGGAACCATCTTGCACCTCTGATCCTTGGATTATACAAACTATGAGGCCAAAACTCTCATGTGAATCCAGCTATTTCTTCTTTGAACTCTTGGAAATTACTGGCATGATAATAAAAATAGCCTGAAAAGGTTGATCTCCAAGGAATCTTTGCACCTGATTAAGTGGGGGGAATGTGGCAGTCAAACAGTCGTCGACTTGTGATCCTTCACAGTAGCAAGGGACAAAACGAGCACCATCGCAGAGCAAGCTTGTCGAGTGTGGTGGGCCGGCGGCGATCAGGGCGCCACGGTGAGCTGGTCGCCAGTACGCTCGGGCCACGCAACAGACCGCGACATCGATCTGCTCGCCGCCTCCGGACTTGCTGGCCGATTTACCCTATCAAGCGTTCGAGTTTTTTAAAATACCTAAAATGCACGTCTAACTTTTTATTTTTTAAAAAAAATCTAAAAACGTATTTATTTTCTAAGATACTTTTTTCTTTTTAATTTATTTAAGCAAAAAAAAGACTCTGGCCACATTTATCACTCCTGTAGTCACTGAAATTGCGGCCATGAAACTATAGCCACGTGGCTACCAAATCACCATCGTTGTTTGGTCTCGCACAGCGGCGAGCGTTACCGGTAAATAAAAATTTAATTAAATTGAATAAATTGATCAAATTAAAAAATTTAATTCAATTATTTTAGAATTTTAATTATTTTTTTAAATTAATTAATTTAGTTAATTTGAATCGATTTTTTTATTTGATTAAATCGAATTAATTAAATTTAAAAAATAATTTATAAATTTTAAGTAAATAAATTTATAAATTTCTAATTAATTAATAAAAATTTTATAATATTTAAAAAAAATTTAGTTAATTTGATTAATTCGGTTGAAAACTGAATTAACCGATAAAATTATCGATTCTATTTGTTCAGTTTTTATTGAAAAATTTGATCAGTTTAGTTGATTCAAAAAAAATTAGTTTATTCTGTTTTCGATTAATTTAATTCAGTTCGGTTCGATTTTAATCAAATACACAGCTCTAATTGTGACCAACACTCTTTCACTACGAGTCCAGGACTACACCCGGCTAGACCTAACCCTAGGTCGGCTTTGAATCGGATTCAGTCTGGACTCAATTCGTCGAGCCTAAATCATAATATGTTTGAGCTCAATCAAGGCCGGTTCATCTGATCTAAATCATAATAAGTGTGACCTCTTCAGCAAAAGATGTAATTTATCACTTCAACGAGCTCCACATGGACGGTCAACCCCATTAATAGATGTGACCTCAATTCGACTAGTTACTACTCAAGGACCCAATTAATCGTGATGTTTATTTTTTTTTTAAATAGCATCATAGGTATTTATTATGTTAATTTTTAAAAAATCAACATCACTTATTATGTTCAATTTTAGTTGACGGCGGCTTCGATCAATAGTTCTAATCGTCGAGAGAAAGATTTTTTTATTATTTTTGACGGTTAATATTATTTAATATTTTTTTATAAATGATTATGATTTAATATTTATTGATTTTGAAATTCTATAAATAAGAATTTTATTTTTATTATTTTCATATTATTTTTTCTCCTCTTGTTTTTTTTTTTAATTCTGAAATGTTAATTATTTTTTATTTCAATTTTACTATTATAATGAAAAGAGGAGCTAGGTTCCAAACTACGACGATCGAACCATAAACTTATGGTTCTGAATTATAAATCATAATCGTTTTAGACGATTAATATAAAAGATTGATATGTTAATAATTGATCGCACCAAATGTCGTCGTAAACTCACGACCGTAATTTCACCATCGTGGTGTGATCAGACATGACCGTGCACAATTGGTATTTTATTTTTTAAAGAATCGTAGTTTTATAAAAATAAGTATGATTGTGAGTAATTTAAGTGTTTAAGTTTCGTATAATTAATTCGGAATATAAACATTCTTTCTTTGATTCGTATACAAAATAAATCTAGAATATAATTTTTATATATTTAAAAATTAACCTTTGAGATATTAATCAAAATTTTAATTCTTCTAAGTATTCTTTTAATTACTTTACCTACACCACACGGGGCGTTTAGGTATTTTTCAACACTTAGCAGGTAATATGCTAAATTGCAAGGACTTGTCATTGCATCTTTCAACAACAACTAACAAATTGAATCGAATTGAATAATATAAAAATATTAATATTTAATTTAAATTTAATATATATATATATATAATATTTAAATTTAATTTAAAATTTAAAAAATATAAATAATTTTAATTTAAAATAAAATTTGAGTTCCAATTCGAATTCAGTTTGAATTGTTTGAACTTTAATTTGAACGGAATCAAATTATAATTCAAAGTCATTTAAATTTGAATTTGATTTAAATTATTCAGACCTTAATTTGAACTCATTTAAATTAAAATAATATAAAATTTAATTCAAATAAAATATTATAAATTTAAATTTGATTTTAAAAAATTATCAAATATTTTTTAATTTGATTTACATTTAATTTTAAATATGAATTAAATATTTTTTGAACTGATTTGATTCAATTTATTTGCATCAGGCCGGCCAGTGGATAAGGTTGATGGGTCCCGGCGACATGGACCACTGCAGTTGGGTTCAAACAATGCGATGGCGACCCGACCATGCGGCAACCTTTGTGGTTCTCGCCCGCGCCACGTCACCCTGATTTGACCGCATTCATTTCTTTTCTTTTTTTATGACAAAAAGTCAACAGTGGAGAACAGCCACGTGTTGGTCGGCGGTATTATCTTGCTGTTGGGTTGCAACCTTTTTACCGGCTCCAATTGGATCTCAATGGATGCCACGGTTGCCACCACTCCCATAAATGAACAAATTAAAAAAAAAGGCTAAATTAATATAAAAATCACATATTTTTTCTCACTTGTATGGTATATAAATAATTGGATAAAAATTAAAAAGATGTCAGAATTAGAGGGTGCACCCTCTGACGAGTTAAGGCAATCCATAAAAAATTTGTCATATAAGAGATTGATTTATAATAATCCAATCTAACTCAATCTAAAATGAATTACTAGTTAAGCAGATCAACTCACATACCTATTAAAAAAATATAAAATATAAAAAATTTTAAGTTTAGATGACCGTTTAAATGGGTCAAGTTAAAATTTTTAAATTTAGATTGTAGTTTCAATAGATCAAGCTCATTAGTCTATTGAGTTTTCTACTTTAATTTTAAATTTTTTTAAAAAATAAATTTTTTCAACTCGTAGATCAACTCAAGTTCACCATGGGCCAACTCATACAGTTTGACCCACTTTAAAATGAGTTTATAAAATTTCAATCCAATCCACTTAAATTATTTAACGTGGCAGGTCAATCCGATGGACTCAATCCAAATTGACGACTCTAGTCCGAATCATCAACATAACATCCTTTTTTTATTTTTCATCGGAAAAAGTATCTCACCCTATCCACTCCCCTTATAAAATTACAAGTTTGATTTTTTGATCGATCAATTTTAAATTTAAACTCTAAATCGATCAACTAGTTATGTGAACAGGATAAATCTAGATTGTAATAGTTACAAAATCGTAATTGCTACACTGTTATAGTAGTTACAATTTCATAGTTATTATAATGTGAATATTATTGAACAGAATAAATCTGTATTAGTAGGTGGAGGAATGACTCCTAGAATATAAAAAAGGTTGATGGAAGGATAAAGGGCCATTGAAAGAAAATGAATGAAGACTAAATTTTCTTCTTCTTAGCTTCACTTGTTGTAGTAGTAGGTGGAGGAATGACTCCTAGAATATGCAATGGTGCAAAAAGTATGCAAATAGAGATGGAGTCGAGAATTTCATATCTCATTTCTATACTTCTACGTCTCTTGTATTAAAAAAATTAAACTCTCCTTTGGCTACTTAGCTATATGCAATTAAGAGAGTTATAATTTGTATATTGTACCCTCACTTCACAACATTGATCTTCTTTACTATTATAATTCCTTGTCTAAAACCATTCAAATGAATTTATCTTTAATTATTTTTTCTCATATATATATATATATATATATATATATATATATATATATATATATATATATATATATATATATATATATATATATATATATATAATAGAGGATTTTGATATGCTGAACATTATCCGTGAGCATCACTGTGATATATATATATATTTTAAATTTAAAATCTAAAATTTATAATTTAAAATTTAGGATTTAATATTTAATATTTATGTTAACGAAAGTAAAAATAAATAAAATAATAAATTTTTATACTTAGTGTTCATGAATGATGCTCAGTATAATATTCTTCTATAATATAATGGAACAAAGTGTAGTAGTGTCATTCCATTCCTTTCCCTTCTTTATTCTTTTCTTTAGCAAAAGCAAAAGGTATAAATCACCACCTAATTAGTCCCATACAATCAATTTCATGATCATCTGTGAAGAAGTAATTAGGAAATTGTAGTTGATCGCTACAAGGGAAAATATTATCTCAACTTCATCGATATTCAACCCTTGTCTATTTTAATAAATTTATCTTAAAGTAACTAACTTAATCATGTCCTAAAAATATTCTCTTCTCCCACTCCACTTCATAAGAAGCTTTGGTTCATTAAAACACACATTGAATTAGACTAAAGAATGATACTTTTCATCCAATATAAAATTGATATTTTTTTAAGTACTAATTAAAAAGGTTTTTATTTTAAATTTTTTATCCTTAAATAGTTTCTTTGACGAAGGAAAGCTGTATTACAATAGTAAAATTATTATCATATAATTTTAAGATTATATATTCAAATTATAAAAATAATCTTTTATAACATATAAAATAAACTAAGACTAAATTTAATATAATTTAATTTTTTCTTAGGATCCATATTCTCTTTTGTCTTTAAATAGTTTGTTTGATGTTGTTTGAGTTCTATCATACTCTCTAATTTCATTAAGGTGGATAAGAATGAAAAAGAAATTAAATTACCCTAAAATATATTTAAATTCACCGAAATTATCCGTTACATAAGTCGGCCTGCATCATCTCTTCCGTCGACACGTTGCCAGGCGTGTTAGACCAACGGTCACGATGGATTCTCCCGTTGCGTGGTCGGCCCCGCCCCCTCCACCTGTCCGCCGCTGCCTACTTTTTCCTTTCCCATTTTATCCTTATTCCAATGCTACGTGACAACCAAATGTACCCGAATCCTCCACCCTCCACTTCACACTGGTCCCATCATCTCCAACAATAAAAAGTCGTGTAAGAAAAATGAGTAACTAAAATTCGGGTAGGTGAAATATCGGTCGACACACAAACCCCATAAATAGAAAACAAACAAAGAAACAAGATTGGATCTTCTGCAGGGATAATTTTACGAAGCCATTTTGTTTGGACTTATTCGACGTTGGATGATTCCGATGCCGCCGTCTTGTAACTCGTGTTCGTGAAAAAGTGAATGGATGGTTCGATCGTAATTAAAATTATGCAATTCTTGGAGAGGATCGATCCCTCCGCGGAATCTCATTTGATGGTGTAATCCCTTTATAAATTCGTTCTTGTGCGCCTCCTTCTCGATTTCCTTTGCGTTAATGGCAGAAATCAAGAGGCGGAATCCACTGGAGTTCTTCGATTAGAATTGGCACAAGGGAAAAGGTTCGAGCTTTTCTGCTGCTGGAGTTTGTTTTGTTTGGCTTTCTGTTTGTTTCGAGAGGGATTTGGAGTGATGTCGTCGTCGTCTTCGGTTTCGGCGACGGTCCGGGTGGAGAAGGCGACAAGCGACCTTCTTATGGGGCCTGACTGGACTTTGAACATGGATATTTGTGATTCCGTCAATTCCGACCACTGGTGAGTGTGATTGTACAAGTTTCGGTGCTCGTTAGAGCTTCCTTTTTTTTTATCTGCTTGTGGAGATGGAAATTTGCTACATCCATCTTTCCCCCCTGCTGAATCTCATTTTGTTGCATCGATTCTGATTTTGGACTGAGTTTTGAGGTTTGGGGCTCATGCATATCCTTTTTAGACTTGATCTTTGGTGTTGATGCTTTTAATTGTTGCTCTCATCGAAGCGTGTTTCGGCGTGGATATATTGGATGGCTAGGGTTTGAGCTTTATTGTTAGATAGTCGGCAATCTTTGCAATATTGTTGCCTTTGTTGGGAGGGACTGATAGAAGCAGATATCTCTCAAAGATTTAAGTGTACCTAGGAGATGCTTTTCCTCATGAAATTGATGCCTTTGAGTGTGGTGGCGAAAATTACAATATTTTATTGACAATTTAAAAGCTAATGTTCATCAGTACGTTGACTGCTTTTGAATTGGTGGTCCTGCGTAAATGTTTTCTGAAGCTACTGTAATAAAGTACTGCAATAATTATAGTTGCCCACCTTTGATTTATCTCCAATTAACTTGTTAACCATTACTTGAAGCTGTTGAAACGCTTGATAAGGATGGGAAAGTGCTAGTCCCTCCATGTGTGAACTTAACTAGGAACAAACTGTGATCTTGATTGTGACTTGACAACGATTATTATTTTTTAGCGTCAAGCATATGTCCCCCCTCCCAAATTTCCAAAAGTTCTAGCCTTCCTGTTTCAGGGATTAATTGTGGTAGGCAGATGTTATCTGGCTGTAGATTATTGTTGATCTGATCCATTGAATCATTATTGTCTTTTTGTTAGGTTATCCTTCTCATTTATTGTTCATCATCATATTCTTCTGTCATAAGGTTACTATTTCTTTGGTACTGTTCTTGTTGGTATAACTTTTTGTCACAGAAGAATCTAATTGCTTTTCACTTTTGGTTAGCGTATTTTATTTCTTAACACACTAAGGCTGTGGAGGCATGTCAAAGTTCTTTGTAGAAATTTTCTGACATATCCCGATTGAAATGACTGGTTTTTGTTAATCATGCCAAAACCTTTGACTTTGTCTTTATTTCTTCTTATTTTCTCTAATCAAAGCTCAGATCAAGCTGTAAGAAATCTAGAAGATTGTAGGTTATCTTCCTTTAAGAAAAACATATTCTCTCTGTTAAAGTTTCGATGTTTATTGTGATCAAAATATGGAGTTTTAAAGGTTGTGATCAAAATAAGGAGTTTAAAAGGTTTCCCACCATTTGTTCACCTTAGAAGATTACTCGTTCTGATCCCAATATCCATTCCTTGGTCTAGTTTCATTTAGGCAATCAAGGCATGAAAAGATAGAACTAAGAGCAAGAAAATCTATGAGTTTGACGACATAGCTCATTTCGTAAGAATTTGCAAGGCCCTGTGTTAAAATGATAGCAGAATAGTGAATAAAATAAGCTGAGAAGAATTTACATTTCTTTGCTTGAGCAAATGATTGACTACTAGTAGTGTAACATGGAACATGATGGCATGTTGCATTTACCAATATACTGGTTTCTGTTCAATGATAAAAGACATTAAGTTTAAGCGATAAAAAGTACGACAGGAACAGATGACTAAAAATGTTGAAGAAAATTGTTCCTGGTGTTTGTTTAGTATGATCATATAATCACAACGAAAATCCAAGGTGCTGTTGTGTGATTGAATGCAACTAATAAGTTGATATCTGGAACGGTATGAATAGTAGCTTGAACAGAAAATTATGTTGAGCATCTTGTTGTATTTAAAAAGGTCTTACTGAATTCTCACACCGAGAGATCTTTCAAATAATTGATTCTGTAAAAAAAAAAAAAAGTTTCTGTTGTTTAGCTGTCCAAGAGAAGTTATGTTGCAGTTCTTTTGGGGTGTGAATCAGTGTCAAACCAAAATCAAAAATGCACATCAGTGAGTGTGCTTTGGTCTTGCTTTTGAATAGTTCACTTGTCTCAGATATCTATCACAAACTCTTGATATGAGTTTTCCTTTTGTCCACAAGTAAATGAAAAAGCCAACACAGTGAAGAACAGATCATGCCAAGAGGAATAATGGAGTTATCTAAACAATGATGTGAACCAAAACAGAGTAGAAGAAGATTAATATATGAAGTTATTTTTTCTGCTATGTAAAGAGAATGATGAGTTTGATATAAGAGAATACAATAAGCTTTATATATCTGGGAGTGGGTGGGAGTGCCTAGGGCAATTATTGAAGACATGATCTTCTTGTTTGACAACAAATGTTCCTTTGATACTAGAGTCAGTATGCAGGGAACTTCAGGAAGTAATTTGATATTTATGAAATATTTTGCTTGTATTTTCTACACCTTTCTCTCGTGCTCTAGCTTAATGATAATTGTGTTTTCTTAACTTCAGTGTATACATTTTCATGTCAGAAATTCTAGCTTCTTGATTGAATTATGTATCAAGAATCTTTTTATTTTTTGTCTCCTACTAATAGGTCAGCAATTTTTTTGTTGTATTAAGGACATTCCAAACCTATGAATTTCTTCTCGGTATAACATAGACGTTTACAATGCCAACTTTCTGCTTTTTGATTTTTTTTTAAAAATATGCTTGCAAAAGTTAACACCAAGTTCTGAAACAGGCAAGCAAAAGATGTAGTCAAAGCTTTGAAGAAGCGCCTGCAACACAAAAATCCTCAAATTCAATTTTTATCCTTGACGGTAAGTGCAAGTTTCAATGCTAATGAGTTTCTTAATTGAGAAGATGAAGCATGTTGTTTCCATTATTCAGATTTCCATGTCATTATTTATTTTTCTGTTTGATAGTTAATGAAAAATAAATTTTATTCTTAACTATCTGAAAGAAAATCTTTGATGTTCACCATTAGTAAACCTATCTGATGCAGGTGATTTGGTTACTCCAGATATAAAATATTTTGGATCCTTGAAGTATATTTTATGTGGCTGAAATTTCTTTTGGAATAGTCATGGGTAATATATGATTTTAACTTGCCTGAAATATTTAATGCGGATTTTTTTTCCTTTGCAGCTATTAGAGACAATGATAAAGAATTGTGGTGACTATGTACATTTTCAGGTTGTTGAACGTGAAATTCCTCAAGAGATGGTCAAAATTGTTAGGAAGAAGGTTAGTTAAATGCTTCTTTTACACTAAGATCCATGATAGTTGATGCAAAATGGTTGAGACTAACACGACTTTATGATGCTGATATTTCTAAAGAGAATTGTATATGTATGTAAGATGTATTTTATCAGTATGTTTTATATTATCCTACATAAGCATTTCTATGTATTATGTCATATAGGTTGGTTATTTGTAAAGAACAATGCTACATCTTGGTACTAATTGTAGATAAAATAACAATTTCCCACCCAAAGATATAATCATCCTTCTAGAAGTAGCTAATTGTGTATCCTTGTATGCTATGTTGGACTCTAATATAATTATCCAACAAAGGTATAGATCTAAATGTTCGACACGTCATCATCATCATCATCGTCGTCATCATCATAAAGTATATGGACCTAGATGTTTAATTCATACTTTGCACATGGTCAATAGGAATGTCTGAGTTCAAGTGTTGGATAACCAACACAAGTACACAAAGGTAGATAAGGAGTCTGACTATCAGAGCATGTAAGCTAAGGGATCATATTTTCACAATCACATTGCATGCTACTTGAGGTATGAGTAAGCAATATGTATTTTGTCGCACACCGAACACTGTGCAAGGTTATTTCATATTTTTATTATTAGTATCTATATCTTATAAACCACTTTAGTTATGATAAATACAATTTTGTTAGTTTCCTTATACTCTCACATCCTGTTAATTGAGCCAATTAGTCTAACTATATATATGTTATCTGTCATTCTTGAGCATTAAACTATTCTTTTTGTTATTATATCATTTAATAAGTTACACCAAATTGCTCTTCAGTAGCAAGACTTATAGGGATATTTTCTGTGAGACGTTGATATCGAGGCATGTGAAACCTATTATTAGAATTAAACATGATTTATCACTTCTGCTTAGTTTATGGAGATTTATCACTCAATTCCTTACGATGCTCAGTCATTTCTGATCATCCTTTTGTTTAACCATCAGACTGATATGCAAGTGAGGGACAAAATTTTGGCACTGTTGGATTCATGGCAAGAAGCATTTGGGGGGGCTGGTGGAAAGTATCCTCAATTTTACTGGGCCTATACTGACTTAAAGGTATGCATCCTTGTTACTCACTTTGCCCAATAATGTTCAGTTTCATTTATTTTTCTTCTATTACGTACCTAGAATTTTGTATAGCTATTCTTAATATGCACTGTTTGCCTATGTGGCTCGGAATACATAGAATGTATCAGTGATGAAGCAGCATACACGGTAGTTTATTGTTTTTCGTTGGATGCAATACATGTTGATTCATCTTAGGAAAATGATTTTAGAGAAAAAGTGATTTTCCCATGCATAAGTATTTTATATTTGTCTTTCTTGGAAATTTGCATTTAAGACATTACTGATATACTATACTAGAACAATGAAGAACATAAATAAACTGGTGTTTGTACTAGTTTTCCGTTGCATTTTCTTGTCTTGTCTGGTAATTCATAATTGTACTATATCAAAGCAGTATGTTTAATCATGCTTAATTAACCTCCACAGAGATCTGGAGTGCACTTTCCTGAACGCTCTCCTGATTCAACTTTAATATTTACTCCTGTGCATTCGACATCTGGAATCAGACAGCCTCCAGTAGGTTATGGTATGCCCAGCAATTCTGTTTTAAGACTTGAAGAAGCTATGGCGTCTGAGATGGCAAATCTTAGGTAGCACTTTCTTGCAATGCAATGAAGCTTCTTGTAGTATTTTACTTCCTGATTCGATGATGTAGCACACAGAAAACCATTTTTTTTTTGTTTTACCAATTTGGTGTCATTGATCATCCAATTGATTGTCCTTGTGAAAGCAAAGAAAGGAAATTATTTTTCTCTATATCCGACCGAACAAGGGAAAATAATAATTTTCTCTATAAAAGATTTCCTCAGAAAATATTTTACTTATGTAAATTATTTTCCATACAACAAATGAACCTTTAAGAGTTAAAAAAAAAAAGAAGTATAAGTTTGGAGGTTTACATGCCAATTTTTAAAATTTTCCCTTGCATCCTTTGGTTGTTTTTATGTGCTCTTTTTTAGCTCTGGTATAGGTTCTAAAGTTCATCATAAAGCTATCTGTCGTTTTTCCTCTCTTTTTTTATTATTTTTAAAATTATCTAATTTATGCCCTTATTTATCTTGATTCAGCTTATCAGATTTGGCCAGCATGCGTAGTGTGATGGATCTGTTAAATGAGATGCTGAAAGCTGTGAACCCAAGCGATCGTTCTGTATGGATTTTGCTACCGTTTTTATCCTTGCATATATCTTGTAGATTACATTACCGATATGGTTATTTATCTTGAACGCTTAGATACTGTTGATGATTCTTATCTGTGCATTATATAGGCTGTTAAAGATGAAGTGATTGTGGACCTTGTTGACCAGTGCCGTTCCAACCAAAAGAAGCTAATGGAATCACTTAATTTGATCCGGTAATTTATATTGTTCGCCAATCTAACTTTGCAATTATATTAAGTAAACTTATGTTAGTCAATGCTAAACTTTTCTAGGCCCTAATTCTGTTTGATCCATCATTTGGTTTAATCTTCTTTAGTCGATGCTTACTGACTTTTCGAATTTAATAACAAACACCATGAAAAAGCCAACACGAAGGAAATTGCCCAATTCATAAGTTCGTGCTAGATTTGAAGGTTGGTTCGAGCTAGATTTGAACACACAATGATGCTCCATAACATGAGGGATTCAATAGCCACATTCAAGTGGGGTTCCGTTAAGGAACTTGCGAGCAATGACCTATAGCCATGGAGTCAGCTTCTCTGGATAATGACTTTGATCATTCTTCCTTATTCTGTAACTTCTTGGCATTGTTAATCCTCATCGTCTGTGGCATGACTACACATCATCTTCCGACAATTCTGTAACCTTGCTTTTGCTGATTACACTTTTTCGTCCAAAGGAAACTAACTAAACTGAGCTCGGCCACGGTGACAGGGACGAGGAGCTGTTAGGTCAAGGCCTTGAATTAAATGACGACTTGCAAAATGTACTTGCAAAGAATGATGCTATAGCCTCTGGTTCGCCTCTGCCAGCTGATACATCTGAGCTGATCACACAGGATCACTCCGTTGCTCCTCAACCTACAGAAACCGAACTCTCTGAATCTCTTCCAAGTCCAAGGACTCCAATTGTGCCTCAGCCTTCAAGTCGGTACAATGATGAAGAAGAAGATGAGGATGATGATTTTGCTCAGTTAGCTCGCAGGTAAGTTCCTGACAGCTAACCTACCATATTATAGAAAAAAAACGATCTGTAGTTAAAGGCTAATTTGCACTTGTGCAGGAACTCCAAAGTCAAGCCGCTAAGTTCTGATGGCAACTTCGTTGCAACTAACAATCATTCGGGCTCTCCAAACCGAACTGATGTGACAAATTCCGGCATAGCAGGAAGCATAGAGGCATCATCACCTTCTTCAGCAAGTAACACACTAGCACTTCCTGATCCTCCTGCCCCAGTTAACACTTTCACCAAAGAAGACGACATTATCAACCTGTTGAGCATTACCTTGCCAAGCTCATCACCACCCCACACTCCTTTAACACCACCCGTAACATCTGACCAAAATGTATCGTCACCCCCGATTCCCCCAGCGCCTCGAGTCAACCCCGCAACTCCACTGTCCAATGCTGTGAACCAAGCATATCCTGAAAACAATTTCATTGCTCCATGGGCCCAAACACAAATACGTCCTACATGGTCTCATCCCCAACCTCAGTTTGAGCAGTTCTCGTACTCGTCCAGCTACCCACCGCCACCATGGGCTACTGCTCCTGTCGATCGCAATGCTGATGCTGATGCCAATCCATTTGGATCAACTACCTTTCAGTATCCTGCACCTGTCAATAGTAGTGCTGCTACATATCCTTCAATCCAGGTTCCAAAGCCTTCACTGCAGTATTCTTTTGGCTCTGGAGTTAATAATGTTCCGTCGACAACGGCATGGGGAAATACAAGCCATGGTCAGACGGGGCCGCCCGCTGCTAAACCTTATGTTTATACAAATAGGTTGTTTGATGAACTAGACTTGAGAAACACCAGCACAGGTCGAAAGACAAGCACCCCAACTTCTGGTTTATCTGGCACACCAGGTCAAGGCATGATCAGTGGGGGAAAATAAACAACATTTCTACTCTGTTATTTATCGAACTGGGAAGTTCATGTGCAAACTCAACTAGGTTTGTGTTAGTGAGATCCATTCTGCTGTTCTTATTGGATTGCATTTCGAGTGATGTTCACTCGACTAAACCTTTAAAGGAGAAACATGAATGTATATAAGCAGTTGCTTACATTGGCTTTTACGGTTAAATAATTAACTACTCATGTCATCCTACAACGATCTTTGTGAGATCGTCCAAGGATGAGAACTAAGGATATTTTGTGTTTGTATTCGAGAAGAGATACTTCTTTATGAAACTTCGCTCATGGCTTCGAAGAGTCTATATCTAGGATGCTTTGTCATTGCAATTCCATTAGGTTAATTTGTTAGATACGCGATTAGTTTTTACTTAGATCTTCAAAAGCAATTGGTTATTCAAAAGTGGCTTTGGATTTCTTTTCAGTAAAAAGTGAAATTTATTACCAGCGGCCCCATACAATGAGGAGGATATTGTCTCGGCTTTGTTAAGATTCGATCTTTGTCCACTTTAGCAATTCTGTTCCGTTGTAACTAATTCAACTATGTCCTAGAAGCGACTTTTGACTTCTCGAACTATCTTATTAGAGTAAGAAGATGTTTAATAGATTATTTTGAATCTAAAAAGTTTAAGGTACTTGGGGGCAAAGCTTGAACACCTAGATTATTACAAAAAATTGATGAAAAACTATCACTTCCAATGAGATTTGTGATAGATTGAGAAGACCGATAATTATTTTTGCAACCATAAACACTCAAATAATACTTAGTTTCAAGTATTATTGAAACTTTAACTAGTAACCCACCCATTAACCAATCAATAAATTTTGATTGACATCCATAATTTTGGAAAAAACCCTAATATTGATCCTAAGTCTAGATAAAAAAGATGGAGAGTTGTGTTAAATTATCAGTATATATCAAACGCTATCAAACTATTGTCATTGTATCCATAATTTTGAAATATTTAGTCAATCAAATATAAGTGTTTGGTTGACTAAATTATTTAGTCAACCAAATATATATTTTCAAGTGCACTAGTCGGAAGGTAGGAAGTAGGATAAAATGACTTCATTTTTAAAACCCACACTAATATATAGGCCGACATAATTTTTAATTTATAAATTTTTTTACTTTATTTCACATTTGAATAATAGATGTCAAATGTTAAGTTACTTCTCTTGAAATTGGCCACATATCAATGGTAAGCATCCTTATTTGTGTGATAGAGCACACTTGAGTATGTGTTGTATGATGATATCAATATGGCTAGAATCGACTTGTTGATTATTGATCTTGTCAACACATTTAAGAGTCACACGAAGGAGGCACGCGACAATCAGATCTCAACTTATGGATGGTTGAGTCAGGCAGACAACCCCTACGCATGAAAGCCCTAATAGATCATTGATCAAGAGATTATTATCGAACTTACTAGTGCAATTTCTTTCCTCCTCTTTCTTATTTCTTCTAATAAAGAAACCCTAAAATCATGGTGTCTTAAGAACTCCCATGCCATGCCATCCATCTACGACTCACTTTCATGGAAGACAGTAGAACTGAAACAATCGCTTTCATGGAATCCACACTCCATCCACACAAGACATTTGCTCAAACAAAACGAAAACAAACTCATAAACAATATGCAGATCATCGAGTTAGGGCTATATATAATTGAATAAATCAAACATTGATGACCAAGTTTAGTATTTAATTTAATAAAAATTTATTTATATTCGTTCAATCTCAATTAATGAATAAATTTAAACAAGATAAATTTGAACATATTATATATGATTAGCTCATTAATATATATTCATGTTCAAATATAAACAAGTTTGTGAACTATATATTTATTAACAAAACTCTTATCAAACTTAAAAAAAAACAAATACACTTATAATATTAAGCTCATTAACTAATCAAACAAGTTTAAAAATATAAAAATTTTAAATAATTAAATAAACTCTTAATTTAAGTGGATTAATTGTTCAGAGAGAAAGACATGAATCCGTTTTCCATGGGAATGAGTATTTAAGTAGGCAACTTAAGAAGTTACTATACCATGCATGACATAGTAGCTCGATCGAGATCTCGAGAAAAGCACGTGATCCAGGAACCCTAGACTAGATCCCACTTTAGTCAACGCCATAATCACGTGCACATGCAACCTCAATTAGGGTTCAAGAATTCACCATCCCCATGCTCTTTCTTCCCTCTTTCCCATGAACTCAAAATGGATCATGTTATCTCCGAGGCATAGCTGAGTTAGTTACGACGCAGCAGACTTACAGAAGAAGACAAGAATTTGAATCCTGACGAAGCCAGACAATACCCTCCTGCATCGTGATCAACTGCAGTTTCTAAATTTACCTTCTCACAGATGGTCATGAGGCCGACCGTGTGAGACCGCTAAAGTGACGGATTCCACCTTTTGCAGAAGAAATGGATCATGTTCAGCTACATGCCCACCAAATTCGAGGGTTTTCAATAATTTTCAGCTCTTGAAACAGTACAATTCATCAAAAAAAAAAAAAGAGAAAAAAATTGAAGAAGAAGCATCATGGAACATGCGTGCATGTTCTTCATGCATGATCTTATCGTTTGTAGCTTAATTAATCCATAAAGATAATTAATTAATTACCCGAAGAACGATATGTTTTCGTTTGTGATCGAGCTGTAATCCGTGGAGCTGGAAGCGGCGGCGTACATGGAGGAGGAGGAGGAGGAGGCTGCGGCTCTCGCCGGCCACGGCGGCGGCGGCGGCGGGAGCGCGGCGACAGAGATCATCATCCCGCAGGAGGCCGCGAGCAGGGCGGCGGCGGCGGAGGAGGAGGAGGAGGGAGGTGCGGAGAGGACGGCGGCTGCTGCTCCGGCGGCGGTGCCTGTTTGTCTGTACTTGCACTTGAGGATCTCCCCTCTCACCGCCGTCAGCTCGGCTTCTAGGGCTTGCACCTGCTGCTGCAGGGAGGAGATGATCCCCATGCAGCCGTAGACCGGATCCCTCAGCCTGATGTTCGCCTCGTAGACGAGGCTGTTCGTCGCGTCGGCTCTCTGGCTCTCTGGCACCTCCTGCATGCAGACAATCGCCGGAAAGAAAACAGAAAACCCATCAGCATGATCTCCCTCATACGCATGCAACGACGACGACGGCGGCGGCGCCGCCTCCTCACCATCAACATCTTGGAGACGTTGCTCGCGCCGAAGACCTTGTGGACCGACGCGAACTTCTGCGGCTCGTGAGGGGAGAAGTACGGCGAGAAGGGGCACTCCTGCGCGCACCGCCGCCGCAGGAGCTTGCAGGCCGCGCACGGCGTTATCCGGTTCAGGGCTCCGGCCGGCTCGAGCTGCTGCCGGCGCGCCATGCTGTCGGCGGCGACATGATCGGTTTCCCTCTTGATCTTCTTGCCTACCTCATCGAGCCTTTCCCTGCGCGTATTATATTCCTAGCTAGGGTTAGGCGTTTCGGTGCAGATCGAGCATGAGGTGGTTTAGGGTTTGCAAGGGTTCGATTGGCTTACCGTGGTGTGGACATTCAGGCATGCTCGTGACCTGCAACAAAGAAGAGAAGAAGAAGAAGAAGAAGAAGAGAGAGGGTAGAGATTGGAGAGAAGAAGAAGGGGTGGGATTTGAAGGAAGAAGAAAGGAGTGTTTAGAAGGCAAAGGAGTGCTTAAAAGGCAAGTAATTAGGAGAAAGTGGACCTGATAGGTTCATATCCTAAACAATCAATACAATACAAGACAAAGGAGAAAAAAAAAGAAGAGCAAAAATCTTCAAAAGGTGCTTCTTTTTGATTAATCATCAAGATAGAATTGTATTTTTTTATTATCCAATTATTCATCCCTGTAGCATAACAATTAATAGAGTCGGTCCTTATTATATAAGGATTATGAGTGAAATTATAAATTTTAGACTATGACACAGTAGCATATTTAATTTTTAGAGCTTAATAAATTATGATTTTCAATAAATAAGAGTTCCAAGATAAAAAAAATTTTATACAAAATAATGTTCTCCAAGTAACTAAAGTTCCAAGACAAAAAAGAATAATTTTTCTTATTTAAAATGATAACAATACTCTAAATAATATTTAGAACATACAAAAAAAAAAAGTTAAGATTTTTTGAATTGTCACTACAAATTTCATTGAAATACTTTTTTTCTTCTTCGTAGTGAAGAAGCTCCAAATTGGATGAAGATTGTGTGGAACTGTAGAAGCGGTTGTGACCTGTAGAAGCGGTTATGACCTGTAGAAGCGGCGTGTGGAACTATAGAAGCGGTTGCGGCCTGTGGGGGCAATTCGCGATAGATATCTACAACCTGTGGAATGAACAGAAAAAGGATCTGGTAACAAGATCCAACTCTTGTCGAGTGCTTGTGCTTGACAGAATGAACAGAAAAAGGATTGACGATTAGGGCTAAAAAACTAGTTGACCGTTCAATTTTTTTTGGATGAACAGATGGACAAAGAATTATAGAGTTGATCACTCAATTTTTTTTTGGACCCGATCAAAAAATACTTTTAATATTATTTGAAAGATGATAATTAAAAGTTAAAAATATGAAATTTAATCCAAAAATTAGGACCCTACCAATTTATGGGCCCTAGGCAGTCGCCCTGATTGCCCTGGCCCAGGGCCGGCCCTGACAATTATTAATTCATAGCTGCTATATAATATATAAGATGTTATTTATTATAACAATTATAGTATTATAGCAAGTATGATTCATAGCTACTATAACATATGCATAAGTGAGATGCTGTTCTACTCATGGTCAATACTAATCAACATCATACTATTGCAGTTATGAATTTTAATTGTTATATGTTGTAGCAATTACTATGACATATGTATAGGATCCTATTCAAGTTAAGTTAATATTGATCAATATATAGCATGTTATAGCAGTTATAAATCATAATTGTTATAACTTCAATAAAAAGTTGGAATCCGTCATCCCAGCGGTCTCACATTGTCGGCCCCACAACCATTTGTGAGGAGGTAAATCGAGAAGCTGCAATTGGTCACGACGGAAGAGGACATTACCTCGATTTCGTGAAGATTTAATCTTTATCCACTTCAGTAATTCTACTCCGTCGTAAATTGTTATAAAGTGGTCAATAATATGTTATAATATCTGCACAAATAATTCAAAATTCATACATTTGGACCGAGTAAGGGTAATTTAGGTATCAAAAATGCAACAGGACAGCATTTGATTAATAAAAAAGGGATATATTTTTTTATGATTACAATAAAAAGGGGTGTACTTTTTATTTTGTCAAAAATATTTTAAAAAGAATTGCAAGGACAAAGCTAGCTAGCAAGTTTATTATATTTTTGGGGATCAGTTATTCTAACGCGAGCAGTTCATTCCTGAATAATTGAATAAAATATTAATTATAAATCCAAATTTAATTTAAAAATTATTATACATGTTTGAATTCGATTTAAATTCAATAATTTTAAATATGAATTAAATATTTTTAATTAAGCTGACTCTAAAAGCTCACAAATAAGAGCTCGATTCGTTTACACCCTTAGTTGTAGTAACTATGAATCATAGTTTACTACATGTGCACAAGTGATCCTTTTTATAAACAAAAAATGAAGTGAGGCATCTTATTTTTAATAATCCAGATATTTAATTCTTTGAATCGATTAATTTTGAAGATGACCGACTTGATTCTATAAAAATTTCTCATTATATTGATCATCAAGATAAATCCAAAAATATAAATATCTATTATTAATGAAAGAGAGGTGTCCTTTTGATTTTTTTTCTAAAAAAAATATTTAAAAAGAATTGCAAGGACAAAGCTAGCTAGCAAGTTTATTATAGTTTTGGGGATCAGTTCTTATAATATTGTGTGAATTGAAGTTATATTTAAAAAAAAATGTTTGGTTGATAGTGTTGCATGTGTGAGAGGGTTGGGAATGCCAGCTCTTTGTATAGTGACTTAACTTGTCAAGAGATCTTCAAACAAGGCATTAATTGTGTTTGCCAAGTTAGTCTCAAAATTATTCAGATTGCCTTCTAAGATTATTGGTGCACATATGAATGCTCATTATAGTCGTCAATTTGAATTGGGCTCGCTAGGTTGGTCCACCCCGCTAGGCAATTTAGAATGGTTGGGTTAAAATTTTATCAACTTATTTTAAGATGAATTCAGATGAGTTGATTCGCCTACATCTGCGACCCGCTACCCGCGACCCGTTACCCGCGACCCGCGTGGGTTGGCTCACGACGGACTTGGGTTGGTCTACGGATCGAGAAAATTTATTTATTTATTTTAAATTTTAAAATTAAAGTAGAAAACTTAATGAATTATAATTCAAGTTTAAAAATTTCAACTTGATTAGTTTAAACTGTAATCTCAATTTAAAATTTTTAAATTTTTTTTATTTTTAAGGCTCATGGGTTGACTTGTCTAACCCGCAATCCGTTGGATTGGGTTGGATTAGAGACTTCCCAATCTACCAAGTTGGTGGATCGATCTATCTCGCTCCATTTTTAATGGGTTGATCTATCCCATCATGCGTTTTATCCGCTTGACTGCTCTAATGCTCATATATATCTTGCAAGTTGTGTGATTTTATAAAGATAGATTTTGAGAAGTAATGTTTCACCAACTAATTGGTTCTTGAGTTGTTGTGTGATATTGATTGGTCATTCTTCCATTTTGGGTCTCTAGATATATATCAATCAGCATGACATCATATATATATATATATATATATATATATATATATATATATATATATATATTTCTTTTTTTATTTGATATTTTTTTTGTATATATTATTTTCATAGGTCATTAGGGTTTAGGGATGCGACCTTGATTCTGTAGTAGCATAAGCTCTACATAGTGTCGACCATGTCCACTCAAATTATACTTTTGTATACTTCCAAAAATAAACGAGCAGTAGTGGAGATATTAAACACAAACTTGAAGTATGGGGGGACTTGATCAGATGCATGATCAACAAAAGACCTACGAGAACAATGTGCTAACGGATGCAAATAGACTTGACCATAGGCCGGGTCCAAATCATACCGGCTTGCAACCGGGTCAACGGACTGGGTACCTTGTTGCCGGGTCGGTTATGGTTTTGGCCCAATAAAAATCACCAAATCGGCGGTTAACTATTAGTTCGGCCCGCTGGTTCATTTTTTTGTGACCGTCAATCGTTGGAATTGCTAGTTAATCGGCAGTTTTAGCCGTTGGGATAAAGGGTTTTTTTTGTATTTTTTCAATAGTTGAGATCATTTGACTATTTTTTGATTAATGGTTACGATTTAGTATCTGTTAATTTCCAAACTCTATAAATAGAGAACTCATTTCATTATTTTTATTCTCAATTCCTCGATCTCTACACGCTTTCGACTCCAATTCTATACGCTTTCGACTTTCAATTCCGACTACAATGAAAGGAAGCCGAGAAGGTTCATCATCTCGATCTTAGAGGGGCAAGCAAATAGTGAATCCAAATGAGGAGCTCAACATTCAATCCATCGATGACAAGACTGAGCAACTTCAGACACCCAAAACATAAGGAAGTATGATCAATACAATTAATTCTAAGGTTCGGGAAGCTCTTCCTTTAAAATCTTGTAGTTTTACTAAATATTTTGAGAATGTCACTCTTCCGCCAGGAGAATTGCGTGCAAAATATAAGCACTACAATGCTTCCTACCAATTTCAAGTCGATGGTGGCCATAGGTGGTTGAAATGACACATAGAGATGGTGCACCCGACGGAATATGGAATCGACCATTCTCAACTATAATTATTTAGATTTTCTAATAGTGGAAGTACTGATTCAGGTTTATTTATATATTTCGATAATAAATTAAGAGAATCATTAGTTGGATTTATTTTTTAGAACATCTTTCATTTAATTTTAGATTTAAATGCACCTTTGAAGATTTTTATAAAGAATATTTTAATTCATCTGCTAAATGTGTTCTTATAACTATATTTATAAAAATAATTAAAAATTAATTAAAGAATGTAGTAATTAAATAATAAATTTTTTTATGTTCTGATATTTAGAGTGATTATTGGCAAATACATTAGCATATACTAACTTGTCATTGGATTGATAACTCTTGTGATATCTAAAAAAGATTGTTAGTTTAAAGAATTTTTGATGAATCACATACTGCTCACAACATCTTACAATTATTATGTTTAATTTTAAAAGAATATAGATTAACTCATAAAGTATTTTCAATATCATTGGATAATGTTAATTCTAATACAACTATAGTATTGATAAATTAAAATTTACATGTCAATATATTATTGGTGATTTATTTTTTCATACTCATTGCATGCCATATTTTAAATTGATGTGTTCTAGATGAATTAAAAATTTTAAAAAATTATATTGTTATTTTCTATTTATGGTCACATCCATCTATAATGAAACAATGAAATAGATTTTATAAAAATAATGGCATGTGATATAAAAAATTTCCATGTGATATTCCAATACATTAGAATTTAACATATCAATTGTTACAAAAAATTAAAAGTTTTACAAGAAATATTAGTTTTGTATTATGACGCCTTAATTCCATTTAAAGATTCTCCTTTTCTTTTCTGATTCTAATAATATTGTATATAATATTAAAAATTATTTATATAAATTTATAAAGAATATAGTATAAAATATGGAATACAAATTAATATTTTTAAAACATAAAATACTAGTAGTAGTAATTTAAAACTTACAAAAACATAACTTTTACTAAAAGAATAGACGAAACATCCATAAGGATTCTCAATTTACACACAGAAACTTGAGAATTATTTTACAATTTATTTAAATTTTAATGAAGCAGATAGCGAAATGGATTTCGATATCTTAAAGTGGTGGTCATAAAAGGATCAAAGCTTTCCTCATTCTGTCCATGATCACCAAAAAAATTTTAACTTATCCATTTTCAATAGTTGTTGTAGAATAGACATTCAATATTAGTGGTAATATATTGGATGAACGACGATCAACTTTGTCTCTAGACTTATTGGAAGCCCAATTAATACTTTGATTGGACTAGAGTAAAAAAAATCTAAGAAATATAACTTTTAGATGACGAAGTCGAAGAATTTGATATCGAAGGAACAAATGCTATGGGAATGAAAAATGGAAGTGATCAATAATGCCACTTCTTAAGATAAAAGAGTAAAAAGGTAATAGAACCATGTAAACTTTGATTCCTCTATACCCTAAAGGGATACACAGAATACTAAATAAGTGTAAGTTCTTTTTTTTTATTTTGTAAATAATTTTTTATGAATTTATAATTTTAATTTAAAATTATTTAATATAATAATATTGAACCGTGATAAACCGTGGACCGTGAATCGACGGTTTTGAATCGTGAATTGGTGGTTCTGAGTCGTAAATCGTAATCATCTTGGATGGTTAAGATTAGACATGTGAGAAACTGTTGAATCGACAATTTCAAACCGTCGTCTCAACCGGAGTCGGGTCTAGATATGCAAAGCACTTTGATATCTTCCAAAAGGGTAAGCAAAGTCATCTTCCCTCCTATTTTGGGTACTAAATCCATATAATTTTCTTAAAGCTTCAAACACATGAAGCAATTAAGGCTAATACTCTTATTACAACACTTAATATTTGGTCATCTTAACTACAACAGTCTTAGTTTACTTAAGTAACAGATGATTTTTACGATATTACTCTACATTCAATTTCCCTTTTTCATATTATAATTAATTATAAGCAAAAATATAGTAATTATTTAATTATGAGCAATAATATAGTCATTAATTAGTTGCTAATAACTAATACTAAACAAAATGAATGGTTGGTGAATCACTATAGCCGTCAAGTTGGGTTTAAGTAGGAGCTGTCCTGGGCTGTAGCCCAGCCCTGTTAATATTATAATATTTATCATTGATAAATATTTTTGAAGAAGTTGGTGGCGCAGTTGGCTAGTGGTAAGTTTCATCTTTCCTTAGGCCCGAGTTCAAACCTCTCTCTCCCAATTCTTTGATAAAAATTACCTAATATAATTATTAAAAAAATATAAAACTTCAAGTTGGGCTATTTTAGATTTAATTTAAACTTAAAAAATTAGTTGGGCTATTTTGGGCTTAATCAATTTAAATTATACTTCAAACTAAATTTTTTAGCTATTTTTAATATTTTTTTAATTTTTAAAAAATTAGATACATACTTGTAGTCTATAATTTGGTTGGGTTGGAATTTAATGAATTTTTTTTTTGTTCATTGTATTTTGATGTTTAATTCATCTTTTTCATATCCCGCCAAGTCAGCACAGTCCCCGTCTACAGCTCTATGAATCACTATATATATATATGCATTATGGTAATTAAGACAAATTAAAGAAGTACATTAATGGGAGCTTTTTTCATAATATTTTTTTTCATGTTTTATTATTCAATGTTTTGCAAATTATCTCTCTTCAAAACAATCATCCAAAATCTTAGTATCATTAATAATTCCATATTAACTTGAATATTTGATTTAATAATTTTTTTAAAATAAGATTTTAGGGAATCAAATTTGTAGAGTAAGAATTGATGATTTGAGAGGCCAAAATATAATGTTATATATCAATGGAAATATCTTTTATCAAAATATATGTGTTCTTATTACAACCATATAAATTTATACCACATGACATTTATATCCTCTTTAAGACTAAAGTTATTTGTTAATGAAAACTATTCGAGATAAAAGTAAGATCCCTCCTCCCCACACTATGCAATCAAGGGTGGAGCCATGTGTTAATATACCCGTAGGGGCCCCACCCAATTGTTATTTTAATTTGTCAACTATTTACTTCATTATCCCTAAATTTTTAAGTCAAATTTCACTTATTAACCCAGGATCAAATTTTGCTATCAATCTTGTATATCAGCCTGAGGCCTTTTTAGTCCAAACAGGGTATAATTTCTGACTCGCCATTGGGTACCATATATGGTAGGGTCATTAGTGGATTTTGACAGAAAAAATATATATTTTAAATATATATTTTAAAAATTTTCTTAATAGGTATAATCTTAACTTTCTCTCTAATATTTTTATTTTATTTATCATTGTTTGCTTGTGTATTTGAACTCTCATATATTGGTAGGATATTCTCCTAATCTATCTCACTTATCATTAGAATAAACAACCAGATATGTTACATTTTTAATACCAAAAATAAATAATTAATCACATCTCTATATAAATAAATAATTCAATGATAAATTCTTAGAGGGCGCATATAAAATTTCAAAATTTTTAAAAAGTACATCGAGATTTCATATTTCTTAAAAGGCGCATCGATTTTTTTTACCTCTTTGAAAATTGCATCGTTGGACTCCTTGCAGCTTTAGAAACTTAGAAGACCTGAATGAGTCTAATCAGACCTATCTAGGTTGATAAGTGTTAGAACCGATGGAATCAAAATATCTATAAAATGATATGATATTGTCCACTTTGGGCCTAAGCCCTCATGGCTTTGTTTTTGGACTCTCCCCAAAAGGTCTCATACCAATGATATTTGCACCCTTGCAATCCAACAATCCCCCCCTCAAACAAAGGACCACAGACCCCCCTTAACGTCATTTTTGATGTTTGAATCCTCGACCCACCAGGACGACCGCCCCTCGGTCCACTCGACCTACTAGGACTTCCCACTTAGCCGCAGCTAGGACTTTTTGCTCCTCGGTCCACCCGACCTACTAGGACTTTCCACCTAGTCGTAATTAGGACTTTTTGCCCATCGATTCACCCGACCTACTAGGATTTCTCACCTGGTATCTGGTCTTCTTGATTTAGACACGAGAGCACCCACTTCCTTTGTTTAAGGTTCAAACCACATGGTTAAATCTTGATCATGGTTCATCCGACGGTTAGTCCGATGAAGAGCGATCTCACTCTAATACCACTTGTTTGAACCGATGGAATCAAAATATCTCTAAAATGGTATGATATTGTCCACTTTGGGCCTAAGCCCTCATGACTTTGTTCTTGGGCTCTCCCAAAAGGCCTCATACAAATGGAGATACTTTCTATTCTTTTAACCCCATGATCTTTTCCATGTACTTTAGATGTGAGACTATGTTTGCACCCTTACAACATAACAATAAGTAGGTTTTGAAAATTCACTAATAGATCTAGGCTATTTGATTAAATTATTACTAGGAAGGGTTGAGTTTGTAGAACATACATATGATGTCATACATTGGTTCTAATCAAGGAATAATGTAGACATGATATTAGGAGATTAACATTATCACGCCCTTGGTCTAATCCCAGATCAAGCCCAACGTGAGCCGATCTTCTAGAGAATAGGATCACGTTCTAACTAAAAGTTAGTAGAACACTGGTGAATCTCTAGAGAGGCCGAGATAAGCAATGGAGGGCACCATTGACCTTCTTGCAGCCTTAGAAACCCACATGACTTGAAATAGGTCAAATCAGACATGTCTAAGTCGATTAGTGAAGTTTGATCGAAACCCATTAATGGACCTAAGCTATGAACGTGGTCCTAGTCTCCGGGAGATTAGGATCATGTTGGGTCTTATATGGATTAGACCAGACCCACGTTAGTCTGATTTGGGATCAGACTAAGTCTGTGGTAGTGTTGTCTTCCGACATTAGATCCATATTGTTCATTGATCAAAATCAAGGTTTGAGACAATATGTACCTTCTCATTACTCAACCCTTCTTAGTGGTTACAAATTTGTAAAAATCCAAATAACTTATGTCCATAAATGAGTTTTAGTCAAAACTTTTCAACTTAAACGGATCTGATTGGATCCATATCAAGTCCTGTGAATTTCTAAAGCTACAGAGAATTCAACACTATCCTCTATTGCTTATTTTGGGCTTTTCAGAAGTACTTTAATATTATGTTAATTTTCAACTAGAATGTGGTCATAGTTTCTTGGAGATTAGGTTCATAGTAGTGCTGATCTTCTGATATCAAACCGTCGTTTTAGAGGATTATTTATTAAAATTAAAATTAAAATTAAAATTTAATTTAATTAAAAAAAAAAGAGAAAAGAGAAAAATCATTGCACGCAAAGGAGTCGAACCACGAAGCCACATCTGGCATTCAACGGGCTTATTACCTCGAGATTCGTGAAAAGTTGATGGACGAAGCTAAATCCAACGTGTAGTGTGATAAACGCACGCCCCTCTGCTATTACCGTGCCATTCGAGCTGAACTGGGCGGAGTAGAATGGGCGTAGATAACCGGAGGGTGGCGTGAACGTATCACCGCTTTCGGCTACTTTTTAAGGGCTCATGGAGAATCTCACTCCCACTTCCACTTTCAGGTGCGCCCTTCGCTGGCTCGTACGAAGCGGCTTCGAATCACCGCAAAACCCTAGGAACTTCGCCGGTGCGTGGGAGAAGAGAAGAAGAAATGCAGATGGGAGGGGATGTGGCGTCAGATTCTAGTGGGATGGATGAAGATCCGGCGGCCGCTGCCGCGTCTGGGAGTCCGGGGATCGATACTTCGGCGCCGTTCGAGTCGGTGAAGGAGGTGGTGGATCGGTTCGGCGGGAGCGCCGACTGGAAGTTGCAGCTCAAAGAGATCTTTTTCCCAGGGGTATGTTTAGGCTTTTCCCTCTTTCTTGGTACTTAAGTCGGTCGTTCTTGTGCGAAGTACATACTATTTAATTTGATCATTTTGTCTTCTTCTTGTTAATTTTTTTTTTTCTCTTTACTGCTCAGTTGTTGACCTTGTTAAGAAAAGTTACAGTGAAGATCTTTGGCTTGGTTTGCGCCAGGCCCACGGTCAACATTGTTTGTTGGCCCAGTAATCTCTTTCAAGGGTTTTCATTTGTGGGGATTTTGTGCCCTTTTTTGAGTGTCGACGGTTGGGAGTTGTGCTGTGAGTTTTTCATTTCAAGAAGAGTCCTAGAGGTCACAAGGCCTTGGACTTCACTTCTGTGGAAGTTCAGAGTTCAGAGAGGGAGAGTTCTTTCTTATGGAAAGGAATTTTTGAGGTATGAGCAGCAAAGAACATTTGATGAGAAATCTAGAGAGGATGGTACTAGACAACAAGCTTAAGTATTTATCCTATTAGGTTTGATTCAATGAATTAAATTTTCAACCTTGAGCTTCATTAGCTTGAGAGGATAGAAGCAAATCTCCGTCCATTTCTCTTTTACTCTTCTTCTACATAAGATTGACGTTGAATTTGACATATACAAGATCATTTAATCTTGATGTCTCGAGCCTATTTCTCTTCTTCTCCATAATTTATGAATTACTACTTACCCCTTCAAATTGGCTCCAATTTCTTTCACACTCTGATGAACTACTTGTCAAAGAGAGAAATTTCATTGTCATTTTTTGTAAATTTGGAGTGTCACCTCCATAATTGGTCCACCATCCAACTTATGTGTAGTTGATGGTGCATGTGTAGATGATTTAGAAGATTAGTTATGTTTAGTCTAGTCCTTGTTGTCATGTTGGATTGAAACTTTGAATTTTAAACTTAGGCTTTTGGTAAAAGTAAGTATTAATACAGTGATGAATCTTTATTAATTATCTTGTTAGTTGTATTTATATACCTTATAAATTGTATTGTTATGTATAAACATCATTTAATTATATATATTATATAAAGAATGATGATTATTTATAATATTATGTATAAAAAATATTAAAAAAAATCAACCGCCTAGACGGCTGCCATTTACAACACTGGTCCCAATATGCATTATTAAGGTTAAATTGTCGAGTTGCATCATATCCACAATCTAATTCATTCTATGGTTGTAGCTGACTAACTATTTCTTTGGTTATAACTTACGTAGAGGATGAAAAACAGAAAATATAACACTCAACACTATCAATATATGATTAACATTTGAATAAAAATTAGTGAGTTTAAACACAGGACAACAATAACACTTATTAGATAGAAGCAAATTGAACTTGCCCAAAATTGGAAAACTAAGGCATCTAACAACTCAACAATTTTCAAGAGTAAGGAGTGTTTTTTTTTTTGTGAAGTTAAACCAGTATAGGCCTATGTAGCACTATTGGAAAAACGACTATATGAATCTTGACATACTCAAAGTTGGAAAATCAAGACATACTAACTCAAAATGTTCCAAGGAGTGTGAAAGAGTGTTTGCTTGTGAAGTTAGATTAGTATAGGCCATTGTAATATTTTTGACAAATTTGCTATGTGATCTTGGACTTGCCTAAAATTTGTTACATGGACCACAAATACTTGGAGAATAGTGATAGTGAAGATCAAAGAAGCAAGGGGAGAGCACCGCCGCCAACGGTCAGGGTAGGGGAGACGAAATGGCATTAGTAGGGAGATGAAACAACCGTTACATGGAGATGAAACGACTGTTGCTTGTAGATGAAACAATATTGTTTGGGCGGGATTCATATGGGTTTAGGCAACGTGGCTATTGGTGAGGCTTTTGTCCGAGTTTTGTAGGCAGGCGGATTAGGGTACAACAGTTACAGGTTCAGAGGGGCAAATTTGGTAGAATATGCCAGATAAGGTGCTCTTTTGATGATAAATAAAAAGAGGTGCACCCCTCTAATGATTCAGAGAAAAAGGACCGCCTTTTGATATATATAACAAGATCTGGTTTGCATACTGATGAGCTAAAAACAAATAGATATACATTTTGTTGTGAAATAGACCTATGTGGGAGAAGTAAGGAAGACAGTTCAAGCCTTTGCATGGTCTCGAAACAGAAGTGAGATTTTAACTTAATAAATCTCTTTTTGTTTATGGATAGAAAGGCAGATTTTTGGTAGAAATAAATGTCAAGTTTTTCTTCTAAACTGTTTATTGTTTGATGATTGATCAGATTAAGAGGTAGAAAGTTAGGGTAATGTCATGATTTGGGAATATATCTAGAAGGCTTGGTTAGAGAATAACATAAATTCAAGTGCATGTTTTGAGAATTTTACGTTACTTTTATTCAAAAGTTTGTTTCCACCCACATAAAATTGTACTTTCAGGTGTTGCTATTTTCATTTATTTTTTTTTCTATGTTCATATCAGCACTCTTTTTGAATGCTTATTCCCCAAGTCTCACTTCCACATGTTCCATCAGAAACCCAACTGCTTTGAGGATGTTGAGGTTATGAAAGTGGAGGAACAGACAGCTGAACTAGAGAAAGATCTCATCCTGAAAGAAAGGGAAACACTTGATGTCTTGAAAGAACTTGAAACGACAAAAAATATTGTGGATGGCTTAAAATTGAGGCTACATGAAGAAACATCAGAAACCGATAATATGTCACCTATGAGCTTTGATCATGTAGAAGTGCATTATGGATCGAGTGCATCCATAGGATTGAGCCAATCTGAAAAACATATTTTATTGGACCTGAAAAGACCAAGGCAAACTTGAACAGGTCATCCAATTATCTATGTGGCATTCAAACTTCTGTCAAAATGTTGAAAATGAAGATAGGAGAGGAAAAGGTTTTACTTGAGAAAACCCGAAAGAAGCTGGCTTCGAATGCTGCTTTGGTTTCATCACTGGAGGAAGAACTTAATCAGACAGCAGCGAGATTGCAAAAGACTAAAGATCTGCAAAGTATGAGATCTGAAGAACCCTGTAATATTTTGCTGGAGATCAAACAAAAGAACTTGGAAATAGAACAGTCAATGAAGTCCATAGAAGCTGCTAAGGTTGAATTGACCAATCTGACATCTGAGATTGCTCAGACAAAGTCTAGCATCAAGACAGCTGAAGCCCGACAGCTTGCAGCTAAGAAGATTGAAGAAGCAGCGAAAGCAGCTGAAGCTGTAGCACTTGCCCACACAAAAGGTTTAATGATCAGTAATAATTCAATCAGAGAACTCGATAATTCACATGGCATAATCATTTCAATTGAGGAGTACCTCGCCCTAACAGGTAAAGCTCTAGGAGCAGATGAAATCTCTAGACAGAAAATTGAAACCGTCATGGTTCAAATAGAGGAGGCAAACAGATCTAGATCAGAAGCAATGATGAAAGTTGAGGATGCAACTGCCGATGCAAAAAAATATAAGAAGGCACTTGAAGATGCACTGAAGCGGGTAGAGGCTGCCAACAGAGGGAAGCTTGCTGTTGAGGATGCTCTACGGAGATGGCGATCTGAGAATGGTCAGAAGCGGCGCTCTGGTGTACAAAACACAACAAAATTCAAGAATCCTGCCGCGCACCAAAGGAAGGATGCATGCGTGCTCGACCTGAACAGCTCAACCTTGGTTACTGAGGCAACAAACTATGGTCCAAGACCAGCATTGTCGATCGGGCAGATACTGAGCATGAAGCTGATCAGTCCAGAATCACCTGAAGAGCACGATAGCAGAATCAGGGAGAAGGAAAATGAAAAACCCAAGGTTTCATTGGGTCTGATGCTGACCAGAAGGGAAGAATTTCTAACTTCCCAAGAGAGTAAAGAAGGATCTGCACAGAAGCAGTTTTCCGTGAAGAAGAAGAAGCTAGGCTTCGTCGCGATCCTGTGGGCAAAACAGAGCAAAAAGAACAAAAGAAGATACCATCTCGGAACGAAAGCAAGCTAACTTCTGACGGGACGATCTGTCTATTGCCTTTGCAACAAAATTCTCGAGTAGGCGAGTAAAATTTATGTAACATTGTAGTTACCACGTCGTCGTTTTTGTATATAATTATTGTTAGGCAAATGAAGCTGTGTAGCTTCCAGACTTTTTAGGATGTGAGAAAGACTGCTACGTCTAGAACTAGGGGAAAGAGTTTTCTGCGTAAGAATGCCATGTTAGGATATTTGGTCTTAACATTGTAGAGCTTGAACGGTGATGTTGGACTGTCGTATCAGGATCTATTTGTGTTTATTGATTTACTCGGTGGACGAATCAGAGAAGAAGGCTGTTAATGGTTTAACTTATAAATACTAATGAAGGATCTATTTGGCTTGGGATATGATAGGCATTTAAGTAGCTTCTACATTTAAGTAGCTTCTGTCTTAGCGGTTTTACACAATTGATCTCACGATCATTTATGTGAAGGTAAATCGGAAAATTACAGTGAGGAAGATATTATTTTGGTTTTGTCGAGATTTGATCTTTATTCACTTTAATAAATTTGTTTTGCATTAATCAATTTAACTATACTTCGGGGCCATCATAGTTATATAATACTTTTCATAGTTATATAGGGGATGTATCTTAAGTCAGTTATTAAATATTTTACAAAAGTTTCCTAGATAACTCTATTTTGATTAAAAATAAAAAAATATCTTTTTTAATGGAAATTTTTATTTATTATCAAAATAACATTCTATCTCGACTCAACATATTTTAATTTTTAAAAATAGCTTTATTTTTAACATTATATTATATAGTTACGAAATGATAATTATACTTGAACTGTAATTTAATATTAATAATATTATATTATAATAATTATGATTCATAATTATTATAATGCTCATGATTATAACATATCATATATATTATAAATTTAGACATAAATTCAACGAGTCGATATGTCCGAGTGGTTAAGGAGACAGACTTGAAATCTGTTGGGCTTTGCCCGCGCAGGTTCGAACCCTGCTGTCGACGTCTTTTTTTGTTCCTTTTCTTTTTAGTCTTCCTCCACACAAATCACCCAGGGGGACCCCATTCCTTAATCTACCTGGCGATTAGCCAGCGGGCCGACCATTTTGATTTGCCTTTGTTTTTCTTGTTTAATGTTTCTATTTTTGTGATTGGTGGAGAAGGGCCAACGTGTAGGGTTTGTGGCCTTATGTGAGGATATTAAGTTTCATATGTCCTTAAAAATGGTATGGCATTTTCAAATTAGGCCCCTCTTCTATTTGAAGTTCTAAAAATGCCTGATGCGGGTGATATATAGATGACGTGGCTTTCGCTGGGAAGGAAAGTCAAGAATGGGATAGCGGTCAAAGTCAAGCTAAGGTGGCAAGATCAGTCAACATAGATCCGACTCTACCAGGACGGAGTAACTAGCGCCTCAAGTTCAATCCGTAATAGGGATGTCGTATGGGCCCAGCCTTGGCCCACCCCACCAAGCCCATCTGGGTCGGAACGCTGACCCAATCTCGGCCATTGTCTCGGTTGTAATCATCTCGGCCGTTGTCTCGACCATACTTGTGTCGGCTATCATCTCAGCCAACCTCGCCTTGGCCAACTTCATCTCGGCCAACCTCAGTATTTGTTCTCAACCACTCCACCTCGCCCTACTTCATCACGGGCCCTCGCCTCAAGCCGCCCCGGGAATGCTAGCGCGACACATGACCGTTCATAGAAGAATGTATATGCAGGAACTACAGATCCGATTCCCTCTGATACCCTTCCTTCTGCTATTTCGGGCAGAAAATGTACCAGATTGTCAGACATGGTCTCCTCTGATACCTCCTCTTCTACGCATAGGGCCAAGGGGAATGCGTTGGTGTTAGGCCTGGTTCCCTCTGATGCCCCCTTTTTCTACACATACAGCTAAAATAGGAGGAGTCAGAAAGAATTTCCTTCCTTGGCAGATGGCCACAGGCAAGGAGGAGGACGTCACCCTGCCATACGTGGGGAAGCTCAGGGCAGGTTATAAAAGGACCGACTTACCACCATGTTCGAGGTTCGATCCCTGAAACTCTACTACTACTACTTGCTTTCATTCTCGTTTACATCATTCTCACCGGAATCCTAACTTGAGTGTCGGAGTGGCTTGTCGAGACTCCTTGACACCAGTCTAACCTTCTTTTTCTAAGTGTGCTTCAGGTTTGACTCTGGTCCGGTCCTTCGGCTCAACCTAGGGATCGTCCGCGCCTAACCTAGAGATCATCCGTGTTGGATAGTTTGTTGACTGGTGACTTAACCATCCGCGATATTTGATCGGAACAATGCCATTAAATATTTGTTGAAACATTCCTCCGTGGTCGAGCACACCAATTGGTGCTTCGAGAGTAACCGACCGACCGACCGATCGACCAAGCAAGGGATCTTAGCAGGGTATTAATGAAACATACGAGCCCACACTTACACTTAAGTTTCAAGTCTGTCTTTATCATCAAAGTAAACGAACCATCCATCATTCTTAACTTCCAACCAAAGAATGGTAATGTACCAGAGCCTTGCTTTAACAGCAAGAACAAAATCTTTATCACTTAAGTTGAAATTAACTTACTATTAATCATGCCGACTTATCTAACTATATAAGTATTTAACCGGTTTAAGTTGCGTCCGGATATCTGCCAGCAAGATTTGATTGAATTCAAGAACTCCGCGATTATCTTTAAACTAGATATCCGTGGACTAAAACACTTGTGTATCACAAAGCAGTAAAGATGAAGACAAATAGCATCTACTTTGCTTCCTCAAAGAGTTTGGAATGGAGATGTGCAAACATCACTATAAATGACAAGCTAAATGACACACAATGCAAACCACAAATGCCCATCATTTTGAAATTGTAGCCTATGATCTTATTCATGATCCGATATGGCGGATTCGATACTGAAGGTCTACTCCGCGAAGCCAATTCTTCCGGATGTGTCTCGTGTTCTTGCTTGCCTCTTCGAGAAGGATGTCAAGTTCGAGCTTATCAAGTTGTATCCGGGCCACCATATTGCTCGTGACTTGCTCACTCTCCAGGTACATGAAATTTCATACGGACCGGATCGGCTGATTCGACAAGCCCGGTTCGACCGTTCTTTTTTAACCGATACATAATGCATAACTATGTTCTTGGGCAGGCATCTACAAGATCACCAGTTACTGTGTGGGAAGATGGACACACTTTGCTATTTGGTAACGAAGAACTAATCTCATTTTGGTCATTTCCAAAAATTTTCATTGGCCCTCCAAAGTTTAGTAAATTGCATTTTGACTCCCTAGAATTTCGAAAACCATTTCATCTTACCTCCTTTGTTAAGTTGGTTCGATCGACCTGCGACAAATTCATTGTAAAACTAGCTAGATTTGTGGATCAGTTGGAGTTGAGTTGTAATTGACTGAGCCCTCGACTAAACAAAGCTAAAATGAGGTGTAAATTGAAATGATTCTCAAAATTATTAGGGTTAAAAGGAAATTTTGTAAAGTGAAAAATTACCAATTGCCCCTTTGTTTTTTTTCTAATCTATATTGTATGAAGATTTGATTGTGTAAAATTATAAGGACAAAAGTGAACGTCCTTTTATTTCTAAATCATCAAAGTCCCACTTTTTATTTTTTTATTCAAAAGATATCCTCTACCTCATTGTTCCATCATGCATATTTACTTAAATACTCTCCAATACTATTTTATACTCTTTAATAATATTATTTTTATCTAAATCCTAATCTTAATCTTTCAGACACATTAAAATAGCTATTATACATATTGTAGCAGTTATAATTTTGTAGCTGTTACAACATGTCCGACATATTTAAGTTTAAAAAATATTCATATTGTAGTAGTTACAATTTCATAATTGCCACTATACATATTTAACATGTTCAAAAATATTCACATTATTAGCCGTTATAATTTCAATTATTAAAATGTGATTCAACCTTATTTACCATTAATGTTTTAACAGTTATGAAACCGTAACTGCTATAACTGTTATAGCAATTACGAAATCGTAATTATTACAATATGGATTCAACCTAATTAACATTCATTGTAGTAGATACAAAATCGTAATTACTACAATGAGGATTCGACCTCACCTAACCATTCATATTGTAGTAATTACGATTTTATAGCTGTTACAATGTGAATATTTTTTAATGTTAAATATGTTAGATGTATTGTAGCAACTATGAAATCATAATTGCTATATGCAACTATAGTTTTATAGTTGTTGTAACATATTTAATCAATTAAAAAATTAGATAAGAAATTTAGATGAGAAATAATACTAGACAGAGAAATATTTGAATAAATATATAATATGACTATAAAATATTTTTTGATAAAAAAATTGAAATGGGACGGTGTCTTTTATATTTTTGTCCAAATTATAAATAGCTGTTAAAAAAATTCATTATTCTGATTTGAAACCGTTACGAAATTGTATATTTATGGGTTGTTGATTTGGAAACCGTTACATGCTGATATGACTGTTTTATGAATTATTTTAGAATCTAGAGCGCTTTGCCGTTACATATCGGAGAAGTACGCGGATCGCGGAAACCGTTATCTCCTGGGAAAAGGCCGCCTCGAGAGAGCCTCCGTCGAGCAATGGCTGAAGCTCGAGGAGCAGAGCTTCGACCGCGTGAGCCGGGACCTGGCCTTCCACCTCGCCTTCGCCGTCGAGCCCTGCGACCGCGCCTTGCTCTCGATCGGAGCGCAAAAGCTAAGCAGTGTCCTCGACGCCTACGATCAGCGACTAGGCGATTGCGAGTTCCTCGCCGGCAACGAGTTCTCCCTCGCCGACCTGTCACACCTCCCCAACTCCCATTACATCGCCCAATCCGACGAGTGGGGCCACCTGTTCGACTCCCGGAAGAATGTTCGCCGGTGGTGGCACGCCATCTCGCGGCGGCCTTCGTGGGAGAAAGTGGTGGAGATTCTTGACGAGGTGGACATCGAAAGGGGGGATCAGGAAGAGGATGCCACTGCGAGCAAAGCAACTCAAAAAGAGAAGTCCAGTCTGCACATTCTGCCTTCCAAGTCCAGCGGAACTCAATTCCTTACTAGTTTTGTTCCTCAACCTAAAACACATAAAGTTGAATTGTTCAAGGGATCATCAACTTCAACTTCTGAGCTTCCAAGACAAGATCCCACCAAACCACAATCTTCTGAGGTGATCTCTACCCTTCTAAAGTCAATCATGTTAATTGTGCAAAGATACACTAAGTTAGTTATTTATATGGCTCTTATGGCACTTGATTAGGGTTCCAAGTTAGGGGAGGATGATGGGCCAACTTCTTCTAAATCCTCTGGAGCTACTTCAACACAATCAACTCCAAGTACAGACATGAGTGCAAGATCAGCACAAGCATCATCTACTTCAACTTCAAAGGCACCAAGAGAAGATTTTGTCAAGCCATCATCTCCTCTAACACCTACTGCTAGTCAAGCGAGCTTAGCAGCTACAGATGTAAGTTACTCAATGTCTCTCTAAGTAATATACCAAGCATATATTATAAAGTCTCTACTCAATTCTCTGGAATTTCACTAACACAATTAGCTTAAAGTACAATGAAAAATGCACCATCAACTCAAACATCATCAATAGTCAGGCAAGTCCAACTATTATGTTGATGTAAATTTTGACTTCTCTTGGGTTAATTACTCGTCTTCTTCTACCATGCTTGAGTAGGGTTTTGTATTAAATAAGAATGATGGACTCACTACTCAATTCTCTAGGATTACTCCAATATAATCGACCCCAAGTACAATAAAGAACAAAGGCATCTTCAACTTCAAAGACTCCAAAATAAGTTGTTAGGTCACCATCCTCTTAGACACTAACCACTAGTCAAACAACTTCAACAACTATTGGTGTATCCTCTACATCTTTAAGTTCATCTTATTGACTAATTTAATAACTCAAATCATATCACTCACATGAAGATATATTGATTAGATACTTAACATCCTCTTAACACGTTCAATTAAAGGGTTCTATAACAAAGAAGGATGATGAACTAACTTCTTCTCGATCCACGAAAACTACAACACAATCAACTTAGAGTACAATCAACAACATACATTGAACAAAGGCTCCAACACAAGATTATCCAAAACCACACCAACACCTTTGACACCAACCATTAACCAAGAAACACCAACTAGAAGTAATGTAAGCTCTACTTCTCTATTATGTCCATATTGCTCAACAATTAAATAACTCACTCATATTACTTACATGGAGAGACATTGATTATATAGTTTTCTCTCTCATACCTTCTCTGGTAGAATTTTATATTAAAGAAGAAAGATATGCATTACCCAATCCTCAAAACAACTCTTATACAACTAACTAAAAATACAATAAAGAATATAGACAAACTGAGACATCATCAATTTCAAAGACTCTTATACAACGTTAAAAAAAGCTTCTTGAGTCATCATCCACTCTCACACCTACCTTTTACTTTTACTGAAACAACTTCAAAAACAATTGACGTAGGCTCTACTTCTCTAAGTTGATTTCATTGAGTACTCAATAACTTAAATCATATCACTTGCATGGTGATACATTAAGTTTGTTACTTGACTTCCTCTTATCACACTTGAGTTGGATTCTGCACCTCAAGAAAAGATGACAAATTGCCTTCTTCTCAATCCACTTGAACTACATTACAATCAGCTCAAAGTACAATAGAAAATATACAATCAACTCAGGAATTATCAATTTCAACATCAAAGACTTCAGTGCCAACTTTATCCCAACCTTGATCTTCTCCAACATCTACCACCAACCAAGCAACTTCACCGAGTGATGTAAGTTTTAATTTTCTATGTCATATTATTAAATAACTCAGTCATATTCCTTGCACTGGGAGACATTGATTATTTACTTATCTTACCTATACCATGCTCTTGTAGAGTTTCATATTAAAAATGATAATGTGCTAATTAGTTAGTCCTCTAAAACTACTTTTATACAATCAACTAAAACTATATCAAAGAATATATAATAAACTAAGATATTCATCAATTTAAACTTTAGAGGATTCAAAAAAAGTTATTCAGTCATCATCCACTCTCACATCTGACCTACTAAAGCAACTTCAAAAACTATTGATGTAGGTTCTACTTCTCTAAGTTGATTTTATTAAGGATTCAATAGCTTAATTCATATCACTTGTATGGAGATACATTGTGTTAGTTACTTAACTTTTTCTTCTCTCACTCGAGTAGGATTCCACCCAAGAAAAGATGACAAATTGACTTCTTCTCAATCCACTGGAACTACATCACAATCGACCAAAGTACAATAGAAAAATTACAATCAAGTCAGAGTTTATCAACTTCAATGTCAAAGACTTCAACACCAACCTTATCCCAATCTCCATCTTCTCCGACATCTACCACCAACCAAGCAACTTCACCGAGTGATGTAAGTTTTAATTTTCTATATCAATATTATTAAATAACTCAGTCATATGATATGCATTGGGAGCATTGAGACATTGATTATATATTTATCTTACTCATATATGCTCTTGTAGGATTTCAAGTTAAAGAATCACTTGTATGGAGATACATTGTGAGTTAGTTAAAACTTTCCCACTCTTCTCTCTGCAACCAACTAAAAGTACAACAAAGAATTTAGATGACAAATTGATATTCTCATCCACTAAATAACTTTCAACTCAAAGTACAACAGAAAAATTACAATCAAAAGTTTATCAACTTCAATGTCAAAGACTTTATCACAACCTTATCACATCTGATGCTACTAAAGCAACTTCAAAAACTATTGATGTAAGCTCTACTTCTTTAAGTTGATTTGTTTTCATTACTTAATTCATATCACTTGTGCGTAGATACATTGAGTTAGTTATTTGACTTTTTCTTCTCTCACTGAGTAGGATTCCACCTCAAGAAAGATGACAAAATGACTTCTTCTCAATCCATTGGAACTACATCACAATCGACTCAAAGTACAACAGAAAAATTACAATCAAGTCAGAGTTTATCAACTTCAACATCAAAGACTTCAACACCAACCTTATCCCAATCTCCATCTTCTCTGACATCTACCACCAACCAAGCAACTTCACCGAGTGATGTAAGTTTTAATTTTCTATATCAATATTATTAAATAACTCAATCATATGATATGCATTGGGAGACATTGATTATATATTTATCTTACTTATATGATGCTCTTGTATGCCCTTGTAGGATTTCAAAACTACTCTATGCAGTCAACTAAAAGTACAACAAAGAATTTAGAACAAACTGATACATCATCAGTTTCAACTTCAGAGGATTCAAAAAAAGTTCTTGAGTCACCATCCACTATCACATCTGACACTACTAAAGCAACTTCAAAAACTATTGATGTAGGCTCTACTTCTTTAAGTTGATTTGTTTGAGTATTACTTAATTCATATCACTTGTGCGGAGATACATTGAGTTAGTTATTTGACTTTCCCTTGTCTCACTTGAGTAGGATTCCACCTCAAGAAAGGATGACAAAATGACTTCTTCAACATCTGCTACTCAAATAACTTCAACTACTACTGATGTAATCCCTCATATTTTATCAAGTTCATTTTATTCAAAATTTCAAGACATCCTATGGCTTGCTACTTATCTTTGTTTTCCGACACTTCAATAGGCTTCTACTCTTTCAACAAATGGTAGATCAACTACTCCACAAGCTCAGAATACAGCAACAAATTCTCAATCGAATTCCTTGCCATCAACCAAAGGTTCTCCATCTGAGAGCCAGAGTAGCCCTACAAATATAGCAGATAAAACTAATGTCACAGTAAGCTCAAGTCCCTCCTACCTTTTCCCTACTCTAGTAGTTCAAGTACTCAATTGCTTAAGTTCACATCAGATATAATATTTTCGGTATATTTCCAATCTCCAGGATACAACTTCAATCACTTCACAAGGGTCAACAACTCCATCTACTGATACAACACCAAGTAAAGCTCAACAGAATTCAACTACTGAGCATTCAAAGCAACAAGAGGAGAGAGCTCAGCCAAAGACTCCTCCAACAGACTCTCCTACTGAATCCAGTAACTGAGAAGACAATTTCCATGTACTTCGACTGCTACCTGAATTACTTTTTATAAGTTAATGAACCTTATTGTTGTTTCTGGCTTTGTTGACAGTTTATCTACCAATATGAAACTTAACACTTGGTGTGACGATATTCTAATAACTCCTGTTTGTGGAGTTGATCACTAATAGCATTCAATATCTTAAACACTTCATAGGTAGGCTTTCAGACTGATAACTTCATTAACTTCCACATAAAAAAAGTTATTTAACTGAAATTAAGGGATGAAATATTTATGTATTACAAGAAAACAATTTTATTGAAAAAGTGGCCACTATCTCCTCCAATTATGGAGAATAACTTTTTGGAACTACCTCAAAACCACTACAATCATTTCATCTCATTTTCATTGTCCTCAGCAAGCTCCAGGCATATGCATGCTTCGTGTGATGGCCGACCTGATTGACATTGAGACACCATCAACTTTGTTAGTAGATGATTTATCGATATTTTATGTCATGGTATCCAAGATCTAAAAGGGTCAAAAGTATGACTAAAGAGAAAGGATGTAGGTCTTGAAAGATCTTCCAACTCTGACAGTTGTAGTGAATATAGCTATCACATAGTATAGTTACAAGGATGTTGGATATAAAATAACCAAATCACTAGACACTGAATGATGGGCACAGACAAAGCTTATATATTGGAGTCTGACTTAAAACTTACAGTAATTAGCTGCTTTCTTTCTCCATCAAATGCTGTTGACTCTGATGGCTCGCTGGAGCCAACCACCTGAAGTTCAGTATATGTATTACGACGGTTTTCATCTATAACAAAGGACTTCTTTCAATATTTCAATGTGAAAGAACACAATATTGTATATTTATCATCACATCCATTTCATATGTCCATATAGGAATAAAATGTGTCAATCATACAATGAAAGCACATGGATAGAACATGTTAATCAATATTAATTGATAATGTATAATTGATCCAAATAAGATTTTTTAACTGCACATGCAGATTGCACATTTCATATGCAGACTATGTACTCATTTTGGGGGTCCCCTTCAAACTCTTGCCTGGGCAGTCCAAGCATAGGTTTCTTAAAACCATGGACAATGTTGACTTTCTAGTTAGACAATGTTCATTTTCTTGTGCAGTCCTAGTCTTCATTTTCAGCATCTGTATCACCTCCAAAAGGGAAGAAATGTAAAGGAGTTCATCTACATTTTAACTTTTGATGTATCTAGAATTGCTTGTTATTTAATAAGGATCACAAAGAAAGAACACCATTGGATAAGCATAAAAAAAATGCAGCAGCTTCTAAAGCATTTTGGTCAATACATATGTCAACAAGTAGTAGAAAACGATTTGGCATTCAAATATTCTTAGTAACTGACCTCGAACTGCTCCAGGTTGCCATAAACTCCATCTGAAACTTTCTTCCTGATGGTAGCAAAATCCATGGGATGTTTGATAATGCCATGGTAATCTGGAAGCTGATATAATGGCCAACCAAGATGTCCTTCAATCCTCCTGTGTCTACAAGGTAACCATATTTAAAACACAACGCACCTCCGCAGGGTCTGTAATGGCTCCTCAGAGACTCAACAAGTATCTTTCCTGATATGATGACAACAGCCCATTGAATCTAATGAAAAGAAACATAATTGAACAGAACATGCACCCTTGTGGAAGATCCGTCACTTTCGGTGTAGGATTCTGCCTCTGTGCCTGAAACAAGGGAGATGACCCACGCCATCTCAGCAAGAAGGGAGTTTTTTGAAGAAAAAGAAAGGAAAGGAAAACACTTGAACAAGAGATAAAAGATCACCCTGTTAGAGAGAAAGACCGAAAGATTATCTTTTTGTTCTTGCAAGAAAAAAAAATTACCAGGAGGTTGACCAGATGAAGTCCGCTACAGAATCACACACACTCGCGCTCTCTCTCTCTAAATTTGCAGTCAAAGATCACACACACTCGCTATTTCTCTCTCTCTAAATTTGCAGTCAGAGATGAAAAGAATAAAAGGAAAAAAGAACGGTATTCAAGGATCCCGCATATCTAAGAAATGCCCCAACCGAGAAGCCAGCAAAGATTCCCAATCCACATACGGAAAGTAAATCCGCACTAGATTTGCCACCCAAGCCTCTTATAACACAACTAATCGTTTCCGGACCACGAAATTCCCAATTTACACTCCAAGGATCTACATTCCAGCAGTCAGAGAGAGAGAGAGGTAGGGGAAGCGAAAGAATCGAAATCAAACTACCTGGGGATCATTCCGGACGAGCCCGACCTTTCGGGTTCTTCCATCGTCCAATTCGGAGCGGGCAGCAGCCGAATCAGCGTTAGCGTTGTCGGAAAGCCGAAGAACGGGGCGGAGCTTCTTCTCCCGCCTCGCCTGGTCGGAATCTTCGTGATCGCCTGCGCTCGGAAGCATACGTCGATGTGATGGTCGGACTGATGGGTACATACAATAACATTATTACAGGAAAACCATAAAATCGCTGCTTCCATAGCATAGTGGTAGTGCGTTCGCTTCGTAAGCGAAAGGTCGCGAGTTCGATCCTCGCTGGGAGCTCTCTCTGCTTTCATTGTTTTTGCCTTTTCTCGCATACGTCGGAGGAGTACCAGAATGTGGCATGTGATTGATGGGTGATTACAATAATAAATTTAAAGGCAAACTATAAAAATCGCTGCTTCCATAGCATAGTGGTAGTGCGTTCGCTTCGTAAGCGAAAGGTCGCGAGTTCGATCCTCGCTGGGAGCTCTCTCTTTATTATTTCCCATCGCCTTTTTAAAAATAGCATTCAAGAATTTTAAACGTACAATTATTTTTATTTCTTGTTTCTAAAAGTAGTTATTTGAGTAATTTTATCGTTCGATTAATTACAATATTTCTCTAAAAGGTAACTGTTCTATATTTTTTTAGAAAAAAATATTAATTTATTATATTTTTAAATGGACGGTCGAAATTAAATACGGCTTGATCGTCCGGCCGAAAGGTTTCCTCGGCTGGCTTTTAATATCTGGTTCGAGCTCATAACTGAACCGCACCAAACCCCAATGGGTCAACAGTGTCGAACTGTTTCTCCACTCTCCCACTACCTTCGCCTCCCCTTCCCGGCCCTCCTCCTCCTCCTCCTCGCCCTCCCCCTCCTCTACGCCGTCTCCCTCCTCCTCCTCCTCCCCTCCTCCCCCTTCCGCCGCCCCCTCCGGGCATCGCTTCCTTGCGGCGCCTCGCCGATCGACCTATCCGCCGGCCGATGGGCCCGCCTCCCGACCCTCACCGCCCCGCTCTACGACGCCTCCTGCCCTTTCCACCGAAACGCCTGGAACTGCCTCCGCAACACGCGCGAAGGCATGGACTCCATCAATTCCTGGGCCTGGGTCCCCGACCGCTGCGGCGGCGCGCCGGTTCCGCGGATCGACCCGGCGGCGTTCCTCGGATCCGTGAGGGGAAAGAAGATCGGCTTCGTCGGAGATTCTCTGAACGAGAATTTCCTGGTGGCCTTCCTCTGCACTCTCAGGTCGGCTGATGGCGGGGCGGTGAAGTGGAAGCGCAAGCGGGCGTGGAGAGGTGGCTACTTTCCCAAGTTTGACGTCGTCGTGGCTTATCATCGCGCTGTTCTGGTCGCGAATTATACGTACGGCCATTTTTTTTATCTCTCTTGTCTGGCGATTTAAATTTGCAGATCTAAGGTCACATGCCTCCAATGTGGTTTCAGTTTGACCTAGACTTATGCTAATACCTTCTTCATGTTACTTGATTTATGAATTCTTTTTTAATGGAAGTGCAGGGATGCGTAATTAAGTTGGAATGAACGTCTAGATCTGTATGTCAGCAGAAAAAGGCTTATTTAATTGTTGAAAACATTGATGGACAAAGCTGAAGCTAACTATCCCAAAGATTGGCTTCATTAGTATTAGTTTCTGAAAGTAAAATGACCTCTTTTTTGAATAATAGTTGATGTCTGTGGGACTAGCCTTGTGACAAACACAAAGATTAGCTTCATTAGTAATAAATAATAATTTCTAGAAGTAAAATGACCTCTTTGTTTTTGAATAGCAGTTCATTTCTGTAGGACTTGCATGTGTCCAAGCCTCTGATAGACTTTCCAGAAAGAAAGATAAAATCAAGTGTATGTATGCTGTAAATCATCTTCAGATAAGTCCTTTGGGGTTATGGTGGCTTTAGATTAATGATTCTTACTTCTATATTGAATCCATGGTCACCCTTGTTTCTTGCATCTCATTTGGGCCACAATTTGATATTACTTTATACAATATATAGAGGAAGTCTAATCGTTGTAACTGAAACAAGCTATTGGTATTATCAAGGATGCACAACTTAACTGGATATGTGAAATTTTAAGGTTGTCATGACTGTTGTACTTTTAATCCTAATTTCAGCAAGGCACTAGTAGTGAGACATTTAATCCATAATCATATTGATGTTGTTTTCGCCTAACATATTGTCTAAGCTAGTTTTTTTTATGGAAATTTCAAGCATGCATCAGTAATATTAAATGTTTCCATAAAGGCCAAAGACAATGTTTCTTGAATATCATGGTTTTGTACGTTTCTGTACTTGTGCAATTACTTGCAATATTGTGCATCTTTTTCGACAATGGATTTTTTTCCCTCTCATTCTAATGTGGTAATTTTGTTGTACTTACATTCTTAAAGGTGGCATCCTGTGGATAGTTCATCTCAGCTAGGTAAAGATGGAATCAAGGGAATCTATAAAGTTGATATTGATATACCTGCAGATGATTGGGCTATGGTCACCAAGTTCTATGATGTTCTGATCCTGAATACTGGTCATTGGTAATATTCTATATTACTCATCTCTTTACCTTCATACTTTCGAGTCATTTACACAATTAATGCTATTTCATTCTAGACATTTGCTGATTGTTGTTGTTTGCTCATGCTGACCGGTCGAGAAATATTCTAATGCATGCATTTGAAAACTTCTGGTTTAATTATGGTTTATAATGCCTTGAAAACCATATCTATATGAGATGAAGGCAGCCATTATTATCACCTATACATAACAAACTATTATTATTTCAAGCCAGATAGTTTCATTCAAGTCTTGAGTAAATAAATTTCAGAATTTTGATTGTCTATGATATTCGACCATGAATTTAAATATCTAACTGGAACAGGTGGGGTCCTGATAAATTTCCAAAGGAGACGCCACTTGTCTTTTACAAGGGAGGAAAACCAATAGACCCTCCACTTGGAATCTTTGCTGGACTTGAGGTTGTCCTTAAAAGTATGATCTCCTATATTGAGAAAGAAGTCCCGAAAAAGACCATCAAATTTTGGCGTACTCAATCACCAAGGCATTTCTTCGGAGGGGAATGGGATCATAATGGTAGTTGCTTGTCGAGTGACCTACTAAGAGAAGAGGAGGTATATTTCCACTTTTGCATTGTATTTTGGCATATTAAAGAACTTATTCATGGATAATAGTTTATGATGTTATAATAGTTTTGTCTAATTTCCTCAACAGCTTGATACATGGTTTGACCCTAAAAATAAGGGAGTCAACAAAGAAGCAAGGGAAGTGAATTCTTTGGTTCAACAAGCATTGCTCGGTACAAGTATAAGGTTACTAAACCTGACTCACTTGAGTGAGTTCAGATCGGACGCGCATCCAGCAATCTGGTTGGGCAAGAAGGATGCCGTGTCGATTTGGGGCCAGGACTGCATGCACTGGTGCCTCCCTGGCCTTCCTGATACTTGGGTCGATATCTTAGCTGCCCAAATCATGTACAACTTTGAAGGAATCTGAAATCTCAGGGAGCATAAGATCCAGTTTGCCTCCACTCTAAAAGGTCGTCTGTTTATCCTTCTTATGCAGAATCATTCTCTCCCACAAATTAACACAATTTTTCGATGGGGAAATCAGCATTAACAAAAAGGTGAGTCAATCATTTTCATTTCTTGAGCAGAATTTCTCATTTAGGCAGATTCATAGTTGCAATTACTACTGTTGCAGATTCTTGCTGAAACGGGGCACAAGAAGAGAGAGAACGATTGATTGCATTGTAATGTACCCTTCTCTTCTTCTCTTCTTCTTAAATACGATCCATTACACATGAACTGCTTTTTAGAAGGTCCTATAGGGAGAGAAGAAAAGGGGTAAAAAGAAGTAAATAAAAGCTGATGATTCCATGTGTAATTTTATAAGCCTTTTCTATCTTTTTCTCTTACTTTGTCGGCCCTTAAGGGCATAGAAATGATTTTCAACATTTGAGAAGCAAATTTCTTTTTTCTAACATTCTATAGTTTCTCGATAGTGAAAATTAATTTTTATTAAAGAAATGATACATTATATATGAAAACTTAATATGATACACTACATGGATGTGAGATTCAGGTTATAATGTATCATACTGCGTTTTAATGTAGTATATCATTTCTTTTTTTATTACATACATTCAAATGGTATGAACCGATCGAATTAAATTCAAATGAAATTTTACATTGATTTTTGTATCACTAAACAAGAAAATGTAAATTGGAATATGACCAGAATCAAATGGTAATAATCAATTCAGCATATATGAATTTGGGAAAAATAACCCCCGGATATAGTTGAGTTAGTTATGACGGAGTAAAATTGTAGAAGAGGATAAAAGTTCAAATCTTGGCGACTGTCAAGATAATACCCTTCTTTTATGGTCAATTATAACTTTTCGATTTACCTCTTCACAAATAATTATAGGATCGATTATGTGGAACCGTTGAAGTAGCAGATTTCATCTTTTACAAGAGAAAATAAAAAAGATTTTAACAATTGGTTGCACTGTTTATTAGGTCGAGCAGGACATGGTTAGCAAGTGGAGTTGACATGATCAATTGGCTTTGGTGTATCAATCTGAGTGGGATAATTGGCCTGGCATGTTAAGTCGAACTTGTTGACCAAAGTGGCAAGGCCAAGAGGTGAGAGAGACACGTGGGACACGCCGAGTAGTCTTACATGCTCAAGTAGGGCTGTGCCAGTGAGGTTATGAGTTTCGATATGAAATATTTTCATTGACTAATGAATTAAAACCAAATCAAAATTCCATGTTGTGCCAGACCCAGGCCACATGGCTTAAATTGTTTTAAAACATATAAAAATTATAAAATGAAAATAAAAATTTTCTAGCTGAGCTCAGTCGAACTTAGCATGCAAGCAGCCATGTCTAACTCAACTTAAAGTTCGGCCTGGCCAACCCCACCTTGTCCAACCCAAGGATTGGGCCAGGTCCAACATGGCACAGGTCAAATCAGGCCAGATCAAGCTCAATCGCAAACGGCTTGACCCAATCTACACCTCCATCGAGCAAACAATGCAATGCACATAACAACACACAGCAGCAAAGTTTGAAAGGCAGCACAGCACAGGTTGCTAAAAAAGTAATTGGAGAAAAACCTCCAACAAGATTTTGGAAGCCCACACGAAGCTCCATTCTCATGAACTAAGTTGTTTATTTATACCACGTCTCACGCAGTGCATGAGCCGTTGGCCTTTTATAGGTCGAGGGTAATGCATAAAGAGGACAGCTACATAAGCCAAAATTTAGTGAGAATTCTGCTCAGACGTCTTCAGGGCCGTTGATTACCTGATAAAGGGAATAAAATACGTTCTCTAAATTTTGGAAGCTGGAAGTTTAATATAAGAAAGAAAAAAATGGATTATTGGTTTACCTTGTTCTCAAGGAGAGCTCCATCTGGAATCTCCAGCTTCACCCCAGGTTTTGCAGTGATGGTCACGTTGCCCTGCACACCAGAAAATTAGGGTAAAATAATTAGGGTATATTGATGAAATAGTGCAGAAAACAACTATTAAATTAGCAGATAATAATGAGACAATCAAAGGCAAGAACATCATTTAGTAAGATGAATATCATCATCATTAGGCCGTTATAGGTTCATGCTGATGTTGAATACTTGAACATCTATATGACTGTCTATCACTGCTCTAAATAAATATAAGGAGACGGATATTGAAAATATACCCATTTGCATTAATCTTCAGCGAAAATGGCAGGGATCTTTTAAGACGTGCCTTACAGAAAGACAAAAGTTGAAGAAAATAGTAAAAACAAGGTGTTTTCTGGGAGCAAAGGTAATATTTTGATTTCAAAAGTTCAAGAAGTCTCATGAAAACCAACTAATTCAAATGAAGGAAAGGGCCATGTTGAACTAAACTGAAGCAACATGAGGTTTATCTTAATTCGAAGCATGTGCGCTCTGCAAATAGTTTTCATGGAGCTTTTGTGAAGTAGTGCAAGAAAGAGGTGCAACAAAAGGAGATCAATGTCGTTATTATAGACAATGTTGTATCTGCTACTTTTTTTGAATTTTTAGGAAACGAGAAACTAAAAGAGATTCCATAAGAATAAAAATTGCCTAATTCATCAAGTGAAGGGCGGAAATAGATAAACCAAATAGAGAAAGAATACCTTCAGCACTACTCCTGCACCAAACCAAACATCACCAGAAACCTTCAAGCTGTCAAGGTCAACGACACTAGGTATAGACTTGAAACGGGCAAGGAAGTTGGACACCTACAAGTTGAGGAACAATTAATCAAACAAATCACTGAGTAGCAGAAGAAAAATTAAACCATTCTAGTCGTAATTTTACCTTCTTAAATTCTGGCCCAAGTTCAATTGTGGGGTTTGCAGGATTTTTTCTTGCTTCATTACGAACAACAAAACCATCAACCAAAGTGTACAAATCAGACTGAGGGAGGAAAAAGATTGAGTTAGGGATGGCAAAGAAAGTGAAAAAAGGAAAGCAGGAATTATGTTGTTCATCATAGAACAGATGACTGATGAATACCTGCACAAGAAGCAAATCAGACGTTGCCTTCACTGGCAAAAACCGGGACCGAGGAACATTAATCCCGATTGCATTGTCAAAAAACTGTTAAAGCATAGTTTGGTATGTTTTAGATATATATATGTGATTTTGAACTAAAATAGACAAAGTATCTAATCAGCCGAATGATTACTCGAATTGCTGCTCCAGCCGCAGTTTCCAGTTGAAGAACTTTCACACCATCAACTTCCTGGATAAAAGCACCAAATTAGCTTAATTTTCTGTTTCTTTATGATGGACCAGAAAAGTACCAAAAGAACTAGAAAACATACATACATACATACATATATATATATATATATATATATATATATATATATATATATATATATATATATATATATGATGGGCCAGAAAAGTACCAGAGGATGTATAAAACATACATAAACATACGCACATATCCATACATACATACATATACATATATAGTCACACCACCTTTGGATTTGGAATAATCTCCATTTTAAGTGCATCTGCTTCAACAAGCCGCTTAATAGCCTTCAAGTTCACCCAACTGTAATTACAAACTTTCAGAAAATGCAACATAATTCACTGTCATAGTGTAAAATTTTGATCATTGAGTACTGACAGGTTGTTGGTGTTGAAGATCTTGAACTTTTCAATTGACTTAAATTCATTCACCTAAATAATAAAAGAAGATATGGGTTATATCTATGTCTGAATGATGGCATTCTTGAGGAATAATGTAACCTTGTAGCCCATGAAAAAGAACAGTCAATATTTTGCCTTGCATTTAGAATGAGATGAATGATCACCATAATGTGAAGCAACTTACATGAGCATCAGGAACTTGCGCAATCTCAAGGAGCTGCAACAGAAGGGGTAAAAAAAAGTTTAGATGGGAAAAAACAAAAGCAAGTACCAGATCAATGAAGCTTCAACATCCTGAAAGTTGTGTACATGACATAACTAATCTAGATCTTCTAAAATAGCAAAATAAAATAAGCCGGAATTGCCAAAAACACAAATAATACTTGCACATTTAAGGGATAAAATGTGGGGTTAAGCAAAGATATCAACTCACATAACAAACATAAAATCCGAGAGATTTAGATGAGAACTTCTATCAAGGTTTTGCTGGAAAAGAAAATTTTGACATGGAGAACTGTTATGATTTATTCATCTTATAATTCCACAATTAAGATAAATATAAAATGTCTAAGTTTGTTTCTGTAGATACATAAACCAGCCAAAGTTCACTATATCAAACCCTTCTAAGCATACTAAGTGGCCAGATCAATTGAGTTACAGCAACTATGTACCTCTGAAAAATGCACTATATAAATTACTTGAATAAATATTTAAACATATCTTGTATGAAGTATGAATTTGGTGAAAAAATATTTGTTGAAACAGAGGATATATAGAATAGATAAATTCAACTTATCCTACTCTCTAATAAATGGACTCAGATGACTGGTGGTATGGTAGCATGAGCCATCAAAAAAAAAAAAATCAGACTAGTTGTATGATGAGTAGCCTTGCAAATGTTTCTATAATAAGAACTAAGAGATCATGGGACTGTTCAAACAGTATGAAATGTGAAAAGGCATTGAAGAATGACAGGATATGAAAACAAATGCTCCAAAATAAAAAAAAAAAAACAAATGAAAATGCATAAGCCATAGCCTTGCTTGTCACCTTGATGAATAAGCACCAACTTGATCGATCTATTAATACTGAATTGAAACCTACAGATTCTGTCTCAAATATGAACATCCCATGACCACAATAAAGACAATTTCTATGAAATGTTCTTATTTTACAATCTCCACATGGCAGTTAATTTGAGTGGAAAACACGTATTTTGTTCTCCACCATCTTGAGACATGGTTTGGTTTGCACTAAGCAAGTTTCATAAATATATCTTTTCGGTTTGTGTTTTAATCTCATTTGTGTTCTGCGATGTAGCCCCTATAATACAAGAAAAGTTATATAAAACCATGTATGCTACAGGAATATTTTACAAGACTACTATAGCCCCTGGCATTTTATGGATCAAAATGTTGGGTTAGGAAAAAAAAAGTGCATACAAAATTAATCTAGCGAAAATGAGAATGCTAATATGGATGTGTAAAGTTACTAAAAAATAAGAGAAAAAAAACTACTATCTTGGAGCAATTAGGTTCACTCTAGTAGATTATATAATCTGAGGTTATATAGATATCTTCAAAGGTGATGAATAATTTCTATAGCTCAACAAGTTAAAAGAATTAGAGTTGAAAGTATAAGAGCTAGAGGGAACTAAAGAAAGTCCAGTTAATGCAATAAAGTTAATGTAATAAAATGGTGATTTAATCGATACTGCTACTGATATAACCTTGCATATGAAGTTCAATAGAGGGATAAGATCCATGTAGCCAATTCCAAATAGTTGGATTTTGAGACTAATACAGTTTTATAATGATGATATTATGATCTCATTTTAAATATAAACTTAATTTAATGGTGTCTGCAATATATAGTGGCAAACTACTGTGGAGGTGTTAGATGCCTATATGTATAACTCTTTTGATAGAGTCTAGCTAAAAGATTGAAACATGAAAAATAACCAACAGCAGCACAGATGTCAATGGCAACTAGAATGTTCTTATTTAGGTATGGTAAATTATCATAAATAAACATGTCTTGTACCAATATTTGGAAATTTTGATTCATGAAACATGCCTGATGTAAATCGAAGTAGTGTAGTATGAAAGGCACTAAATCCAAACTATCTACCTGAACCCTTCCTTCGTATGAGATTAATGTACCACCTTTAACATCAGCCAACGTCTTAGGTGTCACCTGATCACCACCCGGTACAAGTGTTAATGCCTATCCTAAACTCAGCAGATTCTCAGAAGGAATATGCTCATACCTCCATACAGTACGCATTCTGATTGTTAATCAAATGGCTCAGGATTTCTGTATTCAGCAGAGTGAAACATTCTTATGTAACACAGTGAAAGAAATTTTACATTAGATAATGAAAAGTGACAGCAATAGAAGGCATACTGATGTCAACAACAGCACCCAAGTTATCTGAGTTTGCGACAAAAATGTACTCCTTCCCCTGAGGAAAACCATGCATAGTAGTGTTTAACGAACAGACACAAAAAATGGAATGGTCACCGAAGTCACAAACCAAAAATAGTTAACCAATTAATTTATCATCTGGGTTGGCAGTTGCATACCTGTGATAATAAGGCATCAAGCTTGCCACTGTTCTTCAAGGATGGGAAAACATCACCATGACCAGGAGGATACCTATGAATTGGAAATAAAAACATGTATATTTAAAAACTTTTCATGACAATCTGCAGAAAGAAATATCTCAATCATCCATCATAACCAAATCCCAATTTCCTATAAAATGAATTGGGCATGTATGAGGACAGGATTAAGTAGAAATTTGCTCAATTGAAAATTAGCTAACAGAAAATGTGCATTGACATTTAACTTCTTAAGTATCATTCAGGGATTCAAATCTTATTAGTTTATTCCTTCAAACCAGGGAAGAGGGCAATTCAGTGAAAACTTTGATTGGAGAATAGTGATTTTTCTGTTTTCCAAAATATTTCATTGAAGCTATGCCATATACTTGTCATTAACAAACTAGAACTGAGACAGACCCTCGTCCAAGGAAATGTCAGGAAAGAAGAAAACAGTAAATGTAGAAGCTCCAGAATGCTAGTTCCCATTCATTAATCTTTTTCTATGTTGCTGATTACAAACTAATAAAAGAAATACAGTGCTGTCAAACTACAACAACGTTCTCTTGTTTAAATACTGGATAAAGCATAGAAAACAAAATCTAGAGAAAAAGGTCAGCAAAAAGAACAGTGAATACAGGAACAATGATAATTGATATTTCATCTGCCCTTTTATTATGATGTCTAAACAAACTACTTGAATCACTAATACAGAATAAAGTAGCAATGCAAAGCATGAACATTGTTTTGCTATATGACATGTATCAAGCTTGTTTAGTATGATAAATGAGCTACCAGTGTAGTGCACAAGGATCAGCAACGATGCTCAAAATGGGTGGTGTGGTATGGCCTGAGACAGGTCAATTAAAAATCAAAGGATAACCATCAAAGCGATAATTGATTGATTCTGATAATGTCATTCTTTTTGTTAAAGGCGATTGGCAATATACAAGGGGGTCAACTTCGTGATCAGCATGCCCAAGTGATCACCCTTTCCAAGTCATTTAGCATATTTTTTGTGGAAGAAACCAAAAAAAGATAAGGAAACTATCACAGAGGCAACTAAAAGAAGTAAGCATATGTTTTAACATGAACAGCCTATAAGAAGCTTTGACCGGAACATACCAGCCATCCTTCCCTGTTTGGCCTTTGCTTGGTAATGGCAGAAAGTCTTCAACAACCAAGCGAGGGTACTGGCTCTGAAGATCAAATAATTACAGGTTTAAGAATCTTTTAAATATTAAATTGCTGCAGCTCTCCAAACTCAGACAAACTGACAAAGAGAGATGAATTTCAAACCTGATTAAATGTATGTATCTCAATATTTGAGTTGGCATATTTCTCCACAATCTTCACAAACATCAAATGTATGAGCAGAGTTAGGCATTACATGGCCATGTGAAGTTAGTTAGATTTGAAATCAGGTCAGTTATTCACACCTTGAGTGTATCATCATGTGTGTTGAAAGAATTCATCAAAAGTAGAGGAACATTGCATCCATACTTTTTGTTGAGAGACTACAAAAGGTTTTCCATGATTTAATATCACCAATATCATGAAAAGAAACTCACTAAGATACCCTTACCTCTATTTGGATAACAATCAAGTCGAGGAAGGTAAACCCATTACGCACTTCGATTACAGATCTGAAGTTCATGGAAAATAAAACTCAATTTTCATTCATGATGATCTTGAACTCTTGTGTAGGGTCTAGTTATATATATTTATGCTATAACCTCTAAATTATGGAACATTGTAAATAAACAGTGCAAAGTGATAAAGAAGAAGGTAATAATTGAATTAGCAGTTGTGTATATATTCTAAGAAATCAGAATTTCAATGCTGCACATTCTAGGTACAAATAACTTGTCCTACTTCCTAATAAAAGGGGCCAGGATTAACTGATTCATCCTCTGAATTAATAGTTGGGATTGTAATATTGATATTTGAACTAGGTTAATTGAAATATTTGGTGGCCACAAGTCAGTGTTTAACTACTTAAGAGGACAGCATATAGATCTTAAAATTATTTTGTCAGTAGTGTTCACAGAATCCAGCAGTCACTAGAGACACCTAGTGATGAGTTAGTAAACAGGGTCCAAATAATACTAATAATAACAATAATGTATAGTCTAAGTTGACTTATACACAATATTGTCTTCTTTTCATTGACAAACAATAGACATGAATCAAAATACTTCCTTTTGCAGGTGAAGTATGCATATAGGATTGTACTAGAAGAGCTGGTGCCAATCCTAAACTATGTTTAACAACTATAAGGCCCAACCAAATGCATAAAGTCTTATATGATGCATGAAGTATATAATCTTTGAAGTTGTCAGCTGAGTAATAAGGCAGCAATATCTTGTCCTGCTAGGTTGGAGTATATTAGAACCAAGTTATCCATGACAAGAAATAACATGGATGACGTACAGAAGTAAGAACCAAGACCAGTCTTTCCTTTGACATTGTTGAGTAATAAAGTTAACAATGCAAACATAAATAATACAGTCCGTTAGAAACCATGTATACAAGCTCAAAGGCAATTAAGCATCAAACTACTAGCTTATATCAGTTCATCAGTAGTCATTTTGTGAGAAATAAAATTATCTTACTTGGGACCCGTGCATCCCATGGTGGTCCCCAATCCTCCATTGAGTTTTAGCACCGCAAGCTTGTCAAGGAGCTTCTTCGAGGCCTCCATATCTGCAACAGGCTAATCAGAATAAATCAGAGAACTAGCAATAGCGTGTCCCAGATCCGACCAGAGAAGAAAAACCGGACCTTCCGGCGGTGGTGCCAAGGAATCGTAAGGTACGACCACTTCATCAGTCGGAGTCTGGATCTTGCTCCATTCGATCTGGTCTGCGTCGCCGCTTTGATCCAACCAACACACAACAAAAAACCGACATTTCAATAACTCAACTCGAATGAGCTCATCATGTGAAACAAACATCGAAAGCAATCGGATCCCAAAAAAAAAACCCCAATTTACTCAATTTTACCTCAAGTAGCGAGACACGAGGTTGATGAATCCAGATTTCTCATTTTGGCTACAAATAAAAATACAAAAACACCGATCAGATCCAGCGTATTTCACCGGAATCCATGAGTTAAGAAGAAAACAAACACACAAAGGGGCTTCGGCCTCACCTGATCTGATCAAGAGCAGCAACAGCTGACTGGAGCTTCGCGATCTTTGCGTCGGCCATCGGGAATCGAGACGACGGAACGAGAAGGGAATCGAGAGGCGCCGAGCGAGCGAAGAAGGCGACGCTGGCGATGCGAACGGCAGCGAACTGAGATTTATAGGATAACGACGGAGCGGACGTTCTCAGTTCGTCGACGGTAACGGAATGTTAGCATCATAGGACGATAAGACACGTGTCGACACTAGGAGCAACCGTTGAGATAATAGCAGATCATAGACCGTTGGTCCTGAGCAGTCGCGGGCCCAGCTAGCGAACGGAGCTAACGGCTTGGCGTTATTCCATAACGGAACCGCATCACGGCTTTTCGTTAAATCGTATCCGTTGGTATTTTAAAAAATAGGCAAGATGCTCACTTTCACCTCACGCTTTAACGTTGGATTTGTCGTGCCAAAAACAAACGTACGCGTGTTGCGTGAATCATGAAGATTTGTTTGTGTTCGTATAAATTATCAATGGGCCTATTTATTTATTTGGCAACTGAGAAGTCATGCATTCTTACACAGATATATCAGGCCTGTAGCCATTTGCTTCATAGTTGGCAATCTATCGAAACAACACTGATAAGTAAAGGAAAACTGCACACTTACAAGTATGATACAGATACCGAGCATGCATACACCATCCTCATGTTTCATTCAAGGTCAACAGAGACATCGCCGTGGGGCTTATCTCCTCTCTGAGAATATCTCTTCTTGACGTCCTCTTCCTTGTCGTTGAGAAACGAAAAGAACTCGCGAAAGCCGCGTCCCAATTGAGACGTTCCATGGCTGGAAGGGTCTTGCTGATGAGTGGAAGTCAGATGGATGTACTGGAGTATCGCGCCAGTGAAGAACACGAGGAGAGCCAAGAAGCATGAGATCCCACTTATGAGAAACAGCCCCCAGAAGCTGCTGAGATCAAGCCGTTGTGAGTCGATTTCTTCTGATTCAGAGAGGCAAGCAGCTCTTGTGAACCATTTGTCGTGGATCCTCTGGAGATCTCCATTCTCGGACAGAGTGAGAATTGCTGTCGACATGTCGACAGCTAAAGGAGAGTCCCTCTGGAAGACCTGAATTGAAAAGGGCTTGAATCTTTCATATGCAAGAATGCAAGAACTAATTGTATCAAGTAGTGACTAAGTTCCAGAATGTATATTAATCACAGGGTTTCACAAAACTAAAAAAGTTGGAAAGGAACTTACGAAACCCCAGCCATTTTTGGTAAATTCTGGTCCAACGATTGAGAATTGGCAATTTTTTGATAGGAAAATCTCAACGTAGCTGAGTTCATCTACAATGGCAGCAACACCTCCATTATCAGAGCCCAGTTCCAGGGCTTTGGCGTATTCTTCTGGTGAGAGGGCTTTAAGTCTGGATCTGGGAATCCTTAGCTCCTCGACCATAAAGTTTTCAGCAAACGAACCAACCTGAAACCCGATAAGTTCAGTGCTGTTTGTCAAACTATCAATTCCTTTTACGGTCGTTGAGAGCTTTTGCACTGTGAGGATGGATGTCAAGCTTGCAGTGTAGCTAGAATTGATGATCAGTACCACGAAAAGCCAGATTATTAGAACTGAACGTCCTAGCGTGCTCACAGTGCTCTCTCCTGAGAGAAAATATTGACAGTGTGGATTAAGCTCTAAATCATATGTATTGGAATAGAAGTGTCTTGTGTGTTCAGTCATACTCACTGTGTGCAAAAAACAAGGTTGAGAAGCTAAACCTGCAAAGGACAACCAGAAGTCAAAAAGCTAAGGTAAAAGAAGTAAAACTTGGTTAGTAAATAAAAAGAAAAAACATCAACCTAAAGTTTGCATGAAAATGATAATAACTAGCTGAAAATGGCAAGTCTGTATTCATGAGACTTTACTGATTAATGTTGGGCACTGACGTTGGGTTTTCTACTTGTAGAACCAACCAGTATGAGCTAGACATGTTTCAATTCACCCTTGGGGCAAAATAAACATGCTATCTCATATGATGGTGTCACACCAGTGATTCGAGGCTATCCTCCTATCCTATGAGAGTCGAAACCACGAAGCATATGAACATCTGTCAATGTGAAAATAGATCCCAAGGTCTGAGAGAGAATTTTTGGATTTAAACATTCAGTTTTCACTGAAGGTCATTGTGTCACCACCTCAGGATTACAACAACTCCACTTCAGGACCCTAAGGGAGACCGAGCCCCCTCCTTTTAATCTTCGATGTGAAAACTCTATCATCCTAACCTCCAATTCGACTTCAATCATACTAAATTGTTTAGAATCCTATGGAACACTTCATAGTTTGGTCAAACTATCTCACAGTTTTCTCTCTGACTTGTGACTTGTCCCTAACCTACACTGACCACATGTTACTAGGTCCCAATATCTGTTAAACCAGACCTTAACAAGCATAATCTCAATATTTGATACGCAAGCTATACAATGCAATACATAGCAAGCGATAGAGTTGGTCATATTGCAATGCTATAGGAATTGACTAGATATGACTTATTTACACGCTAAGGTTCAATGCCGATGAAGCTCAAAAAGGAAAAAAGGACATGTTGCGCCGACAAACCAAATATGGTTAACGAAATTAGTCAGTGTTGGAAATCTCTAGCATGAAAATAATCAAATATGACAAGACACCTAAGGTGTAAATATATCTTGAATGATAAGTTGAAGCTATAAGCTGGCTAACATTCATTTATTGTGCAACAACTTACCAAAAGATTGTGATCAATTGTTTCCTTGGCGGGCCACGAAACTCATCATTGAGTCGGTGTTCAAGTGTCCAAACTACAGCTCCTATCATGATAAAGAAAATGCCTATAACACACCACATCTCCAGAGTAAAGGGTTGTAGGAATGCCCAAGCATTGGATTTGTGCCTTCTGATTGGAGCTAATATAACAAGACCAGAGGCCAAGTATGGCTGTGTGAAGTCGACAATCCTCGTCCGACTAGTAACAATGGCGATATCACCAACAGCAGCATCAAATTCCTGCAAAAATGAAAAAGATCAGTGCTACTGAAAATTGAAATCAAGTTAGTTAATGTAATAATAAATTAGCAGTTACATTCATGTTCAGTAGCAGATATTTTGTATTAAACTTACCTGTGTGGCAACCATATTTACCAACGCTGTGTAGTTAGGATTGTGATGCCCATCCCCAAATGGTATCAACTTGAAAGGAACAGGATAAGGCAGTAAGTTGACAGCAGCAGTAAAGACGTCAATGCAGTAACCTTTAGCAGTGTCAGTTGTTGGTGACTTTGAGACGAATTCCATATAACCGGTTCTTAGAGGGTAACCAATTTTTAGTTCTTTCCCGTTGTTAGGAAAGACCCATCCTCGAGGCGTAATTGTTGTTTCACCGGGCCAGATGACGCTGTAGAGTTGATCCCTTGAAGGAGAAACATTAAGTGGCTTTGTATACAAGGTTTCAGGAGGCACAACCGATAAACCGGAATAATTGGACCAGTAGCCAATAGTCCTTGATCCAGTTCCAATCACATTTATAATATCATATGCCGGATGAATGAGATTCCCATCAGAATCAAACTGAAAAACTCCAGTGCTGCCTTCAAAATGGGTGCTTCTTACCTTATCAAGCAGAAGATCTCCTCCATTAAATATATTCATTGCATCAAGGTGAAGAGTTCCTGCTGTGGAATCTTGCAATCTTGAATCATTCGAGAAGGAAATGATTCCACCATCATCAAAGAAGGAGTCTATTGCCTTAGCCAACATCCACACAGTATCATAGGCATAGAAACCATAAGAGTTAAGGTGAAAGTTCCCACTCTCATTTCTGGTCAAGTTGCTCCACCTAGAAATTAAATCACTCTTCCTGTCCGATTCTGCTATGTGCTGACGAAGTGTAATGATCCCTTGCATTGTGGACATTGTGTAGGAAGAAAGGGGTCCTTTGGAATCCAACAGAGAAGAAAGCCAATCCGTCGAGATCCAAACATACCCACTAGACATCATTTCAAGATAATGTGCCACAGAAAGAATCATAGGACCATAATCTTGATTCGAATGCAACACGATAACGCGAGATTCCATCAATGCAATCTTCACCAGTAAATTTGTGACATCAATCCTTGTTGCTGTAGGCGAAAGTGGAGCTTTGTAAGCTAACTTGCAGCGCTTTTCTGCAAGCATATCACTTAAGGCAGCTATTCCGTTTCTGCCATTATCATCATCAACATATACAGCAATCACCTGCTTCCACTGGAAGTAGTCTACTATTTCTGCTATTGCAGCCATTTGGAACAGATCACTTTGTGTTGTCCGCACAAAGTAGGGGTATTCAAGCGCAGTAAGAGTAGGGTCTGTAGCTGAAAATGAGAGCAAAGGAACATGGAGCTCATTGGCAACATGAGAGATAACATGAGCAATGGTCGAGCACTGCGGTCCAACTATTGCAACAGTATCCAACTCCATGAACTGCATAGCTGAGACATCAAAAGGAGGCACCACCAATTTAATAGGCTATAAAGCATTTTGGTAAAATATTGTAGAATCTGTTTAAATTTTACCCAAATTTAGCACATCTTCTCCTCTTCTTTTTTATGTTCATAATCCATGTTAACAGTTTTATGAATACTAGATTTTAACATGAATTGAATTATGAATGTTATATACTCTTATCTGAAAGAAATTAAAGTATGAGAAAAATTTAAGAAAACATTTCACAGTTTTGTTAGATTAACTGTTGATCCTTTAGAAAGAATAACAAAGACAGAGGAGACCATTGCTCACCTTCCGCCATGCCAAGGAACCCACTGCAATTGGTGTTGCTCATTTCAATATCCAGCCTCGTGCCTGCAAGAACAGCAGGATCGGAGTTGACATCCTCCCTTGCGGCATCAATCGCGACCTTGGCGACTCTTCCGATGGTGGAATCGAATGTTAGGAGACCTCCAACGTGCACGACGGAAGGCCTTGGCGAGCCTGCCTGTGCCACCCGAATGGTGCTTGAGAAAATGCATAAGAGGAGCGGAAGCAGAGCCAGCATCCCGGTGATCTTCCCAATGATTCTTCGCTCTCGCTTAGCAAAACTGCGCCAAATTCAAGGAAATCCGTTATAAAAAAAAATCCAAAATCTTGAGCAGAAAAAGGAACCGGCAAGTGGAAGAGAAACTGCTCGCTGGTTCTTGCTATCTCTAGGGCTCCAAGTATGTATAGATCGCCCCCCGACTTCGATCTCGCAGCTGAGTGCTTAAATGGAAGAAGCAGGAGCATATCACGAGAATCATCACACATTCACATTGCCCTGGGATTTCGGACTGGAAAAGTGCGGCTAAGGCCGCACTGTAACAGAGTGGACGAAGACGGGAATCGGATTCGAGCACTGGAAGCAATGCTTTTGCGATGTTAGTCCCGCTCATCTTCATCTCCTCCGTGCTTCGATTAGTGTAGTAGTCCTCTGTAAATCTTTTGCAGTGGGAGTTGCTTTTATGAAGGGAATTTGATTCTATTAATAGAGGGAGGGAGAAGGGTCTTTTTCACATGTTCATTGCACTTTTATGGAAATAGATAAATAGAGGGCCAATATGAATTTTTTTTATTAATAGCTTGATGTATTCCATTTTACAAAATAATAAGTTACTTTGTTTAAAAAATGATAATTATATACATATAATAATTTACAAATATCGAAAAAAAGGAAAAGAAATAGTAAAATGCATCGTGTTGCTCAAGCAATCTATTAGGAGATGCTCGTGTCAACTTCAATCCATCGCATTTCTCTACCCAAAATGCATGGAATCTAGTTAGTGCAAAATTATATGAAATTTTAATTTTATATATTATCGATCAATCTATTATGTAATAGGTGTTCTGATTAATACATCGTGGATAATTAAATCATCGACCAACACACTATTAATGTACATGCTCTTCGAAGATAATCGTCGAGAAAGATGAAGATACCTGAAAAGTACTTTAAAAAGAGTTAGAATGTTGGGCTCTTGTGTTTGGTTTACAGCGGACACTTCAAAATATTGAGTGATTTTCATCCCGACAAATACTCCGATGACATTCAAGTTAGGATTTTGCATGAGGAAAGAGTTTAATGACTTGAAAAAATTATGATTGATATGTACATACTTGTACCCATAAGTATGGACAACTTTTTATAAAGTTGATCTTTGAAATATTAACATTCATTTAGGAAATATTCTGATATATCCGTTCCAGTTTAGAAAAATTCTGATTGTCCATATCTTTTGGAGATATCTTTTTTTTTTTTGAAAGAAATAGTCTTAGGCTTTCTTGATTGCGCAGGTCAACCGACTCTTGGGATCAAGCAGACTCTAAGATTGGGGCCTAAGGTCAGGATAAAGTTGGCACGTGATGTTGGAGTAAGTGTCGAGATTGTAACTCAAGATTGGGACTGGAAGATGAGATGAGGTCGGCACGTAATGCCAAATAAGTGCCGAAATCGAAACTCGAGGCTGAGATGAGATCGGATTGTAATGCCGAGTGAGGGCTAAGATCGGAACTCGAGAGTCGAGATAAGATCGGCGTGATGTTGAGTGAGTGTCGAGATCGAAACTTGAGGTCTGGACTCGAGGTCGAGATGGGGTCTGTGTGTGATGCTGAGTGAGTGCCGAGATTGAAACTCAAGGTTAAGATGAGGTCGGCGCGTGATGCCGAGTGAATGCCGAGACTGGAACTCAAGGTCGAGGCTCAAGGCCAAGATGGGGTCAACGTATGATGTCGAGTGAGTGTCAAAACTGAAACTCAACGAAACTCAAGGCCGAGATAGGGTTAGAGTGTGATGACGAAGACTTGCAGAGGTTAGAACCTGAGGGGTATATATAGAGTTATCAATTATCCCTTCCTCGAACATTATCTGATCTTTCTTAATGATTTTTTTACTTATTTCTTAACCAATATTTCTATTAGTAATCACGTGTCAGTTCCAAGAGACTATTGTATCATATGCAATATATATTTTTAATTTTATATATGGAGATGCTCGTGTCTAACTTTATGTTTTAATTTTAATTGTAATTTTTTAATAATCTAGTATCCAATTCTTATGACCTACTGTTATATATTCTCTCCCTATTATGTTGCATTATTGATCAACATGACTCTTATAATAAACACTGAGTTCAAATACAGAGGATAACTTTATTCTAACAATTTCAAATTTGCTTTTTTGAGGATGATAGTGAAAAAGTTGATAGATAAGTCATCTTTACATGAGATTTTCATCCCATTCAGTTTCTCTTTTAATTCTTTCAGAATAATTGAATCCTTTCTTCATTCAAGAATCTCCAGATAAGTTATCTTCTCAAAGAGAAAAGGTTTAATAAATTTAAGAAGTTGAGCTTGAACAGAAGACAGACGACCACTGCTTTGCAACTTCAGAAGTCAGAACCAACAAACAACAGAAGCGAGCTCACTTCTCATAACCACAAAATGATGAGCCCTCCTCCTCTCATAACCACAAATTCATCAGGAAATAATAATAATAATAAAAATTACAGAAACCAGTAATGAAACTACTCATTAGTTAGAGCTAGCTATCGATCAGCTTTAATTAAAGCAAATGAAGAGAAAACAAGTTGTCAGAAATATTATGCAGTGGAATCGAATCTAGCTAGTGCAAACAGTAGCTTCAGGAGTGTCAGAATCCACCACATCCATGCAGGAATCCTACGCCCTGCACGCCAGTCCAAAACCCCATGGCCGGCCATGCACGCTCGCTCACTGATCATGCACGCTGAGACAGTGAGAGCCAGCCACAGACAGACAGAGGGCCGGATAGATGAGCTTCCCCCTCTTCCTGTTGCTGTTCCAAGGTCGGTCAAGGTACGGCCACTCAGGCGACATATTATTCCGAGCATGCAGTGATCGGCCATTAAGTCATTAAACAGGTGTGTAGGAGGCCATTAATGCATATATCTAAATCCTTACACAGAAGCACAGGAGGAGAGGGAGAGAAGAGAAGGTTGAAGAGAGAAAGGTGATTAAGAGCTTGTCTCGGACCATGCACCTCAATTCCCCGCCGAGAGCTTGTGATCTCTCAGCTAGCCGCCATGCATGGCTAGCTGAGTCGTCCGCCACCAGCCTCGCCGAGCTTTGGCCAGGGAAGCGGCCGCGCGCGAGCTTCCATGAGAGAGGCGGATCGGAGAAGATGAAGTGAGGGAGCTGGGAGAGGATGCAGTATGGGGGTTGATAAAGGGGCCGGGAGAGAGGTATAGAGTAGGGTAGGGTTGGGCAAGCCAGCACACTTTGTGGGGGAATGCAAACTATGCACTTGCACGGATTTGAAAGATATAGGTAAAAAAAAAAAAAAAGTTGCTTGTCACAGTAGACTCCCGTCACAAATTTGTGACGAAAATTTGCATACCGTTCGATTTTAAAATTAAGATTAAATCCAGACCGTAGATTGAATGGGTGATTTGCTTTGGGGTTTAGGGTTTAGAGTTTATGATTTAGGATTTAAGGTTTAGGGTTTAGGGTTTAGAGTTTAGGGTTTAGGGGTTTAGCGATCGATCGTTGATTTTAAAATCGAACGGACCAGATTTCCGTCACAAATTTGTGACGAGAGTCTATTGCGATAAGGATCCCAACTAATATGTAAAATACAATTAATATATATTTAAAAACTATTTTTATTTAAAAATAAATTTCTTATTATTCCTCTTCATGCTTTTATACCATTAGGATAGAAAATTATATATATATATATATATATATATATATATATATATATATATATATATATAAAATTAATCAATTAATCTGTAGATATACAATCTGATTCCATATTTCCTACTAAATTCAAAAATAAAATGACTTTTTTATTAATATTTTTTTAAAAAAATAATATATATTATATATATTTTGAATGAGAGGTGGAATTGATGTATCTATCCCTCTTTAACTAATTGAGCACCATCATGAAGATATGTCTATAAATATGATGCTATGAGGTATAATTGAATTGATTACGACAGAACAAAGTTATAGAAAGTGGAACAATGATTCAAATTTTACAAAGCCGAGATAATGTCCTCCTCTGTCATGGTCAACTGCAGCTCTTTGATTTACTTCCTCATAAATGATTGTGAGACTGACAATGTAAGACTGTTAGAATGACAGATTGCTACCTTTATACAGAAGTCTAAATATGGAATGTCCAAATAACTATGTATCCTAGATATTAACATTCAACCATCCTAAAAAAGAAATAGATTCGCTAACATTCAACCATCCTAAAATCGAACGTGATAACATTCATTTGGAGGTTGCTTGCGGAGTAAATATTCTTCTCTAGGCATCTAATTTCTTTTATTTTTAAATTAAAAAAAAAAGCTTTTACCCACCACTCACGTCATCAGCGCTCATCGATCACGTCAAAATAAAACAAAAATAATTCTTTTTCTTTTTGAAGATTATTATTTTATTTATTTATTATTTTTCTGTTTTTGACGAAGGTAGTGGAGGAAATAGCTTTAGTCAATGATTGGGCATCGAACGTCCCCACGTGCAGGAGGTTCTCCATGATGCGACACGTGTCGTGTCGGTGTTGGGCTGGAGGGCGACACGAAGCGGCGCGTGGCCGCACGTGGGCCGCGCACTCACGTGTTAATGGACGGTGGGAATCCAGGCGCGCCCCACGCATTTTGCTTGTCTGTTTGTTTTTTAAATAGAAATAATTTTGAGTAATTTTTAGGACGCTTCTAATAAGGTTAAAGATAATAATAATAAAAAGTGTTCGAATCACGGAAGAGACTTTTTTTAATTTATAAAAAAAATCAAAATATCTATTTTATATTCTTTACGAAATTTTCATCAATATAAGATCTTAAAAAATTATCTATTATATACAATCTTATTCTATTTTATTAGAAGTTAGTTTTAAATTTTAAATTCATGATCTTTAAATCACATTTATTTATTATTTCTTTTAAATTCGCGTGTATTCAGAAACACTTTTTTGCCAACGATAATTTTATTACAAAATTATATATAAACATACAAGAGTTTTTTTATTAAATTTGATATTTGAATTTAAATTATTCGAATTTTTAAAAAGTAAGACCTACTATAATTCTATTGATTATAAGGAATATTCCATATAGTTGTCTAGGGGAAAAACTAAAAATTTAAATAAATAAATAAATATATATATATATATATATATATTTATTTATTTATTTATTTATTTAGACGATCAATTCATTATGAGTTTTGCCTTAAAAATATTGATTTAAAATATTTCAAATTATAAAAGGAATACATACAAACTACATAAGCATAATTATTTGTGCATTTAAACTACTTTAGATCTCTAAGTTAATTTATTAATTTACTGCATCAATTTGTAAATACTTTATAATTTAACTTACTGTGTTTATACATATTTTAAATTACATTTGACTCTTTATAAATATTAGCACTATTTATTAATAATGCTTTATTTATACATAAATATATAAGATTTAAGGTCAGATATAATAATAATTTAGAAAATTGTAAACGATTTTTTTTAATAGTGTCGAAATTTAAAATAATTAATTTTACAAAAAATGTAATTTCTGAAAAGCTAAACGACCGGATTGGGTGCCGAATCCGGCCGGGCCGTGACCCGAGCCAGAGTTGAACCAAACCCAACTAGAAAGGGGGCGGATCCATGAAGCGTCTCGAAGGAATCGACGACGACGTTGAGAGAGAAACGAAGGATCCGAAGCGAGACGAGAGATTTGCCGACCCACAAGGAAGGAGCGTCGTTGCGGAGGAAGAGCGCCCTTCGATTCGATACGAGGAGGTAGCACATCAACTCCGCTAGTTAGGTTTTACCGATCTCTATCTTATCTTCCCTTTCTGCTTATTTTTTAGCTGGTTTGATGGTTTTAGTGTTTTGCCTGGCGTTCGGTTGATTTTAGGTTAAAAAGGCCCCTGTGTGAGCATCGTTTTCCTCCCTTCCTGTAGAATCTTGTGTCCTTTTTTTTTATTACTAGTTTTTTGGTTTTAATCGCGGAATAGAGTTTGGTTCTCTGTCAGCTTTCTTAGGTAGTTGGTTATAAATGATGGCAGGATTGTGGGTGCTTAAATTGCATTTTAGAAAGAAGAGTATCAATTATATCGGCTCTTTTGCTCTTCAGGAAGCTTGGTGATTGATTTTAAAGCTGCAATCTTGCCGAAACCTCATGGCATTTTGGTTAATTAAATTTAAGCAAGAGCTGTTCTTTTTTCTTGCGATGGTCTTGATAACTACCACACTATACTAGTAATTGACTTACTTTCATAGGCTCGGAATTAGAAAACAAACTGAGATTTCGTCAGTTGGTCTGAGATCAAAAAATGTGTGTTTTTTTTTGTGTGTGTAGATTTTCCATGGAACAACTAGGATAATGCATACTTTGTTTGTAAATTGGTCATAAACATTCTATATGAACAATCTTCTTATTAGACAACAATTAATTCAGTTTGTAGGAGTGCAAAATATCTCTTTGATGTGAGCACATCTAAAAAATGGCTATTGCTATATTACATATGATAATTAACCATTTAGCAAATAGCATCAGCCATTTTGGCTCTTACTAGAATTGAGAATCCAATGAAGTTTTATATAATTATTGTTTAGTGCCTAATTGTTTTTTTCTACACATTTGAAACCAAACGTGCCATTCTGGTATTCTACTTTGTGTTATGTGCTTCTTTGCCATGTCTATGCTTTAAAATAAGGTGTTTCCAAGTGATAAATGATGACCCACTAGACGGCCGATATGCAGTATATGAGGATCATATGCGGGTGGTACTAGAGAAATATTATCAGTATTATATCAATATGAATGATCAACATATGTTCAACATAGTGTACTAGTCAATTCATCCGATTCATAATTTCCATAGAAAAAAAGTATATCAATCATACAGTGTAAAACACAATATGAATATTTTATATTATTAGCATCTAAAATGTTTTAAAAAAACTAAATAAATATCTAATGGTACTATATCACTAATTTGGTTTAGTGTATCATGAAAACAAAAATCTCATCATCAACCTACTTTTCCATCTTCTAGGTTCCCTTCCTCTCTCATTTTAGATCACTCACCTAACAAAATGAAACAAGTTTAAAAGCATTGCCTTTCCCCTTTCCACGTGACATCTTCTTCCACCTTAATTGTGGTGTGGTTCTTTGTTCTCTATCTCAATGACGTGTTCACCCCATCACCTCTTGTATTGTGTTGCCCTTTGTCCCTAGTATGTACTGCACCCTTCCCCCTCTTTTGCTGTGACAAACTATCCCACTTAATTGTCATTAAAATCACCATATTCTTTTCTCCCTTATTAGCACTGAACCCCTTCCCGTCATTGTGGCCCCCCTCTTCATCGACTTTACTCCTCTTCTCTCCTTTCTTGCAGAATTCTGATGCTACCTCTGTTAGAATCCATACTCATTTGCACAATGCTTCTGTACTGCCTGTTCTTGCTGCACCCCTTCCTCTTCATGCCTCACAGGGAGATGGGTGCCCAGTGTTTAAATTCTTCTAGAGTTCATACTTATATTTTATGCATGAGCACAAGCACATTTTCCATGAGGAGAGTGATGTCTGCTATTCTACCATGTCAACAATCAATTGAGATCGAACAATTATGATGAAGAGGAATAATGTATTTAAGTTAGTCTTTGATTATGTTTGGATCTTTTTGAAGATGTTTTGATGTGGAGTTGGTCCACCATGGACGAAGGTTTAAGATTTATTTTATTTTATAATGAATTTATTTTTATAGTAATGTTCTAATAAGATATTTGTAAATCAAGATATAGGCAATATCACAAGTATATAGGAGTTTTGCCACGATTATTAAAGTTATTTATGTATTTTTATTGAATAAGTAAAACAAATTTAATCATAAATAATTTCTATCAAATTCTCTTCTTTATCTTCACTTTTCTTTTGTTATCTCATAAATGCTTATCTTGTGTTCTCGCTGCCCAACTAATGTCGTTTATCCCCATTTGTGGGGGCAATCCTGTGTTTTTGTATCTCTTCTCCTTGGGTACAGGGATCACTTCAAGAAAACAAAAGGTCTAGGCTTTTTGAAGCTGGATTGAACTTGTATATGATTAATGGTGTTATTCTTAACAATTGGTCAGAAGTTGTGCCATAACATTTTTCTCTATCTTTTCTTTTGCTGATATATGTTCCTGAAAGTATATTATTATTATAATTATTATTTTTTTATGGGCGGCCGCATTGTTTATGCTGCAACTCAGTAATTTGAGATTAAACATGCAAGCTTTCACATATGTGACACCATATATCAGGTTTGCTTGATTGAGATATTCAATATCTTTTTTCCTACGCTCATAATTGTGGTGACAATCAAAATAAACTTCATCCATCTCTCACCTGAACACGCCAATTAAAAATTTCTGTATCGAGGCACTACTATCACTTATTGTGAAACGAAGTTGGGTTGGGATACAATTAAAATTTTATATTAAAAATATATAGAAAATATCTTAAAGTTATAAGATGGAAGAGATATCATTAGTATGAGATCTTTTTAATAAAATTTAAAAATAAAATCATGAGAGTTTATGTTGAAAGTGGATAATATCATATCATTTTAAAAATATATATAAATTTTATCGGATCTAACAGTGATATTAGAGCAGGTCTATGTGGTGTTATATGGAGATCCTTACAAAGGAATGATTGGGAGGACTCCTAGTAAGGGGTCTGTTAAGATCTGGACCAGTAAAAGATCCGTTGGGATCGTTAAGGAGGGCTCCTTGTGGCCTTTTGTTTTGTTTGATAGTAGATTGTTGTGATACAATCAAAATCTCATATTAAGAATATATAGAAAAGTTTCTGATATTATAAGATAGAAGATATATGATCCGATAAGGATATTTAGCGATGACATGGACGTCGAGTACAATAGGGGATACGGAAGAAAATAAGTAAAAATAAACATTCATCAGGACAGGAAGCCCCGATCTCTCCTCAATGTTGGGTCGAGCTCTATTAGGTCTCGGAATACGACCTTAAATATTGAGTCGAACTCTCTTGAATCTCAATATGCTTCTTTAAGCACACATCAAGCTCTCTCCGACCTCATGACTTAGTTCCGGTATTATGAGCCGACTTCATGATTTAGTCTTGGTATCACACATTCAGGAGAACTCGGTCAGCCCGGCCACAGTACTCAGGTGAGATCGACCACGCCTTTAGGAGAGATTGGTCACATGATCGGTTCAGTCCGGCAACGTATAGATGAGCTTAGTCATATGCTTAGGCCAGGTCGGTCATACATAGGAAAGCTCAGACACACACTTAGTTCAGTTCGGTGATTCAAATAAGCTCGGCCACATGCTCGCACAACTCGGTCATTCATTCAGATCGGTCACATATATTCCGACCTTAGGTATCAGGTCAGCCATCAACGGGCAATTTTGCTGATTTCTTCTCTTTGGCTTAGACTTATCAACTCACCCAAAAGGATAAGGACAGTGACCCAATTTCCCGACTTGGTCCCGTAAAGTGTGCACAACCGTCGGATGAAGATAATCAACACTATTATGCTATCGGATGTTTGGAAATTGTCAGATGAGATTGGGCCGTTATTGACGTAGTAACAGCCAATCACATGCGTCAAGATCCAAAAATTGTGCCCCTTTGCTTTTATATAAACCTCGCAGGTATGAAGAAAAAGCTATTGAAAATTCTTTACACATATTACTACTTCTATTTTTTCTCTTTTGACTTGAGCGTCGGAGTGGCCTCGCCGGAAAATCCCGGCATCTTGTTAATCCGCTTGTTCAGTTCTTCCTTCCTCAGGTTCTTCTCGTCGACGAGATCAACAAAGGTTGAGATGAGATTTTATTGATTGATGACTTGATCGTCGTCGATAAAGAACCGGAACAATATCTTATTAGTATGGGATCGTTTTAGCTAAAATTTAAAAATAAAATTATGAGGATTTGGATTCAAAGTGAATAATATTATACTATTTTGAAGATATACTTGGACTCTATTGGATCTAATAATACTCAATTTGCACATCTAACTTTTTATATTTATTAATTATATATATATATTTCATCAGCAGTTGATTATTTTTTCATCAACAGTGGCGGTAGGCCTCGGAGATTCGGAGCAAATGCGGTTTCATCAACAGTGGTGGTAGGCCTCGGAGATTTGGAGCAAATGCGGTTCGTCCCAAACACAAAGGTCTTGCCACGGCATTAAGGAAACAAAAATGAACGCACGGTACTGCTCCCTTCCGAAACGCCGCGTCTCCCCACGCAATGCACGAACGGATAGGGCGCCGACTTACTGGCCGAAAGAAAGAAAGAAAGAAAAAGATCTCCAGTTTAAGGTGCATACATTTAAAAGACTATTCAAATGCGCACCTAACCTTGCCAAGTCAAATCCTTGAGTGTGTGGGTTGGCAGTGGCACTGTCCTCTTGTCCCGTGCCACGGCACCAGTGACGACGCAGCAGCAGCAGCAGCAGTGGGGGGAGCCTAGACTACGTTGGTTTCCGCGTACCCTATCGCTGTATTCTGAGTGAGTGTGGAGCGGGCAGTCAAAACACGTGCCCCACGGCTTCCAAGTTCCAACCACGCAACCCGCCTCCTCGTCTTCTACACTGCGACTTCCTTCCGAGTCCACCGCACAGCGAGACTCACTCGCAAAAGAGGACCCGTTCTACTAAAATCCTCGAAAAGACTTTTTATTATTATTTATTATTAAAACCTCATTGACGGGGTTGCAGTTAGAGCAGTCGCGGTAACGTCGATCACGACCTCCCCCCGCCCGTGAAATTGCGGGTAGGCGATCGCATCCTCCTGATCAGGAAATCATGACTGAGTCGTGCAACGTGACCCCGGCTCGATTGTACCTGACTGTGATTGGCGATGAACGGTTCAATTGGGTTTTGAGCTGCGATTTTCTCTTCATTCTGTCGTGCACTGTGGAATTCATTGTGCTCGAGAGCGATGAAGAAAGAGACCGACCAAGCAGTCACGCGGTTGCATATTGTCGTCGTAGCATTGCGGTCAAAGGCACTTGGGGAAAATAGGTCTAATTTGTTCAATTTAAAAGATTACGCAAGATAGGTCATTTAACCGATTGATTTGATTTGGTTGGTCAATCACTCTGGTTGACGGATATCATGGATCTCAAGTTCGAGACTTAACTGCAATGACGTATTGTAAGGATGATTTCTCTTTAATAGGTAATGGAATGGAGAAATAGATTGTTTGGATGGACCATTACGAGTTCTTCTCGATTTATTTTAATGGTCGATAGAAAATTTTTGTAGATCGGGTCAATTATCTGTAAAATTATAAGTTGAATATTCAATATTAATTAAAAAAAACTTAAGCAAGAACTACATAAGTTGGATTGAATGTACGACTTAATCTCACCCCGTTTACTCAATAAGTTAGTCAATTGACTTGTTAAATTGACTCAACTTTAAAAAAGGAAAAAAATTCCAATCAACAAAAATAGTAAATTTTTTTTTTACAGATTTTAATATTTCATCAAAATAGTAATAAACAATTAATTTTTTAAAAAGGTGATAGTATTATTATTTTAAAAGCATATGTTATTGTTTATCTCATTGCATTAAAGAAGATAAAAACACACCACCGCTGCACACAGACCATGAACCTCGTCTGGACCACGTTCGACACTCGGTAAACGTTGGCTTCGCTGGATCCTCCAATATCTCTTCGTCGGAAGTACTCGCCGTACTCCACCGTCACGGTAGATTCGCTGGCACACGTGGCTCGACATGATAGGATAATGTTCTTCTCTATATACTCATTAAACATCATAGCGGCCACCGTCATCTCGTTCTGCTTCCCTTCCTATTTAAACGCACAGACCAATTTTGGAACGATCGCATAAAACTGCGTCTTCAACCTCTTGTTTCAGCGCGGATTTTGATCCCAAAGTAAGAGAGTCTCCCGATCGTTTTTCATGTTCTTCTTCATGATCTCGTCGTGGTTTTAATTTCCTTCTAGTTTTCTGTTACAAAGGATCGAGGGAGAAATAAAAACAAAACTGTTCTTGATCATCAGTTTAATTTAAATATCCCTCGGCGTTTCTTTTCCCCTGCAGATTTCGACTTCTTATGGGGTCGCTGCGTTCCTTCCCTGGAGTTCTCGACGACTCCATGAACAATGGCCTCGACGCTCTCTTCGCGAGGCCGCCGACGACTCTGCGCTCCGTCAGCTTCAACGGCCGCGACTCCGAGCCTTGCGTGCTCAAGACCTTCAGCCATCGGATGAGCTTCATCCGGAGGGAGATGGAGATCCCCAAGAGGACGATCTCGAGGCCAGTTTCCTCCAAATTCTCGAGGCTGAATCCTTTGCGGAATCGTCGATTCGCATCGCCGGGGGAGTTCGTCGGCCCCGGCAGCCCCAAGCACGAGGCCGCCGTGAAGCTGCAGAAGGTCTACAAGAGCTTCAGGACCAGAAGGCAGCTGGCGGATTGCGCCGTCCTTGTGGAGCAGCGCTGGTATGGCCTCTGTTTAGGATCGATCGATCGAGTTTGATGGTTTTAGATGATTAATGTGTGCAATTGTGCTTGTTCTAGGTGGAAGCTGTTAGATTTCGCGCAGCTCAGGCGGAGTTCGGTGTCGTTTTTCGATCTCGAAAAGGCCGAATCGGCGGTATCTCGGTGGTCTCGGGCAAGAACCAAAGCTGCAAAGGTCGGAAAGGGCTTGTCCAAGGATAAGAAAGCTCAAAAACTTGCTTTGCAGCATTGGCTAGAGGCAGTGAGTATCCACTTTTGAATCTTTCCTTGTTGCTTCATCTTCTTTTGGGCTCGTTTTTACTTATTTTCGATGTTTTCGATCGATGAGTAGATCGATCCGCGACATCGGTATGGACACAATCTCCATTTCTACTATGATTGTTGGGTTCAATGTGAGAGCAGGCAGCCATTTTTCTACTGGTATGATTGTTGTTTTCTGGTACGGACACAATCTCCATTTCTACATCCATGAATTGAGCCACCTCCTTGTGTTTATCTGATATCAGGCTCGATGTCGGAGAAGGAAAGGAGGTGAATCTCGAAGAACAGTACTGCACTCGATCGAAACTCCAACAGCAGTGCATCAAGTATCTTGGTCCAGTAAGCACTTCCAACAATCTGAATAACAGAATTCTGATCGAGTTTCATGTGTTTGAATGAGTTGTTTTGCTCTTGTTGCAGAGAGAACGGGAGGCCTATGAAGTCGTGATCGAAGATGGGAAGTTCTTCTACAGGCAAAGCTGGCAACTCCTAGACTCATCTGATGGTCCAAAAGGTGCAAAGTTGATTTTTGTGTTGAGCACATCAAAGGAATTGTATGTTGGACAGGTGAAATCAGTTTGCTAGTCCTTTGAGAAAGTTTATGAACTGAATGCTTGTTTCTTAACCCGATCGAATCGATGGTGTCGGTTTTCGAATTCTGCAGAAGAGGAAAGGCATATTTCAGCACTCTAGTTTTCTTGCTGGTGGTGCTACTTCTGCTGCTGGAAGACTGGTTGTAGAAAATGGAATTCTGAAGGTTAGAAATGAGTTTGAATTCTGAAGTGTAGTTTGATCTTTTGTGATAGTAATGTCGACTCGGTTAACTGATTCGACATCGGTTTCTACCAGGCTGTGTGGCCTCATAGCGGGCACTACCGCCCGACCGAAGAGAACTTCCAAGAATTTATGAGCTTTCTTGAGGAGAACAATGTGGATCTTACTCATGTCAAGGTGAGAAGAATTGTATCTACTACTTATACCATGCTTATATCTTGATTCATGTTTGTAGCACTTGAGGGCTTGATTCAATTCAATTCAATTCAATTCGATTTGATTTGATTCAAACAGAAAAGTCCAACCGAAGAGGATGATGAAAGCCATTCAGAATTGGTCATGGCTGAAAGAAGTGTATCTGAAAAACCTGAAACTGAAGTCGACTCATCTCATGGTTTCAGTGGAATGGACACAGATTTAGTCCAGACATTTGATGGAGCAGAAGAAGAACCAGATGGCTCAGTCGACAAGCAATTCGATCTCGTGTTCGATAACCAAACGATAGCCGAAGATCATCAAGGGACTGAAGAAGCAAATCTGAACAGTTCAGATACTGAGAATGAGGCATCATCCAAAAGACCATCTGATGACACTGAGCAACAATGCAGCTTCAGGAAGAGGAACCTCTTCCTCGAGGAGGACCGACAAGAGGATCAACAAGAAATCGTCCCTTCGGAACTGATACTTCGAAGGATAAACTCGAAGAAAGGCATCAAATCCTATCAGCTAGGGAAGCAACTTTCTCTGAGGTGGACAACAGGTGCAGGACCAAGAATTGTGTGTGTTAGGGACTACCCCTCAGAGCTGCAGGTCCAGGCTCTGGAGCAAGTGAGCTTGTCGCCGCAAAGTGCAGCCGTCGCCGCCCGGTTTGATTCGCCAAGGACTTAAACTAGATAACCAAATGGTGTTAAATTGATTGGTTTTGTAGATGGTGTCAAATTGATGTACTAAAGGAAAGCCAATTTTCCCTTGATCAAAAAGTCCTCAAAGAGGAAATCAATAAAGTTTAATTTGTTCTAGGCAATCAACAAGGATCTGTGTTCTTGTCGCACTCGAACACACAAATACACACGAATTGATCTCAAATGAGTTTCTAGTTGGTGAAAGTCACAAAAATGCAGCAACTGTTAATTAGGCCTTACTTGCTCTCTTTGGTCGGTCCAGGAACATGAAGGGGGGGAAGCAGGGGTAAGAGAAGCTGCTGCATCCTCGCCTCCGGTGCTCCGGCGATCACCGGAGGCGTATTAGATGAAGCAGCAACATCGGCCGGGGTAGGAATCCATATACCTCTCACCACCACAAATTGAGCCGACTGAGGACTGCTGCTGCTGCTGCATAACCCTGCAGGGTTACTTCTCCTCGAGTGAAGTCGAAATTTCTGAGCAAAGTATGATCTTATTAGTTTCAATCTCATTGTATTGGTTTGAACAGATTAAGGTTAAATAACAATCGAAAGCGAAATGTAATTGCTACAATCAAAGAGAAAGGTTAGATACTAACTAATTAAACAAATGAGTAAATGATAAAGAAGAAGCTTAGATTCTTTGCGATAATCCACTGAAAAACTAAACAAGATCACGTATATATGATTGTCTATATGGTGAAACTAGCCTGCAAATGACTCTTGATCTCATCGTTGGTGAGCCCATCCACCTTCATTAGCTTCCTTATGTACTTCGGTGTGGCAACTACATCAATCACTTGGCGATCAACAAAGTAATTTAAACTCGAAAGTAAACAATGAATTAAGTAAACAACTACTTAGTCGACTGGACTCACTCACCATCACAACCACCTAATTGCTCCAACGCATGCAAGAACCTCTTGTGCAAATCCTCCGACCAATACCTTCTCACCTTCCTCCTCGATTGAGATCTTTGAGAGTTCTCTTCTTCGTCGGCGGCATCGTCATTGTTATCGTCGTAGCCGATCACTGACAGTGCTCCTCCTGGCCTAGCCCTAACTGCTATAGGCCTCTCCGGCAGTGCCTTATCGCAATTAGGGTGATTAGGGTTTAAGGAAATGAACTCCATCTCCTTCACTACAGTGTTGTAGTAGCTTGATCTTCCCTCGCAGCCACTAGCCATCATCTCCTTGTAGTTCTCTATTGCTGCAATATAATGGCCAAGCATCAAATCAAATCAAACCAAACATCATAATATAGCGTGAGATCATATATATACAATAATATATATATACTACTCTTGATTTTAATTGTTGTATCGATCGATAAAAAGGCTTTTTGAAAACCTTACTTTGGTCGATGAGTTGAAGGCACAAAGGCAGCTCACTTTGGAAGGCTTCCACCTTCTTCCGCTCCTCATCGAGAGCACGAATCAACTCATGAATGTCCATATATACTATCTTAAACACGAATTAAGACCTTCTGAAAATCATCACATCATCACAGAAGGTCTTAAATTAAGAGCTTATAAGCTTCTGCAGCTTGACAATGAACGAGACGACAGAAGAGAAGGGATGGGGGACAAAGTCGAGCCGTCACGTAGAGAGAGGAAGACAATTAGTTAGCTAGGGTTAATTCATAGCCATGGAGGAAGCTAAGACTATTAGTTAGGTTGAATTAAGTGTTTGGAAAATTAAAATTAAAGGGATATGTGGGAGGATATGCTTGTTTAAGGGTTAGTTTATGCGGCATAATTGCATGCAAAGGACAAGGTTGGAGTAGTTTATGCGTCCCTTGTGGACGTCTCCAATGCACGTTTACTTTGACAGGCATTGTGTACTTGTTGGTGCAATATTTAAGCTTATCATGAAGCCAAAGATATAATTATTGGTATTAAATTAGGGGCCCAATTTAATAAGTGTGGAGTTTAAGAATATGCGAAAGTCAAATCAGAAATATGCGAGATCAGTTCATAATTAATTAATTAATGGAAGGCATGTTTTATTTATTTATTTATTTTTAATATCCACCACTACGAACCAATCATATTATCTCTTATCCGAAGAAGAGAAAATAACAAGGGCAATAATTAAAATGGATTTTTTCCCATTAATTAATTATCAAAAGAACATCTCATATTCTATTTTATTTTAAAAATATCTTTATTTTTTTATTATTATATATATGCATTAATAATTTTTATGTTTGAATTTGACATGATTAACCTTGGTGGTAGACGATTTTCTCTTAATTTGTTTATTGTGTAAATTTGGAGCATAACTTAAATGATTCATAAAGTACTTTTTTTAATCAAAATACCTTTTACTAATTCAATTGAAATTAATTACTCCAACTTGATTAAAATTGCTTAAATATTATTGTAATAAGTTAATTAATTTTTAATTAAAATAATAATTCAAACAAGCACAACTAACTAAATATATTTAAAATAAATTTTAATGGAGGCTCAAGCCATGCCTCCTTTGAAGCTAATGTCCAAGTATAAATTTAAGTTAATTATTTCTTTCAATAATATTATTAATTATATCGATTTAAAATATATTTTGTACATTTATTTAATTATCAAATTTAGGTTATGGCAATTGATGGATTGCTAACACAAGTATCCTAAAGGACTATTATGTTCAAGCATAGAGCTTTGGCTTTCTAGCGACATAGATCCCTTTTCATGCCTACCGACCATACGGTACCATGTGCCATGTTTCATGTTTCATATCGACAATTATCATATCGATCCAATTAACTAGCTAGCTCTATTTGCGAGTGTAATACCGAGCTAGCAAATTAACTAAGTTAGGAGTTGATTGATTGAGTTCACATTCCTTCGTTAATAGATAACTACGACAATCAACTAAAATTTTATCGATGAATAACTATATTTGATGATAGTATTGCCATTGATAATTAGTATTAAATAAAAGTTAATTTGTAGGTGAAACATGCATGAATGAAGACAATGAATTATGAGCAAGGGAAGACGTGAGAGGCACGTGCCATGGCACAGTAGAGGAATTGATGAACCACCAGCAACAGCATTTATGTTAATTATATGCACTTAATTATAGGCTTTTGTTGTGCATTAATTATAGGCCATTAATTAAGGATTAGTGAATAATCCAATTATTAATTTTTAAGGTAAAACTTAAAGAGGGGGACAAGATAACAAATAACTAAGTCCTTTCTCTCTCTCTCTCTTTTTTTTCTTTTTTCTTTTACTGTTTTTTCCCATCAACAAAAGTAAAAAATTCTGAATAATAATAATAAAAGGAAATAAAGATGTAAAAATATTTAATTTTAAAATATTGTTATTACTTAAAAATTGAAGAAAAAAAGTAATAATAATTAATTAATTTTTCCTCCTGCCTCCGATAGCTCACACTGAGTCAGTGCTTCTCGTTTCACTCCAAAAGTCGATTCTTTTCAGCTCCCGAACGCTTCGGTTCCTCCGCCCATGGCGTCCGCCGACGGCATCTCGCCGTCGTACGCTGGACTCAGCCTCCTCCGGCTGTTATTCAGCCCCTCGTCCGCGTCCGGGACCCACGCGGCGGCGGCGGCGGCTGCCGCCGACCGCAACCCCTTGATCGCCGCGCCTCGTGTTCCGCCGCCGTCGCCGCCGAGAATGAAGAGAGGGCTTGCGGCGGCGGCCTTCCGCGGGCTTGGATGCGCGTCGGCATCGGCATCGCGTGCTTACTCGCCGGCCGCCGCCGCCGTGAGGTCGTCGGCGGATTGGCAGGGGAGGCAGCCGCGGCGGCGGCGGGGGAAAAAGAAGAAGGACAGGAAGTGCCAGGTCGGAGGCGACGTTTGGTGCGCCCCTGGGATACCGTTCGCCGCAGAGGCGTCAGTGGACTGCGTGGTGGCTCACCAGCCGATGGTTGGAAGAGGAAGACCGGAGGCCACCGAGCGGATTAATAGAGAGGTATGCTGCCTTGGAGCGTTCTCCCCATTGATTCTCGAGTCCTTGCCTTTTCCTCATTCTCGAAGAGTATTAAACTTCGGCCCCAGAAGCTTATACATGGATTCAGGGAAGCTAACAGCAATTCTTCTCCTTTCTTCATATTTTTGTTCTTTTTGATTTTAGTGTATCTTGTTCTTACTCATAACTGAAAGCTCCGATCTTTCGTTTGTTGTGGCTAAAAGAAGGATCTTAGATATGTTTAGTTCAGCTAAATCTCTCGAGTCTTGTTGATTGTCGATCACAGCGAGCTTACGTTCCCAGAAGGGTCAGCCACCAAGAACAGATCTCATCCTCCATGGATTCTCCCTCAAATATCGACACATCATTCTTTTCACCTGAACTTCTGCGATCAGGGCCCCTGCGCCACTTCCGAGGGCATCATCGAACTCCAGATGCACTTGAGGAGGTGATTCTGTCTTCCTTTCGATCGAAAAATCAATTACTTTTCTCCATTTATTGCCTGTTTGATTCAATTGCTTAGCGGTGATAATCTAAAAACCAGTCATTTTTTCTGCAATATTGTTCCAATCATATGTTTGAGATGAGGATTATCCTTCTTTTCACTGATGCTTATCAATGTATTGCTTGAATTTAGTACTTTTTGGTGTGTAGAAGGCATCACAGCTTGTTTAACATTGTTGATTTTATTGGATAATGAGTATGTTCAAAGATGTCTAACGAATTATATAGTTTGACAATTCAGATCAGTTAGAGTTGAAAACATGAGGAGTAGAAGAAGACCAGAGAAAATGCTGTTTAACATAATCAAAAATGATTTGTAAGATCGACATATTAGTATATACGGAATTGAGTCAATTTACCAATTAAATTTGTGTTTATCCATGACTCATAAACCCAAGTAAATGCTAGTAGACTCACCTGACCAAGCACAGATGATCTTGTCTTTTTCATCTTCATTTGTTTGTTGCCTTTAGTGGTTGTTGTCATTTTATAGTTTAATGTCCATTGAAGTTTTCTGGACTTATGTTCCGGCTTCTAGTGTAGCTAAGTTTTTCGCCTAAGATGACACTAGTTTGTGTCTGGACAATTTGCATTTTAAGTTTCACAATAGTATCTTGTCTCTTTGCTCTCCGTTGTTGGATCACTCTAAGATGTAAACCGACTTCTTTAGTGCCTTCTTCAGGTCACTGTCGAAAGTTTGAACTTGTTTCAGTAGCTCCTTCAGTTTGCCAATTTCATCTGATCATGTCTACTTCTGTTCCTATAACCTAAGATAAGTTGAACTCGATTTTTAAATTTGTAAGTTGGCAGTAGATACTACTCCTACTTAGCCATTTCAGTTATACTTTGTTGTGGTTTATTGTCATCATCAAACTTATTGTCTCAACTATTTGGAGTCGGTTTCATTAACTTTATCTCTTCATTGAACTCTATGTCAAGCAATATCACTAATAATATTTTAGTTAAGTTGTACTTTAGATAATGACTGTTTTTTTTTCTTGTCTCCTTGTGTCTTACACCTTTCACTCTAATAGATTTAACTCATCTAACTATTCAACATTGTTTATCGAAGAAAAGGACAAATAATCATCTCGAATTATGAATTGTAGTTTGTATGTGGGGTTGTCCCAACTACTAGGAGTTGGTTATAGGAACTTTATCTTTCCATTAAGCTCAATGCAAAGCAATATCATTTGTGTTCATATTTTTTCTCAAAATTGCAGATCATGATGTTCCAGACCAGGGTTTTGCTAGGCAGAGGAATGGAAATGCATGACAGATTTCGCGATTGGCGGCTGGATGTTGATGATATGTCATACGAGGTGCTTAATTTTGTTTTGAGACCGATTTTCCTGCTTTTAAATAACATCTTGGTTCCTTCTCCCCTACAGGAACTTCTTGAGCTCGGTGACAAAATCGGCCATGTGAGCACTGGACTGAGGGAGGAGGAGATTCTATGCAGTCTCAGGAAAGGCAAGGATGCAGCTTTCGATTCTTCTTCGGTGTGGCATTACTCGACCGAAGTAGAATCAAAGTGCAGCATTTGTCAAGTAGGTGGTAGTACTCTTTTCAACTGAAGTTCTTCTGTTTTATAGGCCCATTGCTGATTTTGGATACTACATTCTCTTTGCGATACAGGAAGAATACAAAACGAGTGGGGAAACAGGAAGGCTGGAGTGTGGCCATAGTTACCATATGCATTGTATAAGGCAATGGCTTCTGGTAAAAAATGCTTGCCCTGTCTGCAAAACTCCAGTTCTTAAAACCTAGAAGCCAAACCTCCTCCCTGTTCTTCCTCTTATAGCTTCAGCCACAGGGTTGGTAAACCAGTGATTTTTGTTTTGGTTTTGGTTTAGTTACATTTGCTAGAAGAACATGTTGCAGGGCAACTAGCCTTGCAAAAGCATTTATTTATATCTGAAACAATTGAAATTAGCTGCTAATCAACAATATTTTCTCTCCTCTATTGTCTTCTCCATTGCTCCCCTCTCACCACAAGTAGAGAGAGGTCCTAACTCTCTGACCTAAACAACAAAAACAGCTTTGGGCAATCAGTTAAACTTAGGATTCACATTCCAAAGATGCGGTGTGGCAGACTAATCCATCAGAAATTCATCTTATGATGGGGTGGACTGATCCTATCAATTTGATGGGTTGAAAAATTTCTAATTCAATCCAATTCAAGAAAGGTTGTGAGTTAGGTGAGTCAATATATAGGTTTGTCAAAAAATAAAAATTATAAAAAATATTAAAAATTTTAAATTTAAATTACAATTTAAATGGATCATATTAAAATTTTTAAATTTAGATTGTGATTTAAATGATCAAATTTTTTATTTTAATTTTAAATTTTAAAAAAATAAATAAATTTTTTAATCTATGGATCAATTTAAGTCCGTCATGAGTCCGTCTACATGGATTATAGACTTAGTTATGTTAATCTACTTGAATTCATCTTAAATCAATTAATAAAATTTTAATCTAATCCTAATTCAAATTGGCGGTTATAGTTCTCTTCGGTAAAAAGTGGAATTTGCTATTTCAGTAGTTCTACACGATCGATTTCGCGATTATATGTGAGAAGGTAAATTGAAAAGTTATAAAGTTGATCATGATTTTCTATGAAGAGGTAATTTAAGAAGCCACAGTTAACTAAAAGGGTGATTTTTATAAATTGTTTTTTCTGTGTGGACGATAATTAAAACGGTAACACGTTTGATTCTTTCGGATTCCTCCCATCTTCCGGCGCTTTTGGATCCCTTTCCGACGCTCGATCGAGGAGCTTGCTTGAGAGTTGAGATCGATGCGGGCTTCTCGGATCTGATGCTTCCAGCGAAGATGGAGTCTGGGGAGGCGTCCGCGAGTTGTCAAGGGCTGGCTGTAGATCTGACGCCCGTGATCTTAGGTTAGTTGGCCCTTGTTGATCCGATGTTTAACGAGGAGGATGCTTTTTCATCTAGTTCGATTCAAATATTCCTTGCTTATGGTTGAAATTTTATCTTTGTTGGGGGGATTTTCTTCAGGTGGTATTTGTATCTGGTCTTTTGATTTCTTGGCATGGAGTAACACTCCATGATATATAAAATTCTCCGAAAGCATATCGCTAGTAGCCAGCGTATCTTTTGCTCCCAATTAAATGTATTATAGGATTGAAATATATTATTTGGATGAGAAGAAAAGGTCGTCAGCCTAGGTTGACGATCGTAAGCGTAAAAAGATCTTTAGAAAGTTTCATATGTGGGCTTTTTATTGTTTTCTTGAGTGGATCTGTGGAGAGAACGGAGTTGTAACTTTTGTTGCACAACAATCACGAATCCCAGTGAGATTACATTCTTAAGTTTCTGTAGTTCCTTGGAAAAGGATCCTAATCAAGGTACTAACTTTTGCATAAAAGTGTAAGACTTACACGTGTGATTGGATAAATTAATCACAATACGTAGTTGTGTTAGTGCACTTAAGTTGCTAAGGTTGATTTCCTTTTCTCTTCTTTTCCAACTTTGGCTAGGTCGGTTGGTCTGTGTGCATTTGGATGGAATCTACTGCTCAGCATCTTGAGTTGTGATGACCATGGATGATATTGTGCTTGTTTGATAAGAAGATTGAGTTTCACTTGCTTTTAGCTATATGATTTTATTGATCTCAGTTTGAGATAGCAGTGAAGTTGAGCAATCTCAAACAATTGTCATACTGCAGTGTCACTGGCTCATTTCGTATGATACAATAATGTATAGTCTGCTTTCTCATTATGCACACGCTATGGCTCAAGATAATATCTCATAATGTCAATATAGTTTTCATTATCATAAATAAAAAAGATAGCCTGCTAGCTTTGTGGTTATTTTTCTGTAGGTTCTGGCCTGCACATATTGTACTCTATTTGGGCCAACGCAAGGCCTTCTACCCAGTCAAAGCTACACAGTGTGGTCAAGTTGATCTAAAAAGTGCGCCATATGACACCATATTGTTTGAATCTGGTCCTTCATGGCTTGAAAACACTTCTGATTTTGGAGCTTCAATGCATCCCTCATTACCTGGTTCTCGAGTTAGAGTTCCTATGTGCAGTATACTACCTCATTTTTAGCTAGAGGCTTTTCTTTGCGGGATGGGTACTGCACTTGGTGAAATTCCTCCTTTTGGTATGAATTAATGAAACATGGCATACTTGAACATCCTTCTGATTTTGTTGAATCTTCATATTCATAACTGGCCAGATTCCACGTCTCTCTGTAATTACTGGTTACTAGCTTCAATTTCAGAACAATATGCCAAAAGGACCTGTTATTTGAAAATTACATATACTTAGAGCTTGTTATTTTTCAATAATGAGGTCCCTTATTTGAAAATGATCCAACAGGACCTCAAACTAGTTGTTTTTCGCCTTCAAATGCCACTTTCTGGAGAAACCATTCATGCGGGTCAAAAAAATTTCAACAGAATATATAAATTTTGAAATTCATATGTAGTTTGCTTTATTTATTTTTCTTAAAAATTAGACCTTGGTAATTTTCTATTAAAACATCTAGGCAGGTGTATCTTTGAGAAAAATTTAACTGAAATCCTTAAAGTTTCTGATAGAAGCTGTGGGATGTATCGCCATTGAACTGGAATATATTTTATAATTATTCCAAACCTCAGAGAAATCTTTGGATAATGTACATGGCTAAAGGCTCTCCTAAAAGATGTAGTTACATGTCAAAAGGAAATAGCATCTTAGTCTGAGTCTCTGGCTGCTGAATAACACCCTATGTTTGAGTTTCTAATAATTCCAATTCTGAATGGGAATAATTGTTAACAGTAGTTCTCCCTTGCACGAAACTGAACCAACTGATCAAACTAGGGAACTATATTCTCTATTGACTGAGACCTCAAATAAAATGGAATTTAAGAACCTTCATATTTAGCTGTTGATCACCTTGGATCCAATAGGCAATGAAGATAGTGACATTTTTGTAAGATAAATAGGAATATTTATATCTTCTTTTGCCTTCTTTGGCTTTCTTAAGATCCTTTTCTGTCTTGTTTTGTCTTACTTGGTATAATATCATGAAGCTTATCTTTTCATTTCTGGCCATCATGATACTGTTGGCCAGCATTACAGTGTCTCCCTTGCAAAGATTCTCCACCAAGATGTCTAATTTTAAAGATATATCTTAATTTGAACAGTGAATGCACCTTGTTGCTAAAGTTTACGAGCTTGTTTTTCCATCCATTGGAAAACAAGAAAAAACCTCACAAGTCTTGATTTTGCTACTAAATACATGTTAACTTTAGTGATTTGTTTTTCCTATTTGTGACTCTGTTGAAGATTAAGCAACTGAGTTTTAGTATTAGAACTGTACCAACACATGAAAAGTATTGCAGCTCGCCCATCAGAAAACAAAGTGGAAACATTGGTAGAGCTAGATCCTGCTTTGTCGGAAGACAGGGTTTTCTCTTATTTGAAACCAATTAAGGTCTGGCTTTCACAGTTTCGATGACTTAACTTCTTCACAATACTACTACTAGCGTCGGTTAGTGGTGTTCCAACTGTCGATGTGTGTTCATTGCCTAGTAGTCAAAAGGGTTGTTTCTTTCAGACCTGCATAGTAATTAAATAGCTATTGTTATGATTGCTATATTTCTGTTTATTTCTCACTTTTTTGTGATGGTTGCAATTTTAGGTTCCTAACCCACTCTTTGATCTTGACGTTGCTGGTAGCATGTGTGGACATTTTGAAATCTCATTTCCGAAGTTGTTTTTAGCAACCATGATCGTAAAGCAATAATCAAGACCCCCATTCAGGTTACATTATTTATTCTTTTCGAAATCAATTACTGTTTGGATCCAAGAACATACCAAAATGTAGTTTCCGACTTTACCTTTGCCACTCTTTTCGGAAGATAATCTAATGTTTTTGCTGCTTTTTCAGGCGATTTTCATCATCTCCTTGTTCAGCATCGAACCATTTGAATATCTGGAGAATAACCTAATATCGATCCCTCGTTTCCAACCTTAACATAATTCATCATCGACCATCTCAGAGGGAATGGTTAGTTGATCCCTCTTTATCACAATCTCCATCTACTTGAAAATTCAATCTTTTCACTTCACAGCCATACTTCCACTTTGATGTGGAGCAGTGCGGTTTGGCTCATGGTCAGAAACCTCAAGAAACAGCAAGATTTGGAACTGACGACCATGGCTAAAGCACCAAAATTGAAATACAAGTCTGAGACTAGCTAATGATTGCATTAGAAAATAATGATTTCACTTTAATAACATGATTTATGTAGTGTATGAATAGGGTGCTTAATGTGTTGTTTTACACTCCATTAACTGCTCCTTTATTGTTGTTAGTATTCTTCTTGAGATCGTCGTCGACGTCGTCGTCGTCCATGTAGCGTTTCCAGAACCAGTGCTGCTTCCAGACGCGGTCGGCCATCTCCTCGATGGGGACGTTCTTGGTCTCGGGAAGGAAGAAGAGGACGAAGATGGACATGATGAGGACCCAGGCGGAGAAGAAGGCGAAGATGCCGTACTTGAGGTGGCAGAGCATGGAGAGGAAGGCCTGCGCGATGACGAAGGTGAAGAGGAGGTTGACGCAGACGGTGACGCTCTGCCCCGCCGACCGCGTCTCCAGCGGGAAGGTCTCGCTGGGGATGAGCCAGCCCAGGGGCCCCCAGGACCATGCGAAGGAGGAGACGAAGGTGCAGACCATGATGACGACGAAGATGGCCCAGCCGCGGCCGAGCTCGTCGGAGCTGTCCGTCACCTTCAGCCCCAGCACCACCGCGATCACCACCTGGGCGACGAACATCTGCGCGCCCGCCTCCAGAAGCAGCGCCCTCCGCCCCACCCGGTCCACCGCGTAGATGGACACTACCGTCGACAGAACGTTGACTGCCCCCGTGATCACTGCCGAGTACAGCGACGCGTCGCTCTTGAACCCCAGCGTGTTGAACAGCACCGGCGCGTAGAACATGATGGCGTTGATCCCCGTGAACTGCTGGAATATCTGGAGGAGGACGGCGATGACGAGCTGCGGGCGGCTCCTGCGGCGGAGGAGGTTTCGGAACGGGTGCTTGACCTGGTTGGCGGCGTGGCTGGCCGCGAGGATCTCCTCGAACTCCGGATCCACGTTGCTGGTGCCGCGAATCTTCCGGAGCACTGCCTTCCCTTCCTCCAGCCGCCCACGCTCAATCAAGCTATTGGGCGTCTCCACCACCAGCAGCGCGCCGACCGTCAGCAGCGCCGCCGGGATGCCCGCCAACGACAACGACAGACGCCATCCCCACGGGTGAATCCTGGTCAACGCGTTTAGTTAGCTGCTGCACACACAGAGAGACAGAGAGAGAGAGAGATGGCCGCCGGTGCTTACTTGTCGGTTCCGTAGTTGACGAGATTGGCGAAGAGGATTCCGATGGTGATATTGAGCTGGAACAAGATGTTGAGGCCGCCGCGGATTCTGGTGGGTGCTATCTCTGAGAGAAACAGAGGAACGGCCTGGTTGGCGAAGCCAACGCCGCAGCCGAGCAGAATCCTACCGACGATCAGCATCGGCAAGTCCTGCGCCGCTCCGTTGAAGACGACGCCGACGATGAAAAAGAAGCCGGCGATGAGCATGGTCGGCCGGCGCCCGAAGTTGCGCGTCGTGTAGGAGGCGAAGAAGGTGGCCGTGAGCCCGGCCAGGTACAGAGAGGAAGTGAACAGCTGCAGGCCCTGGCTGTCGTACTTGCAGTAGTTGCTCTCCGTCGTCTCGTGCTTCCGGCGATACACCGCCGGGAAGAACTTCTCCAGGAAGTCGTCCATCGACGTCACTCCCCCTGTAAAACAAATTATTTAGCAACAGTTTCGCATTGAGATTTCTTGTCATAATTAACACGCGCTTTCATTTCTCACCGGAAATTCCAACGTCGTATCCAAACATCAAGCCGCCGGTGGCGGCCATGACGCAAGAAAGGATGACTACGGGCGTGATCTTGGCCTCAAAGTGGCTCCCTGCCGCCGCCCCCGACGACACCGAGAACCCCGCCGCCGGCATCCTCTCTGTCGGGGAACGATTGCCGATCGACTCAAGATGCGCGTCACCTGCTTCCTCCGGCGAGACCACGCGTTCGAAACAAGACAGCTGAGCGAAATGACTGAAGACAGAGAGTTCGTGGAGTTGCTAGGATTTATAGAGACGATGGGTTTGAATTTTCCACGGAGTAGGGACGGCTCCGATTCGGCCACGTGGTGATATCGGATGACGGTCAACGGACGACTCTCTGTCGGCCGCCGAACGCTCCAGCTCGCGACGCGTCGACGCCTTCCTCCGCAATTTTCTTTTGGATTAACCAAATTATATTTTAATTCTCCAATTAAATTAAAGTAACACTTTTTTAGGATTTAAAAAAGGGGGAAAAAATCAATATTCATAATTAAATTTTTTGTGAAGGATGTTTTCGGATAAAATATTGTGATTTAGAACGACAAATGAGGAAATGAGAAATTTGCTTTTGGCATTAATTTCTCGTGGTGGTCGTGACCATGGAGTTGACTATAGTGGGTTCGTTCATTTATGGGATATGTTTGAATATCATTTTCAATTTAGATTAGTAGTCGCCCACTCGCCACATGAAAATGAGATTACTTTAAAAGTATAAATATGTCATATATCACTAAATTTCTCGTGAGAATCTTTGACTAAGGTGTGAATTTATATATACATTTATTTCTCATGCTTTCCGTTCACACGTTTTTATTTTTTTTTAAATTTTTTACTCCAAGAATAATTTGTAAATATTAAAATCCAACTTTTGAATTTTTGAGTCTAAGATATAAAATATTAGATCATTTTTAATTCAAAATGTAAATGACAATATTAATCCCTTCCTAATTTAGTTTTTAAAATCTAATTTTTTTATTACTAAAACTTAATCATATATGTCGATCTGATTAAATATTCATTATATATATGAAATATATATGTGAAAAATAAAAGATGCTGCGTTGACTGTTGAGTTGTGGGTATACAATTATGTGTACAATTTTGACCAATTGGGCCATGGGCATGGGGGTGAGCGCATAAAAGGGAGAGTAGGTGGAAGCAGAAGTGACCAACACATACAAGTTATCTTCTTCACCTACACGTGTGCGTATGCCACTGAGCGATGACTACATGTCATCATCAGTAACCCCGTAAAAATTGGACAAAAGAATAAATTTACTTTTATTCTATCAATTAAATATTCAGTTGGATGACAAGGACAACTAAAGTTAAGATAAATTAAGAACATAGTTCTACTCAATGCATCAATTATATGTTCTTCGATTTCCTGGTCAAACACGTGATGCACATTCTTCATTATATATATAAAAGCTTTGTTTACTTAAAATATGGGAATTGTTTTTTTATTAATATATTTTTTCACTAAATAAATAAAAATGGATAAAAAAATCAAAGAAGCCTATTTTTTTTTTGGAATCGTGACGGTGATGTCCCTCTCATTTTTTTTTTCTATCAATTCCTGGTAAAATCAGACAACTGTCCTCGAATATAATATTTGATTAATTTTGATTTTTTATATATCAATTTTAAATTTAAATTCTAAATCAGTGGACTTCACATGTTTGATAATATTCATATAGTAAAAATTACAATTTCATTTGTTTCGATCAATAATCATGGATGGTTCAAATACCAGTTTAAGGGCTACGGATGTGCACACTCCGGATATAAGGTTGTGAAGAGAGGAGAAGAGACCTACAAAGCACTCAAAATAGAGAGTTAGAATGACGCTGGGTAGATCCCGATAAGTCATTCTGACGTTCAAGTTAAGATTTGGTGTGAGGAAAGAATTTAATGACTTGAGAAAATTAGGGTAGATGTGTGCATACCTTGCCCATGGGTATGGATCACCTTTTTATAGCAACTGTCTTCTGAATATTAGAATCTGCCTCAAGAAATATTATAGTACACAGATTCTAGCTTGGAAGGATTTCATTAGTTTTTACACGTTTTTAAGAATATTTTCTTATTTTCTCGGAAGAAACAATATCCTGAACATTCCGGATTGGGTGGGGGACCGTCTCTTCTGATAAAAATCAATACTAGGGCCGCCAATCGAATCACTAGGGCTTCAACACGATATCGACATGAGATACGCGAAGCATGTCGAGACCGAGAGGGGAGGTCGACACGTGAGGCGATAAATATGTCGAGACCGGAGCAGGAAGTCGGCATGTGATGCGGGAAGCATGCTAAGACTGGAGCAGAAGGTCGGCATGTCACACGAGAAGTATGCCGAAACCGAAATAGGAGATTGGCACGTGACGCGGGAAGCATGCCGAGACCGGAGCAGGAGGTTGGCATGTCAAACGAGAAATATGCCAAGCCAGGAGCAGGAGATCGGCACGTGACGCGGGAAGCATGCCGAGACTGGAGCACAAGGTTGGCATGTCACGCGAGAAATATGCCGAGCTCGGAGCAGAAGGTCGGCCCAAAGTGTCGGTGGCATGTTGGGACCAAAGTAGGAGGTCAGCTCGTGACGTAGGAAGCACATCGAAACAAGAGCGGGAGGTCGGCTTAAGGTGTCGATAGTATGCCAGGACAGAAGTAAGAGGTCAGGTTTGGATTCATGAAGAAATCTCAAAAGCTAAACAATGATTATGCTTACCCCTCCTTCCTACACTTCTCTACACCTCCCGTCCACGTGTTGTCAACATAATCACTAAAGAACCCTACTGGATCATCATACTTATTACAATTCATATTATAACATTTATGAATTAATAACTATTATAATATGAACATATACTTATTTTGATGGATAATATTCATATTATATAATTATGAAATCATAGTTATTATAATTTTATAATAGTTATTATAATTTTATAATAGTTAGTATTTCGTAGTTATTATAATATATCGATTCCAAGTTTAAACTTAAAATTATCCTATCAAAAAGTGACAAAAAAATACACTTGAGGGTATATTTGTAAATTTACAGAGGATACACTTGATTTTTTAATTTATCCTTCCAATTACATACATATGTTTGAAAATGTGCCATCTAGAAAAGGGGATAGGAATCAGACGAGTAAAACTTTTACGCCTACAATTGATGGAGATTGAATTCATTGAAGTATAAAAGAAGAAAAGATAAAAATATATATATATATATATACTTGTGGGCTTCTCCTCTCTCTCTCTCTCTCTCTCTCTATATTATTCAACACCAATACACCATTATTCAACCCCAGGGTTTGACGCCGTTGATTTTTACCTGTGGTATTATTATAATAGATTATGAGATCGATCTTCAACGTGTACAAAATATCTCACTGCTTCACTGACCCCCATATAGTGCTGGACGTATGGGACTGTCCTCAAGTGGTCATCGGGGTAGGAGTTATCTTCTTTTTGCTGCAACACTGAGCATTATTCAAGTTCACATTAAGAAGAAAAATCCTACATTCGTCGCAATCAGGGGTTGAAAAATGCTTTTGACGTCATGAGAGAATAATTTAAATGCATCTTTTTGGAAAACGTCCGAGTTAAGGGAAGTCTCTTGGACGCTATCGAAGAGTCTGATAAGGAACTCTTTGTGGTTTTTGACTTTGAAGAGCTATAGAATTTAAAGAAGTGGTTTTAAAGTTTTCTTTGCTTAAACAAAAGGGAGATTTGGAGTTATCTAACATTCGTCAAGACAATGCATTTAGTCTGATGTAAATGATTCTGATAAACGCCCCGTGTATAGTCTTTTTTAAAATGTAAATTTAATGATGCTTTTAATAACATATGATGTCTATTATTAAAATGTTTGTTTCAAGTACTTATAGATATCTGGGTTGAATGTTATCGTTAAAGCTCAACGACTCTGACAAGAAGAGGGCGTATTATAGCACACAAGCACAAGAACATTCACTACCATATTGTTTTCCAACTTAGACTTTGATGATTAACAAGAGTTTTATGTTACCCAAGACATGGAATGGAGTTGTTGTTGCACTCACTAGTCTTTGTTTTTTTCATTTACACACAACAGAAACGAAAGACAGAAAGAAAATGGAAACACAGAGAGAGAGCCAAGAATGATTTGCCTTCGAGTATCGAGATTATAAACAATACCCTTTCAAGTGAGACCCCTGCCTCCAATTGCACACCTATTTATCTGCTGCTATGTCGATGGATCGACACCAAGTTTCGTAGACCACACTTTAGTTCTCAGTGCAATTCTTCCTGCACAGGCATCCATCTGATGGAGGTTTTCACTGAATGGTGACAGCCCAGTTTGGAGGTTGGTTCATCAGGATGCCGACGTGCTGCTGTCGTAAGCAATCCTCAACTTCAGTTTTCTCACCTGGTTTGAGATGATATGAAAATTGGGATCCAGACTTCTCTTGGTAGATATCTTTTGTGCTGGTGGTCATTTTAGATTCAGGTGTTGCTTCCTGGATGCTACTTGGTGGATTTGTGTCACCAGAACCATCAGAGGTCAGGGAGTTGGAAGATATAGCTAACCGAGTTGGAGGAGTCTGTGTCTCAGTTTTAGCAGCTCCTTCATCGGTCTTCTTTGTGTTCAGGAAACGACCTCCACAGCCCCTGGCTCTCCTCACCGCATGTAAGTGGCGTGACTCATGAAGATATGGCTGCCAATTCAAAAATCAGTTTCTAAAACCAATTTTCCTTGCATTTTATCGAGTTGCAGAATATAAACATCTGAAGTTTTCACAAATAACATAAATTAAAAGCTACTTCTCAAGTGAAGAGCTCAAAGGTTCCTCTGGTCATATATAAATCAAACAATCTTACCGAAGCCTCTTTTAGTTGTTGAAAAAACCTCAACAAGAACCAGAATCTATGTTCATATAAGAGCACTACTGAGCAAGTAAAGAATGTACCCTTGCAAATAGATATGTCTCAACAAGCGCAAAAGTATTCGATAAGGGCATGTAACTAGGCCAGCAATAGATGATGTAGCACTAATAAATAATGAATTCTAGGAGAAAAATTAAGTTTGGCACGAACTAACAGAGGAAGATCATGTAGCCAATCTCACATAGCCAGGACTTGCTTGTTTTTGTTTTATGCATAAACCTTAAATCAATAGAGGATTAATGCCAGGAGTATGATACAAAGATAACTCACCATCACTTTTATGAAGAGCAAGAACTATATCACTAAAATAAATTAAGAGTTTTAAAAGAGTTTATCAACTGGTAGAATTAATCATATGAGATGATCCCAAAAATGCATAATATAACTCTCCTTTTCAGCATCTTGAAAAAGATCTGATGGAATATTGGCTGGATAGATGGCAGGGTGAAACCATCTTGAAGGCTGATTTCCCTCTACTTTTTAGAAAGTACAGTTCAAGGTCAATGGTATACCAGGTTGAGGATCTGATAAATGAAATGGGTGGACTGCACAGAATGAGATCACAGAATTCAATGTAGTTTGTGCCAGACTCAGTTTCAGGTTCAGCATAGTAGTAATTATAAAATCGATCGAAGGTGGACTGCTGATGGGGTATTCAGTGTCAAAACAGTATACTTTCCTCAAGTTTGGGCATGTTGTCCAGTACACAAACCTAAACAGGTCTGGAAATCCTTCGCACCCAGTTGGGAGAAGGTTTTCAGATATCTGTTTGGAAGGAACAAAACAATATTATTTAGATCTCACCAGCACAAACATCTACATTTGTAGCATGACACAAGTGTGGATTTGGACAATCTGACTCAAAAGAAACAGTATTATATTCAGATCTCATCAGCAGCAAAGTTCATCAATCCACAACTGGATATACCCATGTGCAAATTGGGCAAAAAGGCTCGATGGAAGGAGAAGAATTATTGCAGGATGTCTCATCCTAAAAATGGTGCAAGCAGCTAGAAACATGGATTGGAATTGAGACCGCAGAAGATGTTAATCGAGCCTGCCGATTTCAGATTCACTGAGCAAGCAACACTAAAATTTTTTTTTGGCTCTTGTTTTGATCTCAGCAGATACTCAGTTTTTAAGTTAACAACAGATTTCAGTTATGCCCTGTCCTTGTTTGGCAATTCTGTTAGTAACCTAGCTTAATATTAGGCAATGTTGTCTGTCATTTCAAGTGTTGTCTGTCTTTCAGGAATTCTTGGTGGATTGGAATGTGCCATAGATATTTGAATGGAAGTTCACAATTATGCTAGAAAGACTTAGCAATATGGCTAGGCATGCAGGAGAAGCATTATGGTACAAAATAAAGTCTACAAAATATATTAAAAATAGACTAGAAATGATAAATAAATATAAATGTTCAATCAACTTACTATTAGGTTAGAATTAATTTATTTAGTCAAGAACTTTACTAGTACCTTTCTAGCTTTAGTAGCTTTTTTCTCGAGTTCAGCCTTTGCACGAGATTGTCTTCGCCTAAGAATTCCATGGTACTGCTTGGCATTAACATAAACTGGCTCCTCTGCCATTTCAAGGGGTAAAGGCATGCGAGAGTGTGGTATTCCAATAATTTGAGGATGAACCTGTAAAATACTATCAATCAACAATCAAGAGTATACTAAATTTTAAATGTAGGGCAGTAGAAGAAATGTTACAAACTTGGCATTTTTATCCACAATGCTGCCCAACTATACAAGGGAAAGTTATTACCCAAGCGTCAACAAAAGAAATAGTAATCCAAATAACTATTGATACATATTGATATCTATTTTTGTTAGCCAAACAAGAACATATAATGAGCTAAGGAAAAAATGGACAAAAAAGGTTCAATGTGAAACAAAAGTAGGTTCAACGTGAAACAAAGCTGACAACAATATGCAAAGCTAATAGAACATACAAAAAGAGCCTATAATGAGCTAAGGAAAAAATGGACAAAAAAGGTTCAATGTGAAACAAAAGTAGGTTCAACGTGAAACAAAGCTAACAACAATATGCAAAGCTAATAGAACAAACAAAAAGAGCCTAATTACCCTTCCACACATTGTTTTTCTTATATATATATATAAAGGGTAATTAGGCTCTTTTTGTATGTTCAATTAGCTTTGCACATTGTTTTTCTTATATATATATATTCATGATTTTAGGATAATCCCAAATAGTTCAAAAGAAAGAAATATGAATAGAATCTTTGGTCCTGAAAAAGGTATCAAGATTGGCTAAGGCAAAAAAAGTATTCTAAACCAACATCAGCTAATTGCAAAATAATAGTAAAAATTCAATAACCATTATCATGTGAATCAACATCATTAGTCATTACTCAGTTATCTTACAAACTTACTAGGGATTGAGCTCCATAAGCAGCCACTAGACCAGCAAAATAAGGGTCATTATATGGATAAGTAGCACAAGCCTGTAAAAGCACATCAGAAGATCTATTCATTATTGCAATAAGACAATGACGATTAATAAAAAAACCAATATCAGCTAACCATTCACAGATAAGTGAATGATGCTTCAATTCAAAGTAAATGCAACAATTCAAGAGCAATAAGAAAAAATAAGTAAAATAAGTAAGGAAAACACACAAGGGATTTTCCAAGTTCAAGTTGAGGTGCAATGATCTCAGGCATAACAGGAGCCATAGCTGAAGAAGTAGGCTGCAAACTCTGGCCCTTATCTCCAAGATTCCCATCTGACAATAAAATAACTTTGTAAGATTTAAGAAGCTAATCTGCTTAAACTTTAGTGCATCCATTAATTAGTCATTGATACTAGTCTACCATCTAGTAAGGGTTTTGGGTGTTCTGCAAGATTTAGCAGTGTCACTAGGAAAACTATATGTCTAGGCAGAACAGTGAGATCTATTACAGCATCTTGGTTAAGCACTAATACCAGCCATATCTGTGAATACTTCCATTGAAGCAGTGATACCTGGTCAGCAGTCAACAGTTTCACCAATACAATATCTTCAAAGGAGATATACAGTTATCTTTTCAAGTGTAAGCATTCCCTATGGTGCAATCCCAAATAAGTTGAAAGTTGAGGACGAGGATCTACAAGAAAAACTCTTAAATTTTGCAATATAAAATAAAAACCTCACCAGTATATATCAAAATTTCCCCTGTTTTAAACTGATAATGGATGATTCACCTCCACAAAGGGAAAAAAAGCACTTCAGGTTTTAGGTTCATTGTGTTACCCTCTGATGTACCAATTTTTGGTAATGGATCTTGGTTGTAAAAGCAAAGGAAACATAAACCACAATGCAAAACATTCAACACGAGCTACTATAAAATCCTAACACTACTAGGCAAGCATCATAACAAAGTGAAACACTGTTCCTGGATGAATGTTCAAGCTCAGTTAATCCATTTTTTTTAGAAGATCAAGCTCAGAAAATACTGGTGGTGAAATACTTATAAAACATCATAGTATCACATAGAACACCCTTGCTTCAGAAAGATATCACAACAAAGGTAAGATAAATGGTTAGTAAATAATTAATCTGCTCTTTATTTGCATCACCTGTGCCATCCACTCCATTGATGTTATGCACGGCAGCTACCACATCTCCTGCCAAAGCTGGCTTAGAAGCAGGTACTGCAGCAAAAAGAGGAGTATACCACCATGGCTGTGCACTGACTACGGCAGGAAGGGAAGTTTTATTGCTCAGATCTATTGAATTTGTACCATTTGGGCGTGATTCCATCCCACTATGTTTGACCATTCAAATCAAACTTTTCTTGCAAATTCTAAGAAGAAAGTAAAGTTAATTAGCTAAACAGTGTCCCAGGACAGCACACAAGACTAGGAAGAATCACTCATCCAACGAGAATTACTAAAAGGAAAATTTTAATTACTCTATCCAAAGAACTAACTAAAAAATATCTGCAAGAGACTCCAAAGATCCCATATAAGGAAAAAAAGGACACCAGAAAAATCCACTCTACTAGCAAAGATCATCCAAACCCCCAAGCTTTCAGGTATCCCAGGCATGCACCAAACTCCATTAAAATGCAAGAATATTCCGGCGAAAAATATCAAATCACGACTCAAGCTACAAAGACTATTAAGAGGCAGGATCAGGAAAACAAAAAAAATCTCATCTTGGCTGCCAAACCAAACCAACTCGAACACAAACATCTAATTCTATCAGGAACACCAAGTACACGAAGTATAGTAGCATCCAACTCCACTGACCACAAAACCCCCAAAATTCTCAAACAGCAGGAAGTCGGAGTCAAAAGAACATGCAATCAATGAAACAAAACAAAAATAGAAAGATCGCGCCAAATTCCGGAAACTCAATCTAGTAATCCACGAGCCATAAAAGAGACAAAAGCTACACACATATAATATATACAAACAGAAAACCAAGCGAACCGGCAGAAGCCGCCGCGATCTACGACTCCTCCAATCGAATAGCAGCAGCTCTGAACAAAGGCCAATCAGATTCCCCACGTCCAAAGATTAAAAACAAAAAACAAACCCTAGGAATCGCCCTGCTCCGACCATTGATTTCTGCGTAGGTCCATCACGGGCGACGAATCAAAGCCAAGACACGAGTGAAGAATTTTCGCGGAGAGGAAGATTTATGAATAACTCCTTCAATCGCTCGTGTTCCAGAAGTTTCCAAGCTCGCAGCATGTGAAATGACGTTTCTGTCCTCGAGCTTATCGGTTTTACTGGAAGGGTAGTGAACCCTGAGTAAGTCAAATTGGTCATTTCCTGTTGGATACACTTCTTCTCCTCGGACTTAACCAGTTTGGGTAAAAACAAATCATAAAAATATAAATTCACCTATCGGTTCTGCCTTTTTTTGGTTTCTGTTACGGGACGACTCTTACCCGTCCGGTGAATGGCGAGCTTTGCATGGGGCCCACAAGGGACCAGAGTGGGTGGATGAAGAAACGTAGGTTCTGGACGACTACCAATCGCGATCCGCTTCCGTGACGGAGGGACCCGCGCGAGAGCGAGTGCGAGCGCGCACGCGTCGAAAGCGGACTGCTGGGCTGATCGGGTCCCGCTGGACGAAATTGGAGGGTAGTTCAGTCATTTCAATCGGCACAAAAATACTTTTTTCAAATTTATTATGAAATCTATGGCCGTGGCAATTTTTTATACAAACAGTTTGTTTTCGCGCGATAATTAAATCTAGAAGAAGATGAAATCTAAAATAATTTTATAAAAACAATTAATCTTTTCGATGTATAAACGGATTGAGTGCAGTTGTGAATCTCTCGTTTCGTCCGCGGCCGTGATCCACTGAAGTTTCTGGCCGCCGTTGCTTTCCACTCCCTCCCAATTTCTGACGTCTCGCTCTCTCTCTCTCACACACTCTCCCTCCCAGGTCGCTGTCCGTCGCCGGTTCGTCGAGTAGTGAGGAGGAGGAGGAGGAGGAGGAGGAGGAGGAGCGAAGTCGATGGACGGCGCCATGGGAACCGTGGACGAGAAGCTGATCCTTGAGAAGGAGAAGGAGAACGGAGGCATCGTGGCGGTGAACCCGAAGCCGAAGAAAGGGTTGGTGTCGAAGACGGTTGACCTAATCGAGCGGGTCCTCGTCGCCCTGATGTACGATTCTAAGGCTCCCCTTCACTACCTTTCCGGCAACTTCGCTCCCGCCCGCGATGAGACCCCGCCCGCCCGCGACCTGCCCGTCCACGGATCCCTGCCGGTGAGTCCGTTTCCAAAAACCTCTATCTCGATGGCAGTTATTTTGGGAACGGGTTGGTAAATGCTCGATTCGGGCGTAGTTGTGTTGATTTTTTGAATGGGGACGGTGATTTTTCAAGTCAAAGTGCCATCTTTTCTTTATTTCTGGCAGAGTTACGATATTCCTTGGTAGATTTTTTTTACCCAAAAAAAAATCTCCGGGTCTTTAATTAAAGGGATTGTAGATTCCAATCTTTAGAGCTTTCTTATAAACTGAAACTGTGTCCTCGTTAGCTACAGGTAATTGAAAATCTATCTGAGTTCTCCAAGACTAGCTTTTCTTAGAGAAGATTCTAACCTGTTCATATCTTGGTTGGCAGGGATGTTTGAATGGGGAATTTGTCAGGGTAGGACCTAATCCCAAGTTTGTTCCTGTGGCTGGCTATCATTGGTACTTTCTACCAAATGCTAACCGTTTTGATTTTCCAAGTTGTTTTTGTTTCTTACATCCTTGATCGTGTTATTGAATATGAATGCCACCTATTTATTGTACTTAGTCTAGAACGGCTTTTGTAGGTTTTATTCTCTCTTTTGCTTGTTAAATTGGACAAGAGCAGCTTTTTGTTCAGTTTACTTTTAACATGACTACTACTTCGTTGAGTAGACCATGATTCAGAAGATGCATTTGATAGCTTGACACACTGTATTGTCTTGGCTGCAGATCTTAGATTCTTGGTTCTCCCTTTTAAACACCAGTCAGTATCTGGTGATAAGCACATCACTAGCTAAATCAAGCTTCATTATTTGCTTAATCTGCTTCTTTTTTTTTCCTGATCCATGGGCTTCTATAAATTGTAAATTCAGAAACATTTGAATGATTGATGTGGATTATAAGCATCTCTGTTTTAGGTATCAGCCTTTATAATTTTATACCAAATGCTATATTTGGTTATATCTCTTTATGTTTCTTTCTCTTGTCACTCGCATGGGTACTTTGGTAAGTGCGAGAAAGGCATGTATCAGCATACTTCCTGAAGTTTCTTAAAACTTTCCTCATTTTGATGATTTGATTTAATTTTCTTCTACTTTGTGCAGGTTTGATGGCGATGGGTATGTACTAATCATATTGTTATATGGAGCCAAGTCAGATATACCCGATTGTGTTTTAGTCCTCGTGTAGATATGTCATGCAAATTATATCTAAGTTTCATTGACAAGGATTACTTTTTCTCATGAAAATAATAGAACAATGATGATTTATGATATGGCTATAGTTTGAGTTTTTTATTTTGATTTCATAGAAAAGATGATTCATCCTAAATATTTGACATGTTTGAGCAGATGGATGTTTCTACATGTTACACAGTAAGAGACCAACTCTGCTGCAACTGTACTGCAGACATTGTGCTTGCTTGAGTTTGTGATAGTCTTCAGCTATTAAGATGGAAGCGATAACATAGTACTTGCACACATAATATTATATTGAATTAGGCAGCAGTAATCAAGTGCAATGTAATTCCTTGCAATAAGAGAACTGAGCTTACTCTCACTAGTACCTATCTTATCTGATCAATAGGTTTCCTTCTCAATGCCAACATTGTAAGTACTTATAACATTTTTCCCCTGAAAATTTCAACTGTTTTACTATCATGAGTGAGCTTCTGTAGTGTGTGTGTAACTTATTGTACTTCACAATATTGCTTCAGCAGCACTCATGTGACTTGGGCAGTTCTAGCATATCACACATGTTCAGAGATACAACCTTTACTTCTTTCTCTGTCTGTATATTTTTGGTTTCAATTTATGTGTATGATCCTGTTACAAAGTGCATTTTGACGAATGGAAAAAAGAACAGTTTAGCATAGAGTTTTAATTCTTTAAAAGTCATAGGATCAAGAGTTCTATTTAGATGCATTATAGGATTGTCTATTTTAGATGTATGCTTCACTGATGGCCTAGCATCAGAGTCTTAATATTCTTACCTGATAGTTGATTGGTTCCTAAGGCCCTCAACATGCTCTCAATGGTCTGCGCACATTGGTTCATTTAGTAGCATACTTATGTTATATCGTTGATTTTTCATTCATAGTTTACGATAAATATTGATAGACCATATTAAAGGTCATCAAACCCTTCTACTTGTAGGCCTCTCTTGTCTATATAAATCTGTGAAAGCTACATAGTGAAGAAATTTTTTGTATTTTTAGTTCTGCATCAAAGACATCACTGCCAAGGCCTCCAATGTGTTTTTTACCTGCTTATGTTTAACCTACTTTTCTTCATCCTTAAAACATAACTGACAATAAAGAGTCAGATGCTTATAGGAATATGCATTTGCATGGTAATAAAGAGTTAGATGCTTACATAAATAGGTGTTTCCATAGTAATGTTCATGTTTCATTGATGATAAACTATATTTTTCTTTAGATAAATTCCGTCTGATCCTTGCCCCTTTAAAGTTGTAGTTTCTTCAATAATGCATATTCTTCACGGGACTTTGCAGAATGATTCATGGTGTGCGCATCAAAGATGGAAAAGCAACTTATGTTTCACGTTACGTCAAGACGTCACGTCTTAAGCAAGAAGAACATTTTGGTGGAGCAAAATTTATGAAGGTATTTTTTTTTTATATGCTTCAAGATACACCAGTAAGACTAATCATTCCCCAGTCCCTGTTTCTTCTTTATTTTCATCATGAGTTTACCATCTTCAAATCTTTACCTTAGATCTAGTCTTGCTTGCTCAGGTAGAAAAAGCTAATGTCATGCTTTGTAATAACTAATTTAGGCTGTGTGCTACAATGCTATTTTATGGATTCCATTGTAAACATATCGTCATGCCACATCCACATCTGGAACCCCATTCAATTCCTAATTTATATTTTCACTATGTTGTCATTAGGTTGGGGATCTCAAAGGACTGTTTGGATTGTTCATGGTCCAAATGCAAGTTCTTAGAGCAAAATTGAAAGTACTAGATGTTTCATATGGCGTGGGGACAGGTACTGGTTTTTTGTTTTTTTTTTGTATGTAAACGATATTCATTTTTTGGTCGACAAGGTAATTGTACCCACCAATTACTTGATTGAGGTTAACATTGATTGTAGTCTAGAGGATTAACCTTTATGTCATGACTTGCTTCCAGCTAATACAGCTCTAATATACCATCATGGGAAACTTTTGGCTTTGTCAGAAGCCGATAAGCCATGTAAGTAATCGTGTATCGCCTAGGTTTTTTCCTAAGATGGCTATCGTATGATATTACACCTCATGCTTCTTTCCCTAGAATTAGTAACTTTGATACATGTTAGAACAACATGCATATGCATAGATTTTCCTGTTTGGTTACATGGTTCTTAGATTGTAGCTGACTTTGATCGATCTGGTACTTACGAGTAACCAAATAGCCCTGCACTGAAGAATCTCACTGCTTACTCTAGATGTTGTTAAAGTCCTAGAAGATGGAGATCTTCAAACCCTTGGTTTGTTGGATTATGAGAAGAAGTTGAAACATTCATTTACTGCTCATCCAAAGGTTGATCCATTCACCGGTAAATATCAGCTGAAGAAAGTTATCTTCGATCGCATTACACGAAGTGCTTCTTAACAGACTTTTCTCCTTCATGCAGGTGAAATGTTTACCTTTGGCTACTCACAGACAGCACCCTATGTTACTTATCGAGTCATTACTAAAGATGGTGAAATGCTTGATCCAGTACCAATAACAATACCCGCTGCCATTATGATGCATGATTTTGCTATCACTGAAAATTACGCTATCTTTATGGATCTGCCTTTGTACTTTTCACCAAAGGTATACGACGATCTGACCTATTAGTTAGCAAATGAATGTTCTACAATATGGTAACATAGACTTCTTATGCCGAGAGAAAGCATGTAGGAAATGCTATTGATAATTCCTGATATTGTGGATGAAATTGATTACAGGACATGGTGAAGGGAAAACTCATATTTAATTTTGATGCTACAAAGAAAGCTCGTTTCGGTATACTTGCTAGATATGCAAAGGATGACCGATTGATTCGATGGTTTGAGCTTCCAAATTGCTTTATATTTCACAATGGTGAGCTTCTTATAGTCCTCCAATTCTTTCGTATTGATGGAGCTTCACACGCATGTGGCACACACATCTGGCTGCAATCTTCCTTCATGTTTTTTTACATAATTCCTGATGGTACTTGTGAAATGCTTTTGTTTTCTTGATGCTCTTCTTCTATCGCGAATCGTAAACCATATCTACTCATTTAGACACATAAGTATATTCTGTGATAATTTGTAAGGCAACTGTAGAGAGCAATGAAGGGCAACTTTCAGGAGATTGGAAGTTCAAAAATAATGCGAAAGCAACTGCAGAAATAAGAGTTACATCATATAATAACCGCAATAAAGAGTTTGCATGTGTGTCATTCAGAGCATCCTAAATTTCTCTACCTGCATTGTGAAGATGTTAATCATCATGAAGGTCAAGATTTAGATAATGTAAGAACAAAAATATTGAAGAAAACATCAGTTATATAACGTGACTTAGAAATCAACCAAAACAGGACCATTCTCATGCCATTGTTTTGTTTCTAAATCAAAATGAGCATCATATTTGATGGTTTTCATGGATACATTTGATCAGCAAATGCTTGGGAGGAAGGTGATGAGGTTGTTTTAATAACCTGCCGCCTTCAGAATCCTGATTTGGACCAGGTAAATGGACCTGCCAAAGATCATCTCGAGAATTTCACAAATGAGCTGTATGTATCTGTTAGTTATTGGAAAATATTGTCTTGATCGCACTATTTCTCCATTTTAAACACTGTTCTAAATGTCAGGTATGAGATGAGATTCAATATGAAAAATGGTGCCGCATCACAGAAGAGACTTTCTGCCTCTGCAGTTGATTTTCCAAGGATCAACGAGAACTACACCGGAAGGTACTTTTTTTTTACTCCTTTCCTTACAATATTAAGCTGTATATTCAACTTTGAATTGCTCAGTAAGGTTTGATGATGCTCATGTGATGGTAGCACACACACTGGCACAACATCACTTGGGATATTATGTATTCCAAAACTTAGATAATTATTTCTGTGTTCGTACAAGTTCACATATGCGATCTGAAGAGTTCATACAAAAATAGTACTGTATCTTGAGATTCGATATTGGGAGGGATGTGTCGAGGAGCATGTTGCACAAGTTCACATATGGATCTGAAGGATTCCTTCGAAATAGTGCTGTACTTGGAACTTTCACATTAAGGTTGGTCAATCAGCATGTTGCAAGGTTGCACTGATTTAGGGATCCCATGAACAACATGGGAATAATAATGAAGTGGAACTTTCTTTCTAAACAACAATGTCACTGGCTACTAGGAGAATCTTGCTAGCTAGACTTCTCAATGCTAAAAAAAAACAAATGTTGTGCTAACAAGATGGAAATACATATAGGCAAGAAGCCGAGAACTCGCTGCTTGGAAATAGTTGCTTGAATGCTTTTGGTTTATTTACCTTAATTTCAGAATCCTGTCAAAAGGTTGATTTGAGAATGAACCAGGATGCTTGAATCAAATTCGTCTATTACTAATTTTTTGCATTTCAGGAAACAACGATATGTGTATGGCACTATACTTGACAGCATCGCAAAGGTAACGGGCATAATTAAATTTGACCTGCATCTGGAGCCAGAAGCTGGTAAAAAGAAGCTTGAGGTCGGAGGCAATATTAAAGGAATATTTGATCTCGGACCAGGACGATACGGTTCTGAGGCAATATTTGTGCCACGCCAATCTGGGATTACATCAGAAGAGGACGATGGCTACTTAATCTTCTTCGTTCACGATGAGAACACAGGGTACAGTCTTCCTCTTTATTTCAAGCACACATCACTTAAAACTGATTTAGTGACACATCGACCTAAAAGCTAACAGGGCTTCTAATATCGTCTGTTTTGTTTAAGAACTTCCTAACCGTCGCTCAATCTATTTAATGAACTATCTTTGTAAAACAACATCTTGACTGAAGTTTCTGTTGTTTTTCTTGTTTCACACTTGAAGGAAATCAGCAGCCAATGTAATAGATGCGAAGACAATGTCCGCGGAGCCAGTGGCAGTTGTTGAACTTCCACACAGGGTGCCTTATGGGTTTCATGCCTTCTTTGTAACAGAGGTTAGCAATCCTTCGCTACTCGATCGAACTGTTGAAGTTCCTTCATTATTCTTGTTTCTATTTTTTTTTTTTTAATATTCTATTGGTTTTCTGATTCCCTTGCAGGATCAACTTCAACGCCAAGCTGAGGCATGAAAGGTTTCATTCCTTTCCCAATAAGAGATTTAGCAGAGGTAGAGGCTTGAAGCTTCTTCCCCTTGATCTGATATCTACTGATCATCAACCCTTGTACTACTTAATTCGATCAAATTAGACAATATTATCTTATACATACTGTGTATACGTATAAACTGAAGTGAGCATGAATTAATAAGGGACTGAGTTAATTCAAATGTCTCTCAGAATGCTTGATCTCGCCTACAAGTTAGCTTAATTGGCATAACCATCAAGCTGTGTTTACACTCATTAATTATTATCACTTGACTGGTGACGAGATAAAAGTTGACTGACTAGTCACTCATTCTAAAAGTTTCGTGCTGCTATTAAACCCATTAATCTATACATTTGCAGCTTAAAAATTATTAATTAGTATATTCACAGTATAAAAAAATCTACATACATAATGAATTCAAAATGAAATGCGCCAAATCAAGACAAAATAGGATCAAGACTAGACAAAATAATGAATTCAAAATACAGTGATTAAGCACAGATCAAGACTAGGCACAAAAACTTAATATTTAAGTTAGTCATCCATGGCCTTGTTAAGAAGTGATCAACTTTTCTTTCAAATTTGCTAGTGCATCCAACAAACAATGGCAGTATCATAACAAGCAAAAAGGTCTCAACCACAGGGGAGAGAGAAAAAAAAATATCTAGATCAACACCACTAAAGTTGGAACATTTCTCTAATAGAGCAACCAAATCTACATATTCTGAAATAGTCATCTCTCGAGCAAGTGTCTTCAATATTAGAAGTCGTTCATCATCAGAACTCGGCAATGGAACATATACAACTTTGCCCAACCTTGGTGGTCTTAGTAGAGCAGGATCCACAACATCAGGTCTGAAAAGGTTATCATCTTACTGCATTGATCTACACGAGAACTTATAAATTAAGAGAGGATAGAATAAGCAAACCTGTTTGTTGTTGCAATAACAAATACACCTTTTTGCTCTTTAGCATCATCTAGCTCAAGATGTAGCTGCATGATTGACAAGGTGATTGAGCAAAAGAAAATAAAAAGTAACAAGTTGCATATGTCAATTCCTGACTACTAAAAGGGATCTAATAGTTAAACCTGAGCCAATTGTTGTTCGACAACTCGTGAATCTTCTCCCTTGCGCTTACATGCCCAAGCATCAATCTATTGGATGAACAGAACGCTTGTTTAGCGTTAAAACATCAGAGATACTAAACTCCATCAGAGATACAACTGCCTACTCTAGGAATCATTGATGGAGATTGAGTTACTAGGCACAAAGATATGGAAACTTAAATAACTTTCAAGCGCTTGCTGGATGATCTATTTGAACTTTGGATCCAAATGGCAAGCCAAAATGGCTAGCAGTTGAGAACCAGTAAAAAGGTTGGTTTGTATTTTGTATAGATGGATTAAAAGTGTTTTCTCCACATGGATTAAGCTAATGGCTAATGGTTGGATTCAAGAGAAGTTTTTCTATCGCATCAAGTTATCAAATCCATCTTTTGCATGAAGGTTGCAAACAAATAGCTAATAATGTATTACAGACAAGAAAATGCATGCCGGAAACTGAGATAGATGGATAGGCACAATCGATTGAGGCATCGGAGTTAACAAGCAGTTTTAAAATTGACACCATTCACCTCTAATAAATTCAACAGCATTAAAAAGCTAATGATAACTTCAAATTTTACTTTCTGGAAAACAAAATTTGAAAATAGGAATTTTTCACAAACCCATTTAGGAATAAGAACAAACATTTTCCTATATGGTGACAATTACTATCATAACCCTAAGAGTAGATTGAGTTCTAACAACATTAGTGCGATTAAGCTGAACTTTTTCCCACAGAAATGAAACTTGTAATGCATGCTAGCATAAAAGCAAATAAAATGTATCTATTCATATTGAAATATGATATAAAGAACTGTCAAAGGGTGAGCTCGATAATGAGCTCCCAAGGTGGAATGAGGCTCTGACAAAAGGGGTAACGTGCCTACTTGTTTTAATAGAAGACACTGCTTTCTCACATATAATGAACAAAATACCATATAATGACCAAATAATTGTGAAAAGTTCCTATCTTTACAAATAAATAATGTCTCGTTTACCTCATCAAAGAAAACATGCCTGGCACGATGAAATAATCTTCTTATTTCCGGCTCACTTTCACCAACATATTTGTTCAGTAATTCAGGACCCTAACATCAAGAAATAAATGGAATCAATTCTCATTGAAAGACATCTAGAGCAAGAGGCATTTACCCAAAAGCATGACTGAGGGAACCTGTATGTAAATAAAATTGGTTGCTGCAGCATTTGCTACTGCCTTGACAATTAATGTTTTACCACCACCTCGAGGCCAATACAATAAAATTCCATCCTCGAATTTGATTCCAATTTTCTGAAAGTATGAGAGAATCATGAATGGAGAAAACATAATACAATAGGAGAAGTTGAAGAAAAGAATAATGTTCTACAAATACGCAAGACGGAAATTACTACAAGAAAACTAATGAGAAAAAGTTACCTTATAAACCTCAGGGTATTTTATACGATCAATTATAATCTTCTCAAACATTTTTTTCAATGAAGTAAGACCACCAACATTGTCCCATGTAATGTTTGGTATTAAGGAAAACAGGGCCGGCCCTAGGCCAGGGCAACCAGGCGACTGACCAGGGCCCACAAATTGGTAGGGCTCTAATTTTTGAGTTAAATTTCATATTCTTAATTTTTAATTATTGTCTTGTCAAAGAATATTAAAAGTATTCTTTGATCGGAAAAAAAAAAACTGAGCAGTCAACTCTGTAATTCTTTGTCCATCCAAAAAAAAATTAAACGGTCAACTAGTTTTTGAGCCCTAATCGCCGATCCTTTTTCTGTTCATTCCGTCAAGCACAAGTACCAGATCTCGACAAGTTGTGGATCTCGTCACCAGATCCTTTTTCTGTTCATTCCACAAGTTGTGGATCTCTACCGCGAACTGCCCCCACAGGCCACAACCGCTTCTACAGTTGCACACGCCGCGAAAGTGCCCCTCCATATTAGGTTTTATTGTTCTTTGCTTATTGCTTATTGTTCATAATTATCTATCATCATGAAACAACTATCTGGATATCAAAAAAGACAAAAAAAGAAAAAAAAAGAGATCCCAAAGCTTAAGAGGTTCATTGAATAAATATTTTAGTAAAGAATCACATGACACAACGGAAAACTTAGTTCAGATTTTAACTAATGAATCAAATGCAAATGAAGATTTTGTTGAAAACAAGAATGATGAAAATGAAGAATTTGTGAGAAACGAAAGTGATGAAAATGAGAAATTTGTAGAAAATGAGAACGAAGAGAATAAAAATTTTAATGATTTAGATGAAACTAAAATTGACAAAGCTAAAGATATTGATAATTGTTGTGATGATGAGCATACAAACGAATATCAATGTTCGACACCAAAATATGATTTGAACATATTTGATCCAAGAGTTTGGGATAATCTTGATACAAAAATGAGAGATTTACTTGTGGAAAGAGGTCCTAAAAGAGAAGATATTCTTAAATTTCCTTTAGATAAAGAATCTCGACACTTTTCTCCTACTTACTATGTTCAAATGTTACCAAATGGTGAGACTCGTGATCGAAAATGGTTAATGTACTCGAAGGAGTTAGACAAAGTATTTTGTATTTGTTGTAAGTTGTTTAAAGTAATACACACTAAAAGTAATTTAGCAAGAGAAGGAGTTAATGACTGGAAACATTTATGTGACAAACTTAAACAACATGAAAATAGTGTTAAACACCTCACTAATCTGAGAGTTTTTGTTGAACTACAAATGAGATTAAAGAAAACATCGACAATTGACAAGGAAATGCAAGAACAAATTAAAAAAGACACAAAACATTGGAAACACATTATGCTAAGAATAGTTGTTGTTGTCAAATGTCTTGCTATACATAATTTGACATTTCGTGGTACACATGACAAAATTTATGAAGATGGTAATGGTAATTTTTTGGGTCTACTTGAAATGATTACAGATTTTGATCCAATAATGCAAGAGCATTTTCGACTTATTCAAGATAAAAAGATTCATTATCATTATCTTAGTCATAAAATTCAAAATGAGTTAATATCTATGCTAGCCTCCAAAGTCAAGAATGCAATAATTAAAAAAGTAAAAGAAGTAAAATATTTTTCAGTAATTCTTGATTGTACACCGGATGCAAGTCACAAAGAACAAATGACTCTCATATTAAGATGTGTAGATGTTTCAGACACTCCAATTAAAATAGAAGAGTACTTCTTAGAATTTTTAAATGTAGGAGATACAACTGGTTTAGGTCTTTTCAATGAATTACAAGTTGTTTTACAATCTTTAGAACTTGATATTGATAACGTGAGAGGGCAAGGTTATGATAATGGATCTAATATGAAAGGCAAAAATCAAGGTGTGCAAAAGAGATTGCTTGATATTAATCCTAGAGCATTTTACATGTCATGTGGTTCTCATTCTCTTAACTTAGTTGTTTGTGACATGACAAATTCTTGTGCAAAAGCAAAATCATTTTTTGGAGCATGTCAATGTATGTACACCGTGTTCTCTAATTCAACAAAAAGATGGAATGTTTTGCTTGAATATATTGATGGATTAACTTTAAAATCATTGTCAACTACAAGATGGGAAAGTCATATTGAAACAGTTAAAGCAATACTATCTCAAGCTTCCCAAATTAGAGAAGCTTTGTTCAAATTAGCAGAAATAAGTGAAGACAACAAATTAAGTAGAGACGTTGAAACTTTAGCATCTGGTGAACTTTCAAGTTTTGAATTTATATTAAGCCTTGTTATTTGGCATGATATTTTGCATAAAATTAACTTAGTTAGCAAAAAATTACAATCAAGAAGATATGCATCTTGATGTTGCTGTAAAACAATTGTCTGGTCTTGTTTCCTTTTTTGAAAAATATAGAGAAAATAATTTTCTTCTGCTATGGTTGATGCAAAAAAATAGCATCTGATATGGAAATTGAACCTGTATTTTCTACAAAACATAAAATTTATAAAAAGAGGTATTTTGATGAGATTGACACTGAAAAGGAAAATCAATCACTGGAAGAATCTTTTTGAGTAGATTATTTTATTTTGTTTGATTATCGACCACTAAAATAAAATAATCTACTCAAAAAAATTCTTTCGGTGATTGATTTTCCCTTTCAGTGTTTGCAATCTCATCAAAATGCCTCTTTCTATAAATTTTACATTTTGTAGAAAATACAGGTTCAATTTCCATATCAAATGCTATTTTTTTGCATCAACCATAGCAGAAGCAAAATCATTTTCTCTATATTTTTCAAAAAAGAAACAAGACCAGAATCATTATTTTACAAGACAACATGTTTTACAACAATATCAAGATGCATATCTTCTTATTATAATTTTTTGCTAACTAAGTTAATTTTATGCAAAATATCATGCCAAATAACAAGCCTTAATATAAATTCAAAACTTGAAAGTTCACCAGATGCTAAAGTTTCAGCGTCTCTACTTAATTTGTTGTCTTCACTTATTTCTGCTAATTTGAACAAAGCTTCTCTAATTTGGGAAGTTTGAGATAGTATTGCTTTAACTGTTTCAATATGACTTTCCCATCTTGTAGTTGATAATGATTTTAAAGTTAATCCATCAATATATTCAAGCAAAACATTCCATCTTTTTGTTGAATTAGAGAACACGGTGTACATACATTGACATGCTCCAAAAAATGATTTTGCTTTTGCACAAGAATTTGTCATGTCACAAACAACTAAGTTAAGAGAATGAGAACCACATGACATGTAAAATGCTCTAGGATTAATATCAAGCAATCTCTTTTGCACACCTTGATTTTTGCCTTTCATATTAGATCCATTATCATAACCTTGCCCTCTCACATTATCAATATCAAGTTCTAAAGATTGTAAAACAACTTGTAATTCATTGAAAAGACCTAAACCAGTTGTATCTCCTACATTTAAAAATTCTAAGAAGTACTCTTCTATTTTAATTGGAGTGTCTGAAACATCTACACATCTTAATATGAGAGTCATTTGTTCTTTGTGACTTGCATCCGGTGTACAATCAAGAATTACTGAAAAATATTTTACTTCTTTTACTTTTTTAATTATTGCATTCTTGACTTTGGAGGCTAGCATAGATATTAACTCATTTTGAATTTTATGACTAAGATAATGATAATGAATCTTTTTATCTTGAATAAGTTGAAAATGCTCTTGCATTATTGGATCAAAATCTGCAATCATTTCAAGTAGACCCAAAAAATTACCATTACCATCTTCATAAATTTTGTCATGTGTACCACGAAATGCCAAATTATGTATAGCAAGACATTTGACAACAACAACTATTCTTAACATAACGTGTTTCCAATGTTTTGTGTCTTTTTTAATTTGTTCTTGCATTTCCTTGTCAATTGTCGATGTTTTCTTTAATCTCATTTGTAGTTCAACAAAAGCTCTCAGATTAGTGAGGTGTTCAACACTATTTTCATGTTGTTTAAGCTTGTCACATAAATGTTTCCAGTCATTAACTCCTTCTCTTGCTAAATTACTTTTAGTGTGTATTACTTTAAACAACTTACAACAAATACAAAATACTTTGTCTAACTCCTTCGAGTACACTAACCATTTTCGATCACGAGTCTCACCATTTGGTAACATTTGAACATAATAAGTAGGAGAAAAGTGTCGAGATTCTTTATCTAAAGGAAATTTAAGAATATCTTCTCTTTTAGGACCTCTTTCCACAAGTAAATCTCTTATTTTTGTATCAAGATTATCCCAAACTCTTGGATCAAATATGTTCAAATCATTTCTTGGTGTCGAACATTGATATTCTTTTGTATGCTCATCATCACAACAATTATCAATATCTTTAGCTTTGTCAATTTTAATTTCATCTAAATCATTAAAATCTTTATTCTTTTCATTCTCATTTTCTACAAATTTTTTATTTTCATCACTTTCGTTTCTCACAAATTCTTCATTTTCATCATTCTTGTTTTCAACAAAATCTTCATTTGCATTTGATTCATTAGTTAAAATCTGAACTAAGTTTTCCGTTGTGTCATGTGATTCTTTACTAAAATATTTATTCAATGAACCTCTTAAGCTTTGGGCTATCTCTTTTCTTTTTTCTTTTTTTGTCTTTTTTGATATCCAGATAGTTGTTTCATGATGATAGATAATTATGAACAATAAACAATAAGCAAAGAACAATAAAACCTAATATGGAGGGGCACTTTCGCGGCGTGTGCAACTGTAGAAGCGGTTGTGGCATGTGGGGGCAGTTCGCGGCAGAGATCCACAACCCGTGGAATGAACAGAAAAAGTATATGGTGACGAGATCCACAACTTATCGAGATCTGGTGCTTGTGCTTGACGAAATGAACAGAAAAAAGATCGGTGATTAAGGCTCAAAAACTAGTTGACCGTTCAATTTTTTTTGGGATGGACAAATGGGCAAAGAATTACAGAGTTGACCGCTCAATTTTTTTTAGATCCGATCAAAGAATACTTTTAATATTCTTTGAGAGACAATAATTAAAAGCTAAGAATATGAAATTTAATCCAAAAATTATGACCCTACCAATTTGTGAGCCCTGGGCAGTCGCCCTAGTTGCCCTGGCCCAGGGCCGGCCCTGAATGACATCTATCTCTTCAATAAGAATTATTGAGGGAGCAGTTCGATGTGCCTTGGAAAAAGGATCTTGTATATTCTCCTCAGAAGCACCTAAATCAACAAAATATAAGGCAATTCATATTGTCTATTTTAATACAAACGTAAATATTAAGCAATTCAATGTGAGATATCAAAAGCAATATTGAAGTGTGTGGTAAATCTAGAGAGAGCAAAACAACAATATAAAGTGGAGAAACACTAACTATCATATGTGTACCAGTAAAGCTGTTGTGCATTTCTAGATATGATTGGCAATTGGTTAATTGATCCATTTCTTATTCCATACCTAGAGTTCAATGCAAAGCATGAATTGGAATCCTTAAAAAGGAGAAAATGAGAAAATTGAAAGTCACTCCATAAGACTTCCACACAAGGAGAAAATTGTATCGTAACTCCCAGAATTGGTATTTAATTGGCAAAACAAACAAAATGATTTAATATTTTGTTGTCCTAAAACTGTGAGAACAAGATCTCTTCAAGTATGGAGAACCTAAGATCCTGTAAACATGAAGGCAAAAGCCAAATTGCTTAAACTCTATGGCCAAGAATCTCTACAAGAAAGAAACCAAGAGCCATCGTCTTCTAGCTCTTATGTTTCAACTATATGCCCATTACAAGCAAGAATGCAAAGACACAGCTTCTTTTGTCTTGTGAATTCAGACTATATAGTATGATAGCTTAATGTTCTGGTAATCATTTATCATAGGTAATATTGAAAGTTACTTCAGTAAATATATGAATCTTTGAAAATATATATTCACTCAGATTTTTAGAATTAGGAGTCTTGCATTACTCAACAGAGCATCTAGGATTATATCTAGCATGTAATACAAGTCTAAATACTGGCGATAGTCAAGATTAGCTATTGCTACCATGATTATGGTAAGTCTAAAAGGAAAGGAACCAATCAAAATCGCTATTTGTTACAGAAATCCTCATTTTTAAGCTGTGACAACAAATGATAAGGTCAATTTTGTCCTAGCTCTACAAATCAAGCCAAAACAGCAACCACAATATTGATAGTACCATCTAAAGGATACATTTGCCAGACATGGTGACCAAGGTCTCAAATTCGTATGTAAGAGTCATATGGTCCATCACTGCAGAACATATGTGCTGCATGCAGAGGCATATAAGAAAACATCAAAGTCTTAAGTATTTAGCACTTGCAAGTGGACTGTTTAATTAACACTTACAACTTTAAACCTACTTGTTAGGGTAGTTTACGGTTTTAAGTCAATTTGGTCTATAGCTTAAATGAACAAAATAGGATTTATTTTGCTGCATTTGTAGCCTACATGTCATATATGGTCATATGCTGTTCTGCAGTCCTCCTCCAACTCAAACTAAATGGTTCTTATGCAGCTCAAGTAGGAATTTTTTTAAACTATAATGTCAGCAACACAAGGCAAGATATGAAGCATAACTAGTAGTAACAGCAAAGATGGGTATGCAATGTTGTTGACACCTCAAAATGCACCATTTTGATGGTGAAAATACATGGCCGGGCATAATATTAAAAAAGGATAATTGTTTTCATCCAGATTGAATCTCTTAGCCAAACAAAAGTAGAACAGTAAGTGATATTTAATTGTGTGCAGTATAAGCAGATAGCATGTCAATGCTCTTATATATGCATGTTGACCGCAGTTAACTTATCCAGCTTCATGTGAGTAAATGGAAAAGCAAAATCATCAACAACTGATGAGCTTATGGTAGAAGATACAAAAAATTGTTAACTGTCATCTTACCAGTGACTCCAGATACAATTTTACCAGTAGATACAATTTGAGTTGCATCGATCCCGTAGAATGGCAATTTCACCTCGTTAGCTACGGCATGTGCAAGTTTTGACTTCCCACAACCGGGTGGGCCGTGTAAGAGTATTCCACTAATTGCCTTAATTCCCAAATTCTGTACCAGCTCTGGCACAAGCAGAGGAAAAAGCACGTTCAGTTTCACTGCTTCAAGAACCTCCTCCATGCCACCAAGATCACAAAATCGTGGCCCTTGTTTCATCACCTAATCCACTATCTCACCGCCAGTATTCTCTTTCTCAATAGTGATCTCAGTCCCACGCCCTGGGTCACTTTCGTCAATAACATTCTGCACCTTCCTCATCTTCCTCGGTTTCTCCATCTCCATTTCCAAATCCAGTTCTTCCTTACTTGATGACTCGAGGATTTGAATTTCTTTCCATAGCCATCGCGAAGCATGGACTTCATCAGATCAAAATTCCGGCTCTACCTGGGCGTAGAAGACAGATTCGTCCGTCTCAGAGCGAAGAAGACGGCTCTCGACCGAGTCGCCACGTCCTAGCGTCCTGCGAGAAATTCCGGGACTCGCAGGATCAATTCCGGCATCGTCTTCGTCGCTGGTTTCACCGGCAACGGCTAAGGCGGAGGGAGATCGTCAACATCAACACCTTCTTCGGCGTTGATGCCGTAGGAAACGATGCGGCGACGGAGGAGCCTAGCGGCGGAGCCGCCGATGTCCCGCCTTCCTCGCTTTCCCATCACGAAGGGGAACGTTTCGATTCCTCGCCGGCGGAACTAGGGTTTAAACTCTAACACATGACTCTTTTTAACGTGTGATCTATATATAGTAATATCCAAAAGCTTATTTGCATCAAAATAATTTTTAAATGGAAGTTAAGACATTACTATTTACTAGCATTAAAAAATGTGTTAGTGCAAAATTATCAACTAATAAAAAGCTTATTATTCTTTTTTATGTTAGTTATTTTTTTAATCTTTGTTTATCTTTTATATTAATTACCTAAGCTGATAGATAAAAATGGTAAGTTGAATTATTCTTATTTATATATTTAATTTGTATAAATACTGTAAGTAACAATAATAATATTTTTTAATAGAAGCAAACCCACACACAAAAAGGAATAATAAAATAACAATTGTGCATTTACAACGAATAGTAAATAATACATTTTTAGTATTAAAAAAAGATTAAATTGAGAGTGGAAAAAAAAATAAAGCAAGCAAGCAAGCATTTCCAATTCAACTCTAGCTATAATGTATCAAAACACACAGTTTTCATCAATTCACTCCGCTGCATAACTCAATTATCTAAACGATAAAATAACAAGTGTTATGTATGAGAAAAGACTAAATTATGGTATCAACGATTGAATTGAAAAGTAAAATAATTCACTAGTAGAAAAAAAAAGCATTTCTTGTTGGATTCACACAAAAATTGCATTAGGAAAGTTTGCTTCATGTGGAGAAGTAAACAAGAAGCCATTGTCAAGGTTTATTGCTCCAAGTAATCTCTGAGAAAGAGTATGCAGCATGAACAACAGTGTGAAGGGATGCTAAGCTCCTGCCCTGCATTTGCAACACAACTCTGATTAGTTAAACGTCGAAAAAGGAGGAGCAAGTATTTGATTCATGTAATATGTAATTTGTTAATGATAAATGGAAATTTGCAACTATATTTTAATGCACAGTTTGGGATTGAATGATGAGCACATAAAAAGTGTATTTTGGAAGGCATTTAAAATCTACCACAAAGAAGTGACATTTTCAACAAGAGTAGAAGAAGCTGGCTCATAAACCAAACAAGTCAGACATTAAAAGTTACGAAAATCGGATGGAACTTAAAATGGTCGCAACTCATTTTGAAGTCTGAATGGAACATAAAAAGACAGTAATGTATGAAAGGGAAACAAAAATAGAATAGGCAACAGAAGATAGAATTTGACAAATGGGTGGGGTTGCGTGGGTATATAATTTTAAAAAATTATAGTAGCATGATTTTATTATTTCTAAATTAAAAATTAACAGTATTAATAAAACATTTTGGCTAATTTGAAAGATATGTGATCATCATCAATTCATCATTGGTATAGCAATCCTAATTAACCATAAGAAATAAAAGAAACAAGGGGGAAAAATTCCCCTTTTGTTTGTGATTTTTGAAGATTTATAGGAACTACTATAATATAAACTATGTTTTTCAAAAAATAATACATTATTATACTCTAGGACAAATAATTATTATACCATAGCATTGTATTTGCTAATCATGTTATATTCCATTATAAATAAAAAAAAGTACAAATATTGAATAGTGTTTTTACTAAATAGAAAACAATTTTACCATATACCTGGAACTATACTAAAAGGCTTGAAATTTAAATTATTTAAAAACTACTAGAAAAAAAAACATTTGCAGTTGCAGGTAATCAAACGACATAGCAAGAAATGTTATCTACAGCATTTGCATTTGCCTGCAAGATATTACAATAATAATAAAACAGCAAGCAATGCTTACCTTTGGATTCCTTCTCCAACCTCCACTCTGAGAAAATTGCCGATTCTAACACTGGAACCAACTTCATTTGATAAATCATTCAACAGAGACTGCATATGATACCATCAAAATCAAAATGAAATCTGGTTCTTAGAGTGCCATTCAAAGTTAACGATAACAAAATATGAACTGTCATAACATTCAAATAGGTTGAGTAAGGCTCAAGCCAAACTCACTTGAACCTTTAAAGCTTCTAAACAGAAACAACCAATAAAAGATGCCTGATATACCTTCACACTAATACTATCATTCAAGAAATACTTTTGCTCCAACAAGACAACTTCTTCATAGTACTTCCTAATACGACCTTCCACCATTTTCTCAACGACCATCTGGGACTTCCCTGAACTTTCTGCCTGAAATAAAAAAAGGAGGAAAACAACTTCAGTGGGAAATAGACAATTGAACATAGCATGCATAGGAGGTAGGAAAAAAATTTAGGATGGAAAATGAATATGCATGTATAAATAGAAAACTAAATGCTGCTTGCTACTGAGGATGCATAAACAACAACACAAGTATTATCAGGAAACTAAACAGAATTTGTTAGCTGTACTGCAAGCAAAAAAGCTGAAGTTAGTGAGTATAACAATAGCGATGAGTAAATCATTAAAAAAAACACATTTGCGAGCATCAGAAGTTCACAACTATGGACATCATGTTCTACAACAGTGAGATGCAAGGAAAGGAAGAGAATAGCATCAAAAGATGCCAATACTAAACTCCCTTGAACAATGAGTAGTAGATTGGAAGTCTGCTAGACTGAGATAATAAACACAACAACATAGCCCAAAAGAACTTTTTTTCTCCCTACTTAATTATTCTTGTTCCAGTATCTAACATCATTTGCAGCTTAAACAAGAATCATTTTGACAGAGTTCAATATACTGATTCCTCAAATTTAGTACACCTGTGTTTTCAGTATGTCACGCTCACTCTCTAATGCCTCTGAAGGAACAAGTTCCTTGGACAAAAACAAAGGCTTCGATGCCACTATGTGCATTGCCAATGATGAGCCGACCCGCTGAAGAGCATCAAGTGAAGCATTGCCATCTTCCACTTCCAATGTAACCAATCCAGCAATACGACCCAAACCTAAAAGAAGCAGATCATAACACCAAATATTGGTAAAATTTGATAGCATTTATTTTCTAGGCAGCTATAAATTTGATGCATAATATCATATGTCAAGACTCAAGACCAATCAACAAACTAGATTTGTAGTTTCATACAAGAAACCCAATTAGTTGGGCAAAACTTAAAGGTCAATCCAGTAGACTAACCAGCTTCACTAAACTATACCTTAGAAACTGGAAAACACCAGCCAAAAGTAATTCGAACAGTACTAAATAGTACAGAAATGATAATGGTGAGAGAAGCACGAGAACTTATAAAAACCATCCTATTGATTGAACACGCTAATTTCAGATGGATTATATGTTATTTCAGTCTGATTAACAGCCCGGAAGATTACAGTTATATTACCTGGCTAGGGACATGTATGAAGATAAGATACGACAGCACCATATGAAGACGACGACAATGCATAACATCTTCTAATCTTGACATTCTCCCCCACCATGGCAGCAACTTCTGTAACTGCAGTTTGCACTGTAGTTTCTCCGGATAGTTTGGGATGATCCAAATTAATCTTCATGTTCTACATTACAAGAATTTGGGAGCATTAGAAATATAGTAATGACAAGATTGCCATGATGTAAAATAATAATGGCAAGACTTTTCAAAGAAAAAGATTTTATTTTTTATATTCATTCACTATGGTAGAAAGAAAAAGAATTTTAAAACAATTATATAATATAACATACAAAAAAGGTTATAAGAACAGTTATTTGTATTTGGTAGTTACTATACTAAGCAAAGGACGGCTTTAAATCCAACGAGAGTACAAGAAAACAAAATCTACAATTCTAGTTAAGGTTAATAGATAAAAAGAGTATTTTCATCCAAGACATTAGAGGTAAATGAAATGCACGTATTCTTGTTAGGTAATAGAGAATCATAGTTCCCTGCATCATAATTTAAAGTTCACTTCTCCACTTGTCAGCATGGAGAGCATTGGTTTCCACTTCACAAAGGCAGTTGCCATCTACATTCTACAATTCTACTTTCATCCTTAGATCCTAAACTATTTTTTCCACAGCCAGCATTTTAATCAATTACAATACTTTCATACACTCTTTGCAAGCATAACCATGTGAATAAGTGAATCTACAAATGTGTACCTCCAAGTATTCGGGTCCAAAAGCAAAAGCTTCCTGGGATAGTGGGGTTGGATTTTCAATTGATAAAGCAGCCCTTGCCAAAGCAGAAGCCTGAATGAGGATCAAGAAGTTAGAAGTTGATAGTGGTCCAGACTTTATCCATTCAGTTACCACAAATAATGCATAGACTTCAAAAAGGACATTGTACATGGAGCACTGAACAAGAAGCAGTCGCTGAAAACTGACATTTAAATTTAGGCAGCAGCAATACATGTTGGATAATTAAGATGTCAAAAGTTTGTTAAAAAATTCAAATGAACAATTGGCGACCATTTTTATATTAAGGTACACTATATTTTTCCATTGGAACTTCTGTTGCTGCTTTATCATCTTGCGAAATTGAATTCAAGGCACTTCTCATCATAAATATCAAAAAGGAATATTCACCGAAGGATCAAGTTGCCTGCCAATGGTTCATGCTAATAATCTGAATGCGATCAGGCATCACACAAGTGCTTGCCAAAAAAGCCATGTCAAACATTGTTAACAGGTAATGACCAATACACAGCATTAGATGTTGGCAACCAAGAATCCAAAATGTCCTATATTAAATACATCAGACATAACTGTATAAGAAATTTAATGTAAATTGATGAAAGGAAACTTCTTAAGAGGGAAGAAGTTCATCTACTTGGATAGGAGATTTTGGGATTCATTAATTCTAGATAATACTGAACCATCAAAAATTCTGTATTTAAATTATAAGAACCAGTGGGAACTACGCAGAAATTTATACATATTTTTTTGAAGGACAAAATCATGATGGTATCACTGGTCATCATTGTACCCCCACTTGTTTTCACCATTGGCAAATCAATACTAACCAGGTACTGAAATGTGTCATTCCTTGCTACAAAATCTGTCTCACAGTTGAGCTCAACTACAACAGCCTTTTTATCCATCTGTGCTAGTGAGAGCAAACCTTCAGCTGCAGTCCGAGAAGATTTCTTTCCAGCAAGCACCACTCCTCTCTTTCTGAGATCCTTTTGCGCAGCCTCTGTAACATCAAACAAGCTAATTATGTGTTTTAACAGCAACAATAAACACATAATAGTGATAAACTGCAACAAACCTAAATCCCAATTACAATTAACAAGAGCAGTTTTGACATCCTTGATTGGAGCACTTGTTCTCTCCCTCAGTTGTTTGATGCAATTTATTTGATCAGTAGCTGATACTTCGGCACTGAACTTTCTCATAAGCACCTGGTTCCATACAATCTGGTTTGCAAACTGTCTTGGAGAAATAGGAGAGAAATAACCCCTACTTGGTTGCCCCAAAGTATTCAGTTTGCTGACTACTAACCATATGGGTTTCTTTGCACTTGTACTGAATGCCATTGCTGATAGAACAATCTCCTGTAAGCATAGGTATAATATCACCAACGATAACCTAAAAAAGAGAGACCTTACTGTAGATGTGATGATCTATGGGTCAATAAGAAAAATTTCAAATAAACAAGCACGAACAACTACTACGTGACTTTCTGACTGTTTTCTGCTGTTGATGAAGTGCACTAAGCATAAAAAAACTAAGGATTTAATTAAATCCGAAGAAGCACGAGGAAGACACTTTAGAAATATATCGAATTAAGTAAGGTGATCTGGAAAAATTACTGCCGCCTTTCGCGTTTGAAGTTCGATGCTCGTCGCCCCTGGTTCTCGATCTCTAGATTAACTACCTACCCGATCAAAGTCCCTGTAATCCAACATCAGTCGCCGCTGATTTTGTGATTACCTTCAGTGCCAATGCGTGCACTGACGGCCGAATTCAGATACCCCACTCTCCTCTTCTTTAAACCCTAAGTTCAAATCGAAAAAGTTTCTACTTTGATTTCCAGCAAGGAAAGGATTTTGCTTCAACCTTTCCAAATCGAAAACGATTTACTCAATATGACCTGCCGTTATATCCCAATCAAGGAATTTTGACCACAATATCAAGGAGCAGGATTAAAGCGAAAATGATAAGGAAATCAGAGGCCAAAAACAAGGCAAAAAAGGGTGCAAAATAGCAACAAAATAACTAGACAACGATCAGCAGATCAAGAAGACAGCGAGAAGCAGCTTACCTCTTGATTCTGCTGGATTGCTAGAGTTCACAGGGCGATGAGAGGCTTTAGCTCTTTTAAATATTTTGTAGGATGGGATCCAGTTTGATTTATTGAAGAATTTTTCATATTTAATTTTACAATGTGTCCAATATATATAAAAAATTTATCATGTTTTAATATATAAATATATATATATAAGTAAAATGATATATTATATATTTTATATTGCATACCTCGTGAAGATTTAAGATTTATGATTTAATATTTAAATTAAAAAATAAAAATTTTAAATATATATATATATATATATATATATATATTACACTAAATACTTAGGAAGTATACAACATGTCAAGTCTCATATAGATAAATGATATATTATAAGCACCTAATATAAAATATTATTTTTATTTTAAATTTAAGATTTAATATTTAGATAAATAAGTAAAAATTTTAAAAATATATATTTTATATTAGATATTCTTCGTGTGCGGTATAAGATGTAACATATCAAGCTCGTATGGACATATTCACATTTATATATTTCTTATATGTTTGATTTAGTTTTATGAATTTTTATTTTGTTTGGAACAAGAGCTGAATGGGACTGAATCTGTTTTTTTTTAAATTTTATTTTAGGAGTTTTTTATTATCAAAGTTCATTACATTAGATGTTGAGAAAAAACCATTCACTCTATTTTTTTTAAATTACCTTTTTTTATTAATATTATAGTAAATTTGACAGTTATTGCGTTGTGTTTATTAAAAAATAAAAAATGTTATATGATGAGTTTATCACTAAGGTAAAGAGGAGTAATATGTAAAAAAATTTAAGAAGAGGCATCTTTTTCAATATAAAAACGGGATTTTTTTATATAAAAAAAAAAAAAAAAAAAAGTAAAACCCAACAGATAAATGGACCAATTAAATTTGCTCACCTAAAACCTATTTATTTTAACTAAAATCAAGTAGATTTTTTAATATTTAAAAAATAATAAATTAATAAATTAGACTTGATCAGTGTCTCATCTACTTATCTATCCATTTAACATGCTTAACTTGGCAATAAAAGATGAAATCTACCACTCCAATAATTTTACATAATCGATTCTATAATCATTTGTAAAGAGATAAATTGAAAACTATAATTGACCACTACAAAAAGGACATTATCTCAATTTCATCGAAACTTCAACCCTTACCTACTACAACAAATCTATCACGCATTAATCAACTCAATCATGCCCCTGGAACAACATGTGGCTTAACTTGAACACACCAATTATGGGACGAGAGAGACAAATCAACTGGTATATGATTAGGATATGTTCTTACACCAAAACAACACCATATCTGCAGCATCCTGCTAGTTTCAATAATCAAATCGACACAAGGATTTGAAACCTGAAACCTCAACATTCACAGAAATCCAGTGCATAATTGTCGCTAAATAAATACAAATCACATCAGAATTGCTGCCCATGGCAACCAGTTCCATTCTCTTTAATGGTTTACAATAAAAAAGAATTAAAAATATGGTGCTGAGATGTACAAGCCCACAGGAAGTGTTTAATCCAGAGCAGTGGCATGAGCCTAGGTATCATCAACTTGAGAGTGGAAAACAAAGCTTGGGAATGTTGTCGTGATGTCCCTGTTCAAGATAGATGAAATTAGTGAGAAATCGGGGGAAAAAAGGAGGCTGCATTGTTGCATTCTGTTACTGCCATAAAGGTGATTCGCTTAAGGATCTTATAAAGCAAGACAACACAAGGCTTGCATGGACCTTTCGACTAGTCTCAGTTTGCCATTATATAAAATTTCATCTTCTAACACAGTAACACTACTAACAGCATGTATGGTTTGCGTCGAACTTTGCTTTTGCAAGGAAAATAAGAAAGATCAATTGCAACAAAAGAGAATCATCTTCACCAGTTCATGATATTAGAATAAATCTAGAATCAGGACCAGAGTTAGGTTAGTCATGGGAGAGTAACACCTAATCAGCGAGATTTTTGTATAAAGTGAATGTTACACGTGCATAGTGCATACATGAGATTATGTGCCTAAGAACTCATAGATTTGTAAAAATTTGACACTTCTTAGAAGGTTAATAGGGAGGTGAAGTATGTAGATTAAATGAGAACCAGAAAGCAACTCCTTGTCCTGTTATTTTACGAAAAAGTTGACCTATTTGAAGAGAAGTAAATAGTGCACAGTTTATATGAATAAGTTATTAGGTCTTTCAAAGTAAACAATTTTTTTCTTCTAAATTGTCCAACTTCTCATCCCCACATAGTGGCAACGATGTTCACAATTAATTACCTGAGGTATTGGAGAGTCATATTCTTTAAAAGAGAGGGATGCTGCAAGACAAGATTGCGCCATTCTTCCTTGTCAATTTTTCCATCGTGTTTTGTGTCAGCCTCCTCAAAAGTCTGGATAAGAACAAAAATGGAAGAAATATGATTATTAGAAGTTAGAAGAGAATATGTCTTAATATTCGCTTTAATACTCAAATAGATCGTGTGAATAAATAATAAGCATCTTATCCAATAAATACAAGTGCTTTCTTGAATTAATTTCATAGCACATAAAAGTCATGGTGTTGACTAGCTTCTTTTCAAATGCTAATATAAAATATTCATCCCATTTACCCATCCGGAAAATGAAAATCAACTTGATGCCTACAGAGTTTACATAAGAAAAGGGCAGAAGGAATTGAAACACCAAATAATAGACAATAGAAAAAAATGTTTGTGTGTTTTTAGGCACACAAGCTTGGAACATGAGATTCAGAAACCAAAAAGTATAAAACATTTCGAGCACAGAATATGTAAGGTTGAAAGATAACCATGCAATACCAATAAGGTTACTATTGTAAATTTGCAGCTCTAACAAAATCAAGTCTTAAAATCAAGGATATATGTTTTCATATCAAAATTTGGCAGAACCTCAGAAAATGTAAAGCTTCAAGAAAAAACAGAATTTAGGATGAAATTTAGAAGACAAACAAGAAACATGCAAAATGTTGATGAAGCAATTTCAGTTTCAATAATCTCAACCTTGTCAATGATACTTTCTATCACATCGTCTGCAAGATTCATTCCAGATTCAGCAAGTGTAGCAACTACCATTTGCTTAACCTGGCTCAGAAAATTCAAAAATGATAATAAAATTGCCGCGTTAGTGCTCTCAATTTCCAATTAGCAGACAGAGATATATAAGGTAATTTAAATGCTAGCAAATCAAAATAAAAACTTATTTCCGCTTGGCATTCTGGAAACCTACAGCCTACTTCAAACATGATTCAAATCTTAAATGTCTAGAATTACATATGCAAGAAGGGTTAAATCTAGTTACGGAACTCTTGCAGGCAGCTATGCTAAATTCTTACTGTTGATTTGGCATAGACAAGCAGTTTTGTCAAATTTTGATATTCGTACAGCATGGGAAGGATTTTAGACCCGAATTTTGAGGATACCAGAAAACCTAAGCTGGATTAGATGGCTTATCTAAGGAAACCAAAAGACAAATTAGTTCAGATGGCTTATCCGGTCTGCAGTATTTTTCCTCGCAGAACCAAATGAATGCAGTTTCAGTTTTCCAGATCAAGAAAACTTTCATTCAAAATGAATGTTTCTCTCAGGGCTCTAAGATTTACATCACTTTTGATTCTTATATATGATGCATTTACCTAGAAAAAAAAAGAATGTTTCTCTCTGATTTATAAAAATGGTAAGGTGTTTGATTGTGTAGTCTTTTTATTATTATTTTTTTCTTTTAAAACATTGTCAATAAAAATATGCTGCATGTAGAATTCAACTTCTTCCATTTACCTGACAATTCTTGAACCTTCGTTTTATTATGTTGAAAATGAAGTTTATAATACAAGTTAAGAAGTGATTAAATTTGAACATTGTTTTCCATAGTCAAAATATTAAGCATAGTACCTCTTGTCTTTCAATAAAACCTTGCTGCTTGAGGTCATATAGCTTGAAAGAGACTGCAATAAGAAATGGGATCTCTGGTAAATTCCAACTTTTAGCATCAAAAAGCATTTTCCAATAAGAGATGATTTTTTTAAGTGTCATAAAAAAAGGAAGCTCTAATTCAAGTCAAATTTACTAATTCAGTAGGATCATAATCCTTATACAGAGTTGAATTTGCCAAGCATATAATGCCTCATTAGTAGTGTATAGGGTAACAAGACCATGCTGTTAGCATGTGGCACCTGCTATTGAATTGCATAATCAAAACATTAAAAGCAGCAATTCTTCCAACAAGGTTTTACACTCACCAGAAATCGTGGCAAGGATAGTCGGGTGCAAAAGTAATATAATATAACTTTTTCCATAAATAACAGATTTACTAAAAATCTACCAATTTTTACTTAAAAAAAAAGCAGTTCAACCAGTAGCAAGTGGTGTTATTTTGTGAAAAATATGAGATTCGTGATAATTCCTTTTCTTATGTTCAAGGGTATATAAAGCACTGATAACTGGAACCTCAGATGCAAAAAGATCCTTCTTTTATTGAATGAAAAAAAATAAAACAAATATCAAAAATATATAAATTTTTTAGAAATAATCCATAACCAATGATGAAACCAAGAAAAACTGTCAAGCTTACAATCAATTTTTTCACCAATTGGAGCATTTGGATGGAAAACAGATAGTGCACGTGCAAACTCCTCAAATCCTAGAATTCCGTTGTGTTTTGTGTCAAACAAGTCAAACACCTGAAAAATTTGTAAAATTCAAAATTTTTTACCATACATCAACAGATTAGGTACTAAACTAAAAAAATAGCTCCCAAAGATCTAACCTTAAAAGGACACATAACTAAGGGTTTCCACAATCTCTTTGTTGATTCACAATAGCTAAAATACAACTTATAATTACCATACTAGTTTGAAAATCACCTTTTAGCTCACGGAAAGTTTGGAAGAAAATGTTGATGCGAGGGAAAATTAGAGTTTTAATGTAAGAGACAAATATTCAATGGATATATGACAAAACGCATAACACTAAACCTTAAAAAGAAAAAAAAAACAATATGGGACTAAACCTACTAACAAATGTAGACCAAGACATAATCATAATAAAATGAAGAATATAATATGTGCACATAGAAGAAACAGAAAAAAGAGGTATTGGAGCACGCAGGCATCAATTCCTTGAACCTCAGAGCAGCACACTGACAGAAAAAAGGTGAAGCTAAAAAGAATGAAGTCATGCCTACAGAAGGCTGCAGAAATCCCTACATGAGTCACAAAAGTATCTAGCTAAGCAAGGCATTCACTAAAGCCTGGAGATGAAGGAAGTGAGAGCACTCAACAAGGATAGTGATAGCGGTGTTGCATTTGATGGTCCATCATGCAGAGGCTGAGATTGAGCCATGTGGGCAGAATGTAATCAAATGACCAAATGAGTGTCCATGTAGTACATAGCATGTACCCAAATTGACCAACACCTTGTCCCGCACACATTGTGGCAGCAAACGCCATCTACTTTCATCAGTAATATGCAATAGCAAAATCATGAGGCAATTCTTGAGCTTTCTAAAACTATTAATAGCTCAATCTTTCTAGTAATAAACAATGGCATACTAAGTGCAATAACAAATCAAAAAAAGTGTAGTGTTTTATTCTCCTTTTCCTATACAAACTACACTTGAGCACCTGGGAGTTCTGGTTGAAATTAAATTTAATTGAGAAGCTGCAAACAAAAGGGGAGGGGAAGGGAGAGGTAGAGACAAACCCGATCAGCAAACAAACTCTCCTTCTTCTTAGTCTTAAATAGTGCCAACTGAAATTCTTCCTGCATAATAGCAAAACATGTTTAATCTATGAAGATTACAAAATGTAAATTAACATAAAATTGCACAATTTCAATTAGGGGTAGGTAAAATGAAGAGCGTGGGCCTAGCATTTAAGAATAAAATGATTGTCAGTTATTTATGAGTATATATTTAACATCATCTGAAAAAATATGATATCTGATTGACAGCTAGGAACTATCATATACAATATATAAATTGGACATGGTAAATAAGAAAAAAGTGTGTTCCTTACCTTGTTGATTAAGCCATCATCAATTACCGCACTACTAATCTTTTTGAATAGCTCATGCAATGCTTCTATTTCACTCACACTAACTGCAAAAATGGGTTACAAAGATGAATAACAATGGCAATGAATAAAAGAACACAACATATAATTAACAAAAGCAATTACAAACAATAAAAATCAAGAATAACAATTATTTTTTAAATGAAAAACAATATAAATTAACTTTCAGAAAACTGAATAGTTCCTACAGAGATGAGATTCTAGTTCACTTATGCTAACCACAAAATGATCAAGTAGATTTTAGATGGAAAACACACCATACAGTTATCAGTAGCAATTTCAAAATATAAATGCCAAAAATAATAGAATTGGAAAATAAGAAAGAAAGAAAGGAAGGAAATGACTAAATCAATAGGAAGATAATAAAAATGAGACTTTATATGCATATAGACAGAAGGCAACATACACACTGTTTCCCTAGCTAACCGTTCTGGATCCTTGAGTTCCTTTGGCCCGTGTAAATCAAGATCACAACACTTCCCTAGGATGACAATTAAATGCTCGAACCATTCTAGACACTGCAACATGATATTTTCTTCTTGCTAACACACTCCATACCTGCATTTTGATGAAACAAAAGTAAATTAAACATTTCATAATAGCCTGGAAAAAATAGTAACAAGCATGCGATTCACCAGAACAACCTTTTCAACATTTTATGTTGTCCTGTTGTCCAGCTTACAAGTAAGGCACCCCTAAATATACAATCAAACCATTAGTCTGAAATAAGAAACAAATAAAACATGTCTATCTTGAAATTTTGAAACAGATAATAAAAAATGAATAATAGAAAAATCGAAAAAGATGAACTAGACTACGCTACGTTGTATCTAGATGGAAATTGCCCTTCGAATCATCCACACATATCCCTGAGGAATAACCAAATTACGTTGACCAAGAGTTCCTTAATTTCCCATCACCTGTAGGAAACTTGTATTTTATCCAAATTCACAGCAAAATAATCATTGAATTAGTTTGATCGTACACCAATCCAACCAAAACCAAGGAATGAAGCTGAGAAACCAGGAAATCTCGTCTTGCTTCCCTGCTACAAAGATTCCGAGATTCAAAAAGAGAACAATAGATTAAAATTACCGGATCTGAAGCCGTAGGTACAGGCGATGGTCGAGACAGACGGGAGCTCCGAATAGTAGCAGAACAACAAGGATTGAAGGGGGAGGCGGCGGCGAGCGATTGATGAGAAGAGAGAATCGAAAGGGGGAGGAGGGGTTCCGTGCGATGCGTCGTCGTCTCCAGGGTGAGACGACGATGATATTATTTCGTGAATATTCCTTCCTTTTTTTGTCTTTATTTGTGCTTATTTTGTCTGTGTTTCCGTCAGGACTCAGGAAGGAAACATTCTCCATGTTTGGGTCAGCGAATTTTTTCCTAACACCGAACCGAGTTGGTGTGATAGACCGGTACGCCCTTATCCTCTCTCTCTCTCACTCTCTTTATAAACTCTGGCTGTGACTTAATTATCCTGCGACATAATTAACATAATTGAGTGATGCTACTTGTCACAACATATTTTTGTCATAAATTTGTGATGGAAATTTGGACCGTTCAATCACAATCACCCATTCAATTACAATCATCCATTCAATCTACGACGCGGGCCACTTGGGATTTAATCTTAATTTTAAAATCCAACGGTGCAGATTCTCACAATCCGGTCGATCACAATATTTGTGACGGAAATTTTATTGTGACAAGTAACTTTTTTCGACATAATTAAGTTGAACAGATGGCTGCTAATACGATACACAAAATGTGATTTATTAATTTTAAAAAAAATTAAAGTGTATAATTTAATTTTTTCTCTCTCTTAATTGTTTATTTTTTATATTTTCTCGACATTTTTATTCATTTTCCTTTTTTTAATCATGATTTCCGCGCACATTTAATCCTATATTATTTGGGAGATGATGAGAGAAAGAAATATTTTATTTGAGATAGGGTGAGTTAAAAAGAGAACGGTAAATTTTACTTTTATATATTTATGAATCATTATAATTTTTTACGATCTAATTTGAAATGTAAAAAAAATAAAGAAAAATTTAAAAATATTTTATTTTTATTTTAAAATATTAATTTTTAAATTAATTCATCTATTTAGTTATCTTATTTTTTCATCATCGCTCTTCATACAACGTGTGCAGTCATCGTCTAATGTTCAACCACATTTCACGACGTCGGCATCGACTTTCATCACAAATATCTTTAAGGATAAGACTCAAGAGGACAGAAATATATAATTCTAATTTTTTTTTTCTTCTCTAAAAAGAGAAACTCATTTAGGCTACGTTTGGAAACGGAGACAGGACAGAAATACAGAGACAATTTTGATTTTTTTGTCTCTGTCCCCGTTTGAAAATGAGAGACAGATACAAAAAATCAAATTGTGTCTCTGTCTCTGTCGCCAACTCTGGCTTTTTTTTGTCCATTCGAAAATCGGAGACAGGCGACTTACGCGAAGACAGAAGAAGAAAAATTCCATTTTACCCCCAAAACTGACTCGTCACCTTCGCAGGTCCCTAGCTCTCTGCGGAAGCTTTGGCCGCGTCCTCCTCCACGGTCATCTCGCTCCAGGGTCCCGGTGCAGCAGAAAGCTTCGGCTGCAGCAAGGAGAGGCCGTCGGCTCGAGAGAGGAAGAAGAACAGTGGCCGGCGAGATCGCGCGCAGGCATGGGTAGCGGTCGGTGAGATCCCGGTTGAACAGGGGAGCTCAGTGCCGCGCCGCGCAGAGAGCCCTGGTTTCGCTCTGTTCTGTCACGCCGGCGCGTGCTCGGGAGGGAGAAGCACCGGCGTCAAGGTTTGGAGGCGGAGGTTGGAGAAGATGAACAGGAGACCTTAGGGAAAAATCGTGATCAACCTTATATGAGAACAGATGACTCGATCTTTGCTCCGTTTCCGGATAAGATCCTTGGAATCCTATCCGATTGGAGAAGATGAACAGGAGACCTCAGCGTCGGCGCCTGCCTGCGGGAGAGAGGCATCCCAGCGTGGTCCTCGAGCGCTCCGGGAGGACGAATAGACGAAGGAGAGAAGGGTAACTTAGTCTTTTAAGTTAGATATTCTGTTTTTGTATTTTGTGTAACCAAACACGAGACAGATACAATTTATATTCTGTCACTGTCTCTACTGTCTTTTGTATTTTTGTATTTTTGTCACCGTCTCTCGTGTCCCTCGTTTCCAAACGCAGCCTTAAAGAGTATGTTACATTATTTATTTTTAGGATATTTTATATCTCAATTTCTACGTGCAATACTAACAGAATTTTATAATATTTCATTCATCCTTTATATATATTTTTTTAAAAAATGAAAATATTTTTTATAATTTTATATTTTTAATTTTAATTTTTTATATTTTCTCTCAAATAAATTAATACATGTTATATTCCATCCCTTTTAAATAAGAAAAAAAATATAAATACTTTATTCCTCTGACTTCAGAAATCAAGCCGCCTTTACTTGAACGTGGCCGGTTTCCTTCTCTGGTTTGCTCCGGAATCAACGGTGTCTATCAATTTCTCACTCGGATTATGTTTCCAGATCTACGGTCACAATCACTTCTCTCTTCGCACCCGATATTTTATAAGCGACTAAAACGCATCGACTAGCCTCTCCCAGTCGTCAGAAACCCTAATTCTTGGTCTTCCTTGAAGCGCGGCCTTGTGTGGATATCTCGCTCGTAGCGCGTCCTTCGCCATGGGCTCGAGAATGCAGGAGCATGATGGCGCGAGCCCTGCGTGAGTATCCTCTGTGATCTCCCCTGGCTTTAGTCTTCCATTTGATGTCTTTTCGTTCGCTTCCTGCTCGCGTTCCATCACTTTCTTGATGTTTTTAATGCTTTTTTTTTTGTTGCTGCAGAAAGATCTTCGTTGGAGGGTTGCCGAAAGATACGTCGCTAGGTTAGTTGCTTTTTTGTTGTTCTGATTAGTATAAAACCTAATTAACCATTTTTCATCAAAGAGATCTGATTCTTTCTATGTAGATCTTGAATATATCGCTCTCGATCAGTCGCGCACACATTTATATTGTTAATATACTTGTTTAGGTTTCCTTTACATTTCGAGTTGGATTTTTTGTGATACATATCGCAAAAATGAAAAAAAAAACAACAACAGAGCTTTCGTGCAAGGATAAGAATAAATAGCGACATTTAATGATGTTTCCTAATTCTGTATCTTCACATAGCGTATGAAGGTCGTCCTAAATTTTAAAGCATTGTTGCAACTTGGTCGTTGACAGAACAACTAATTGCTTCTCTCATTATTCTCACTCTCTGAGAAGCAAATAACTAATTTGTAAAGTAGATTCTCTGCCTGTTTATGTTGCAGTGCCTTTAGTAATTCAGGTTTAGTGCTGGAATTGCACTTTTCTGTAATTTTAAGGTTTGACGCATGCCTCTTGTCATTTGAATACAAAAATCAGCTGCTAGCTAAAGAAGCAAGAGCAGGTTTGAATAGTGGCAAATTGCCCCATGTTCTGGATACTAACAATACAATCATTTGAGAAATTTTCTAGCTTGGCAGATAGGCTGATAAAAGCAGCACTAGTCATTCCATTTTAGATGTGAATATATCCTGGCCTGATAGAGCAAACCAATGAAAATCAGAAAGGGGCTTAAGTGCAAAATGCTAAATAGTTGGAGTGTAAACTATTTGATTGTTGGAAACCTATTGGTGGTGCAACTCATCATGACATTTGCTCATCAACCTTCTTCTCGCATGACCTTTGTGTAATGCCTTTTTTTTTTTTTGCTTACTGTAACACTATTAGTGTAAGTTGTTTTTGCTCAAATGTTACCCTTTTGATCTATATGAACATTGTTCATTCATGTCTGATAATCTGATCTACATTGTGACTGCTCAAATTTCTATATTATACGTTTTAAAATTTTTCAATGACTACTTTGTGTGTCTATATTCTTGTGGTTTGCTAATCAATTAATCTGTTGCTGGAAGAAAATTTCATCCATTCTGATCGTCATGGGTATACCATCTGTGTATCTTTTTTTCCTGGTAACTTCGTTAATTTGAACTCTGTTTTTTGTCCTTTTCTTCCCATGGATACCTCTTCATGAAAGCTGACTGCCTAAACTCTTCTTGGACTTTGATTGCATTAGCTTGTTTCTTCTTGCAGATATTTATGACTCAGAATTTCTCTCTCTCTCTCTCTCTCTCTCTCTGCATGTTTTATTATGCAATTTGTTAAACATGGTTACCCTGGGGATAACATGAATATTAATATGGCTTTTGTAAACCAATTAATGTTTTGTTTCATTTTATTGCAGAAGCCTTTGTAAAACACTTTGAGCAGTATGGAGAGATAGTAGATTCAGTGATAATGAAAGATCGCCATACAAACAAGCCAAGGGGTTTTGGGTTTATTACTTACAAAGATGCTTCTATAGTTGACAAAGTCATTGAGGACTCACATGTGTTTAACGGCAAAATGGTAGGTACTATTTTGGTGATCGTGACTCATTATTATTTCTTTCTAACTGTACCATGACTGAATTTTGTTAACAGTAAACTTGCAGCAGTTGTAACATGTCTTGCTTTTTCTCTTTATAACAATATGTATCTGCTGTGTTTATGGTTTTGTTATTTCGTCTGATCTTTTATTTTATGTGGCATTCCTGCTGAGTTTCCTTTGTTTGGATGAGACAAAAATGTCTTTGATACATTGTTACAAGATCCTTGAAATCTTAAGAGGCATCATCTAAAATATCTTCTGATGTTAGCATCCATGCAAAAACTATCATAAGTATTTGACACCCCCCTTCTTGTCCTTAATGTGTCACTTCTAACCTTTCATTACATGGATTCTGAAGGTGGAAATAAAAAGAACTATTCCAAAAGGTGCTGCTCCTTTGAAAGATTTCAAGACAAGGAAGATATTTGTTGGTGGAATACCGACTACACTTTCTGAAGGTAATTTATCTTTTATCTTTATATAATTTGTAGCCACTTTTTTAGATGCTGATGACACTAGGGTCCGATGTTTACTTCAAACTGAACAGATCAGTTCAAGAACTACTTTTCTGAGTTTGGGAGGGTGGAGGAACATGAAATCATAAGGGACCATACAACCAACAGATCTCGTGGATTTGGTTTTATAGTATTTGAGAAAGAAAAAGATGTAGATGATCTCTTAGCGAAAAAAGGAAATATGATTGATCTAGCTGGCACTAAGGTGAGTTGGTGCAATATTTGGTAGACTGTTTAGCATTAGTATGGGGATAGTTTGCCTTTTAGAATTTTGTTACAATTTTGCTTAGTATCTCAGACCGATTGAACTAGCCCGGTAATTAGTTTTCTTTTGTTGAGCCAAGTTTCCTTCAACTCTGTATGTCCTATGTATGATTGTTGATGACATTGTTTCATTTTCAGGTTGAAATCAAGAAGGCTGAACCGAAGAAGCCTGGCAATGCCCCACCTTCCTTTGGTGGTGAATCTAGGACTCGTCACTTTGGCGACAATGCCGGCAGCTTTGGTGGCTCATATGGTGGTGGTGCTGGTAGCTTTGGTGGTTCATATGGTGGTGGCTCTGGTGGCAGCTTTGGTAGCTCGTATGGTGGCAGTGGCAGTGGCAACTTTGGTGGTGCTGGTAGCTATGGACCGTCATCCTATAGGACACCAGCTGGTTTTGGGCCTAGACCCGGTGGTTATGGTGGTTATGGAGGTGCTGCTGGTGAATACGGTGGTAGTTATGGCGGATATGGAGGTAGCTTAGGAGACTACCGTGGAGCATCCTCTGCGGGATATTCTAGTCGTTTTGGTTCATACGGTGGAGGATATGGCAGCGGGTATGGTGGTAGTTTAGGTGGTGGATATGGGCGTGAAGCTGGGAGTTATGGTGGTTCTGGCTATGGTGGCGGTGGTGGTGCTGGTTATGGTTCGCCAGGGAGCAGTTATGGCTCAGGACACTATGGCGGCAGGACCAGCTCGGGTCCTGGCGTCGGCGGTCCTGGCAGATATCACCCCTATGGAAGATAGGAAGGGCCGATGCCATGCAGCTCAGGAAGAGCAAGCGTTCTGGGGAAATATTGATGGTGTTAGTCTTGTAGGCAGTGGACAATGTAGCACAGCTGAGAATTAGCCAGGGTTGATATTCATATCGACGACTCGTGTAATTTCTATTCAGTACTTGTAACATCGAAGTGCTTTGAGCTTGGAGTATCCGACTCTGTAACTTAAATTTCATCAATCATTTCTTGATTATTATTATTTCCCTACCATTTTACAAACATAGTCTAAGTTAATTTGTTTGTTTGAATCAGTTGCACCTCGTGGACGTCAACATGTGGTTCATAGCTGGTTGCTCACCGCCCGTGGCAGGCTGCGGCATGAGCCACGTACGCGTGTGGCGCGGCCCCATTTTCGTGCTACATGAAAAAATAACTGACTTCGCTGCTTGCCCACCGCCTTGTGTTAACTACGGCGAGAGGTGGAGACGACAGCGCCAGCGCGCCAGGCGGCTGGGGCTACGAAGAGCTTGAACTCGGAGGACGCAGCGTTGTGTCCGACGGAGCATGAATCCTTTTTATTTTTGAAATGATATTGATGTGATATTATAAGGGTTAAAAAAAAACTTCCAACAATTCGTATCATTGAAGATGCTCTAATGGAGGAGGAAAGGTAGTAGAGGAAGAAGTTGTAGTTGAGGGCGTGGACGACGGTTCGGAGGACGTCGGAAAGCCATGCACTGGCGTGAAGCAGCAAGCTGGGCCGCTTCCGCTGGGCCTGCAAGCTTACTGGTAGTATTGCCTATATATATACACATGGTGGCAGTATACTGTAAATACGGGAAAATGGGCTGGTTTGCGACTTCAAAGCACACTGTACACAGTGAGATTCGAAGAAGACTATGGTTAATTTTGTTGCTCGGGTAATAATTTCATATTTAATTAAATTATTTATGTATTATTATATAGCTAATTTGGCACCATAACTTTGATAATTTTCGTGTTCCAATCTTTTTTCTGGACGTTTTGAGTTTGGTGGAAATAGAATTAGGAATCTACAATCCCCTCAAAAAAAAAAAATTTCCAATTGGGATTGATTGGTTTTGTGTTTGACAATTCTCAACAGTTAATGAGGTTGAATAAACCTTCAACAGTACGATAGAAAATATATGTATTCTGAAATTTTAAATATAAAAATCGAATTCTGATGTTGTGTTTATTTTCTCATGTCAATTTAAATATGAAATCATTAGTTTGTAATAGTTATCCTTAATACAATTTTAGTTTTTCTTTTCTTTATTCGCACTTTTTTTTTTGTAACACATTCTAAAAGAGTCTGTCTGTCGAATTGAATGAGTTTGAACACTCTTTGGGCTGAGCGGTCTAAATGAATTGGTCTGTGGTCGAACCGGCGATTAGTGTGGACTATCGTGATGTGCTGAGATGGGCCGAGCGATATCGGCCCATTTGCTACTCCCTTTAGCGATGGGATTTCCGATGGTCGCTATTTAAGTGCATTCCATATTCACCACTAGGCCGCCTCGAGCGTGCCCGACGCTGTCCTCGTCGGCGACGGCGAGCCCCCTCCTGCGGCCACTGCTGCGCCTCCACCTCCTCTAACACTGTCCGATACGAATGCCGAAAGGTAGTTCGCCCTGACCTCGGTTTCCTTTTAGCGGTGATGACTAATCTCTCCGCCATGATTGAGGTCGAGTTCGAGTTCGAAAAGGTATCTTTGATTTCATTCCACGATTTCGCGTGACCTCGAAGGGTTTTGCATTTCCAGATAAATTTACTGTCCACTTTTGTATTGTTTTCATCAATACTGTTCCTCCTGGCTTTCCTACACTGTCAATTTAGCCATTTTAATAGTAAAAGAATCGACTTGACTACTTGTCGATCTGAAACTAGTCACTCTTCTGGAGGGAATGTAAGTGGATATGCATGTTTATTGATGGGGGTTAAAGTTGGTAAGATCAACTAGAAGAAAGATGTGAGCTCCACGTGCTCGATAGAATGCCGCATTGAACGTAAAATACGATTCCATACAGTCTTCACGAAATGTGGATTGCAGCAAGGAGGCGAGTTCTCCTGAGCTCATCCTCTTTGATCCTGAGGGTTGATGCTTGTCTCGATTCAGCTTTCATGCTTAAAGGTATCTCACAGCAGCCTTTTCTTTTTTGACACTTGCGTTGTGCCTTTCTCTCGAGTTTGTGCTAATGGAGCTCTCTACCTGTGCAACAGGCAAGTTGGACGGAAGTAAGAGATATTCCGCAGCAAATTTCATGCTTGAAGAGTTTGAAAATGCTAATGATAGGACTAGGCAGGGGTTGTCGTTGGCAAAGAGCTTAGCATGCCTGCCTGATGAATCTTTAGCTTTGCATAAAAAGAAACCTCTGAGCAGGATGGAGCACAAGCGTCTAATTGAACTTCGAATCAAGAAGAGGGTGAAAGCACACTACTTTAATGGGAAGTATTATGATCTAATGAACAATGTCATTGCTAATGTTGATACCCTCTCTGACTCCTACGATATAATTAGACTTAACTCTAATATCGACATGACATCAAAGAAGGATGATGTTTGTTTTGACTCCTTAGCAGAGCATCTAGCAACTGGTGATTTTGATGTGGAATTACACACCACATCAATTATATCAAAGAGCAAGAAGAAAGAGTGTTTGACACTTCCTAAATTGAAGCTCAAAATTGTGCAAGAAGCTATTAGATTAGTTCTGGAAGTTGTCTACAGACAACATTTCTCTAAAATATCTCATGGTTGCCGCAGTGGAAGAGGGCAAAGATCAGCCTTAAACTATGTTGGGAAAGAGATTAGTAACCACAATTGGTGGTTTACATTATTCATCAACAAAGAAGCTGACCAGCTAATTCTCTCTAAGATTCTATCTGAAATGAATGAGAAGATTGAAGATTCCATGCTGTTCAATTTAATACAGAATATGTTTGATGCCAAAGTACTTAATTTGGTGTTTGGTAGCTTCCCAAAGGGCCATGGCCTTCCTCAGGAGGGAGTCCTCTCGCCCATTCTGATGAATATATATCTGGACAACTTAGATCATGTGATTTTTGAGATGTGCATGAGATATGAGTGCCTTGGTCTTGAAGATAGTGTCAACAAAGATGTCCAAATTTCAAAGCTTCGCAATTGGATGCGTAAACAAATAAAAGATAATGATGAGAAGAGTGTTAACCAATTGGGTGATTGTGTACAAACGAGAATTTGTGCTTGTAGATACATGGATGAGATATTTATTGCTGTTTCAGGCTCTAAAGAAACAGCCATGAAAATAAAGGCTGAAGTAATAAGTTATTTGAAGAACACACTTCATTTAGATGTAGAAGATAAGATGAATCTCTCATCAACCAGAAAGAATTCACTTGGTGTACAATTTATTGGTACAGTGATCAGGTTGGCTGCTCCAGAAAGTGCTGAATTGAGAGCAGTTCACAAATTGAAGGACAAGGTCAAGCTATTTGCTTCCCAGAAGAAAGAGATCTGGGATGCGATGACACTTAGAATTGGCAAGAAGTGGCTGGCCCATGGTTTGAGAAGAATCAAAGAATCAGAAATCAAGCAGCTTGGACTTAGCACTCCATTGCTAGATTATATTTCGCAGTTTCGCAAGGGTGGCATGGAAACAGATCATTGGTTCAAATCCTTACTCAAAATTTGGATGCAAGATGTGATTGCCAAATTGGAAGATAATGAGGAGGTGCTCCTCTCTAAGTACATTGCAGAGCCAGCAGTGCCACAAGATCTTCGAGAAGCATTCTACAATTTCCAGAAGCAGGCCAAGGAGTATATTTCATCTGAGACAGCTGCCACTGTTGAACTATTGCGTGATCCTTGCATAGAACCAAGACTTTCTACAAAATCCACAACAGTTCTCAGATTGGAAGTGCCCTTGAATGCTATAAAGAAATGTCTGCATCGTTATGGTTTGATCAATATGGAAGGCTTCCCAATGCATGTGTCCAAACTTGTGTTACAAGATGATGACCTGATTATAAGCTGGTTCTCTGGATTGATTAAGCGGTGGCTGAGATGGTATGAGAAATTTGATAACTTTGGGGATATTAAGCTCTTGATGGTGCATTGCATTAGGAAGTCTTGTATTCGAACTATTGCAGCAAAGTATAGGATGTATGAAGGGTTAATCGAGAAGAAGTTTGAGTTGGAGCAGGATGGCATCCCTTCGACATTAGAAGATATGGACTTCGATTCTAATGCTACTGCTAAATTAGATGATGATGAATACTATATGTATGGGATTTTGGGTAGTGGATTATGTCTCCTGTCTTTGTCAAGAGTGAAAGTGGCAGCTCGAGTGTTTGATTGTTTTGTAATGGGATGCACTATTCCATCTCCGAGTCTCTACACACTTCATGTGAAGGAGAGGCAAAGGTTTCCTGGATGGAGGACTGGATTCTCTTCATCGATCCATCCCAGTTTGCATGGAAGGCGCATTGGCTTGTGTAGTCAACATGTTAAAGATTTATATCTGGGTCATATATCACTGCAAAATGTTGAGTTTGGTGCTCTGAGCTGAGGTGTGTTTAGAGCCTCTTGTACTCAGGTATTTTGCAACATCTTATGTAACCTATTTTCTTGTTTTTTCCCTTGAAATATTAAGCTCTTTTCTTAATAACTTTAATTTTTGAGTTTATGACCATAAAGTATGTTTCTGGTTGCTAAATTATGTGTACATCTGAAACACATCCAAAATTTTACTAGGAAGCAATATGCAAGTATTAGCAACTCGTTCAAACTTGACTTGATCTTGTCAATCAATATAACTCCAATGGTAGGCTGTAGCTGCTCAATTTTTTCCTTTTTTTTCAAAGTATTGATTAATTGGCGACATGATCCACCTTAAGGATTTGCAGTATAAACTTTGATACACGATATACCTTGAGGATTTGTAGTGTTTCTTATTTGACCAAAGTTACATTGAGCTGAGCCATTATGAATCACTGAAGTAGTTAATAAACCAAAATATACATGGTTTCCCATGTCAAAACTTTTTGTTAAATTAACTCATTGAGCTTCGTTACATTCTAATTGTGCACTGGCGGATGGCGACGCGGCCGGAGATCATAGTCCCTGTTCAGCATTTTGAAAATTTGATCAGAAGCCTCTAAAAATTTTAGCTTTTCAATGTTGTCTCGTGTGTCGTTAGATGAGTCCTTAATTGCTTTGGCTTTGCCTTGTATCTCACTTGCTTTATTTCCTTCACTTCTCAAGTAGGGTTTGGTAGTGCTGGTACTAGATTCCTGTGAAAAGAAGACAAACATACTATAATTGCTTCATTTACACGAACACACTAAGAGTAGCACATCGGAAACAAAATCACCTAAAATGAATGCAAGATATATAATGTCTAATAAAAGTGATTTGGGTTTTAACATGATTTGATCAATCAACTGAGTCTAGGACTGGCCATGGCTTAAAGAAAAATATAAGTAAATGCCAGTAAGAGGAATTGAAAACATGAACACATCTCAAACATATAATGGTCCTTGTTATGATGTTATCTAATCAATAGTAAGAATTCTATCATAACTACATAATGATGCTTAGGTGCATTATGAATATATTAGTTTTGTTTGAGTGAATTAGTTTACTGATAAATTGAAGCTGCTAATATATTCCTCTATTTTCAGCTAATATTTTCTATATTTTTTCTTGGATAAGCTATTGTTAAGAAATTACAGCATGAACATTTACCTCTGTGTTTGATGACTGAAGTAACTCGGTTAAAGTGTTCTTAGCATCCCCTGCATAGAGAAGAGCAAACATGGATTCAAGTTGAACAAAGCTGAAATAATTCTTTCAGAACCCCAAAACTACACTAGAGACACAATCTAATGTTTAGATCAAAACCACTTAAAACAGAACTTAATTTAGACAACAGATATACATCATACAGAACTGTTACTCTCTACTATCTATCACTTTGACTGGTAAATAGACAAAAAAAGTTAGACCTCAAGACATATGTAAATGGCTTAACAACCCTGCCTTTCGGCTTTAGTTGTTCTTTGGAGGGTGGTTTTTTGGCGCGTGATAATCTGCGCTGAAAGGTATAAGCCCAGCAAAGTGGAGTCTAGAAGAAGGGTGAATTCTACTGCTCAACTCACACCCTACGCTCGGTTCCTTCTCTTCTCCACGCCCACATTTTCTCTCAGAGCTGGGATTTGCACCTGTTCTCTGCTTCATGCTGCTTTTTTCGCCTTCCTCTGATTCTTCAATCACCATTCTCCTCTCTCTGTACCATTGCTTGGCCCGAGCTAGTCCCTGCCATTGAGTCTGTAAGTCGGAAACTCCAACAAGATGGAAGAGTGCTTGTCAAACTATACCTCATTTCTCTTAAGAATCACAATGTTGTTCTTGTTCAAATCTGAAACAAAGGAGTTGCAATTAGTAACCATAGAGAGTACTTAAACAAAGAGAGATAGTTAATCTACATACCTCTCTTAGCAAGGATAAGGAAGTCCTCCATAGAAATCAAAGAGACAAGCATAACAACTACAGTTATTGCAGACCTCAAACACCCCATGACTCTGTCCTGAGCAGAATGTCTGTCATGCAGCAAAAGGGAAGAAGGGGATGAAAACAATTCAAAGATCCCAAGCTCTATAAGCTAGCATCGCAGCTCATAGGTCAAAGGCAAGATTCCAACAATCTTATTTTTAAATAATTCTCTTAACTTGTTCTCATTAGCTTTGCTTGCAGGGGTGTACTTGGAAGGAAGGACCTAAAGCCCTTTTCTGCGATTAAAGAAAGACACGTAAAAAGGAGCACAGTGGAAGAAATGCATATTCGTTGTTCAAGAGCAGTTTGCATGCCGCCATGCATGCGACGATGTTGCTGGTCAAAACTCAGATGCAAGGTTTTTGTCAACCCAAGGAAGCTGGTGTACTAATTTAAGTGTAGATGGGGCTCTGTTTCCAAAGGGAGCACAAGTTTCGCACCATGGTCCAGGGCTTTGCTTGTGCCTCACTCTTTTTGGGTGGCGATCTCCATGAGCTGTGTCTGTGTGATTGCGAGAGGTTCGATGCAGAAATGGCAAGCTATGACTTGGTTTTTGTGAGCTTTGTTAGGTTAGTGGGGACTGGAAGAGCAGTTAAGAGTTTAGTTTTAATAGTAAGTTTGAAAGGGAGGAAGAAACACAATATCAGCACACTTCCACACAAGAATCTTTTTGGTTGTAGTTTATTGTTTTTTTTTTCCTTTATTAAATTTTGTATTGGTCATGCATATTTCCTTGTGGCTAATTGACTGGTATTTTCAATATGTTTTATCTGACAAAGTTATGGTGACTGAGTTGGAGTTATTGATTTATTATTTGTAGTTCATATTATATTATAATAGGAAGATAAATAAATTAAATGTTTATAAGCAACAAGGTTGATGTTTGATTTGATACAAAATTATTTATATATAAAATAATAATTAAACCTACTATATTATATAGAATTGAATATTGGATTATGACTTGAACATACGAGCAAAAGATAAGAGTTATTAAGATGGATGTGTGGACATACGATGATGAATATAATAAAAAATGAGAATATTAGAAAGAAAGTTAGATTATGTCTATTGAGAGAAAATTTTAAGAGATGTATTTAATATGGTAAGATATGTATTTAAACGATCAATAAATATTCTAGTTAAATGATGTGAAATTATAATAAATACGTAGATTAAATAAAAAAATTTAAAAAGATTTTGATATAGTAGGAGATAGAGTCTAATGATATAAGATGATTCATATAGTTGATCCCATTTAATAGACGTCGATCATTGTACACAAGATCATTTAAATGAATAAACTTAAACAACTTATTAAATTAAATGAATAAATTTAAATATTTAATTCATTAATGTTTATGAATAAAAATGGGTAAAAATCAAAAAGAAGTTTCAAATTAAGAGAAACATCAAATAGTATCCCATTTTCAATTAAAATCAAATAGACATTCCTTTAATGATTTTATATCGAAAATACCCCTTAATCTAGTATTGTTGTAGCAACTACCAGTAACTCCTACAACGTGTATAAGTAGGGTGAGTTTTAAGATTTAGGATTTACATTGTGTATAAATTACTCAGTAGCTGTTACAATGTGTAGAAGCTATCAGTAGCTGCTATAATGTGTATAAGTTACACAGTAGTTGCTACAACATATTTAGGATGAGTTTAAAATTTATGATTTAGGATTTACATCGTATAGAAACTACCAAATAGTTGCTACGATATGTAGAAGTTACTTAGTAGCTATTATAACATGTAGAAGCTATCTAGTAGCTGCTACAATGTGTTTTATGATGAAGTTTAGAGTTTAAGATTTAGTATTTAGGATTGTAGCAACTACATAATATCTTTTATAACTATTTTAAAATGATTTTGATAAAGTTTAAATAATTTTGATCAAGTTGATAAATAGTATTTTGATATAATATTATTTAGAGACTCTAAATCTAAAATCTTAAATCCTAAATCTTTAAATTTACCCTAAATATGTTGATAGTAACTACTGAGGTAGTTTCTACACGTGTGATAGCAACTATTAGGTAGCTTCTATACAGTGTAAACTTTAAACCTTTTAAAACACATTATAACAGTTTATCCTAAACACGTTATAGCAGCTATTGGGTAGCTTCTACATGTTGTAATAGTTACTCGGTAGCTTCTACACATTGTAATAACTACTAGGTAACTTTTATACAATAGTAAATCCTAAATCTTAAACTTATCCTAAACATATTGTAGCAGCTACTGGGTAGTTTTTATATGTTATAGCAGCTACTCAATAGCTTTTATACGTTTAATAGCTATGCAACAATATTGGATCAAGGGGTATTTTCAAGATAAAATCATTAAAAGGATGCCGACTTTAATTGAAAATGGAGCGCTCATTGGACGATTTTACAAATAATGGGTGCCCATTTAATGTTTGCCTAATAAAAATTGTGTATCATATTTATCAATAAATCTTTTATCAAATGTAAATAAACAAATAGATCCTCAAAATGAACAATATCAAACTCGTTAATAAATCAAATAAGTTTAAAAATATAAAAAATTTCAAATAATCAAGCTCGAAAATTCGATAACATCTAAATAAATCAAGTTCAATTTTGAATTAATCTCAAGCTCATAAAAAAAATCAAGTCAAACTTGAATAATTATTTCAATCTTAATTTATTTTAGTCTCAACGATGACTTCAATAGTTTTAATAACATAAAGTTTGGCTCGATTGATTTATTTGCAATTCTGTTTATAAACACAGACATTACTTATGGGTGGTTTTGCATTGTTTTGTTTAAAGCAATTATTATAAATTTATCACCTGGGTATCAACTTAGCTACACCGCGAGGCGCTTTGTTTAAAGCAATAATCTTATAAAGAGTTGTTGGTTATAATTTGAACCCATATTAAAAGATATGAATTTTATAAAACTGATTTGTTAAGCTGTAGAACATAAACGTTATTATATATATATATATATATATATATATATGTATATTCTCAAGTAGTGTCATTTTGTAAATGTATTAATTCATGACTTATTATACATGTGATTGGTGTTATGCCACTTTTAAATTTTTATATATATTGATTGTATTATCGATCAAATTAAATTATCTTGTACTATTTGTTTGTGTTTAATATAATATTGTCAACTCTAAACGTAGAGGGATACATAAGTTACATTGGTGATAGGCTACGTATAGTCTATGCATATAACAATCTCGGTTTGAACAATGCACTGAATACGCTAATACAAGAATAATACAAGACAATCATTTGTTCACATACCATAATCTCTTTTTTTTAAAAAATTATTTCCTTGTACAATTCTCATGCTCCCTAAGCTATGAAGTTCCAAACAAATTAAGCTTCAAAGTCTAAGATCGATCACACTCACACCAAAAAAAGTGTTTTAAATGAAGAGAGTGGCAAAGGGAAAAGCAATTTTATAATTCTTTAAGAAACAAGTTTATAGATGTAGGATTGACCAAACATTATAAAGCATATTACTATGTCATATATTTTTGTGCATTCATATTATATTGTATTATTTTTTGAATTTTTTCATTAAAGAATAAAAATCGAGGTGTTCCATGTTCATGGTGTGGTCCTTGAGGAGTGTGTGTGGCTTGAGGCAATTGGACCAACTCTAACTTCAAGAACTCCCTTTACCTTTTAGAAGGTGATCATCCTCTTTAAGATCAAAATCTATCTATCTATATATATATATAAAGCTTTGAAATGTTCAATGCATAGTGAATATGAAAACAAAAACAAAAAATCAACAAGACTTGTGTTGAAGTGGAGTGCATGTGTAGAAGATGAGGATACTTCTTCCAAAGTTTCTTTTCCATACAAATAAACAAAAAAAAAAATCAATTTTGCGTTGGTGCAAGCTCTATTTTTCAGATCTTCCGTACAGTTCTTGGTGCAATTTGAAGGAACCAGATTTTTTAAAGGAAGGAAGATAGATTGTGGACAGTTTTTCTTTTTCTCATTTTCGAGGTGCTTATTTAAAGGTTTAATTTGTCATCGTGTTTAGTTTATCTCTCTTTTTTTTTTTCTCAGCATCTCAAAAAATTGCTCGGAGAAGTATCAATTCAGGTAGATCGAAAGGATTCAGATTGCTCCCAAAACATAGCTGAGTTGGATACAACGGAGCATACTTGTAGAAGAGGACAAGAGTTCGAATCTCGACGAAATCAAAATAATACTATCTTCCATCGTGGCTAACTGCAATTTTTTGATTTACCTCCTCACATATGGTTGGTCTAGGATGACTGATTCCACCTTTATTAGAACTTGAACCTGTATAATCCGACGAATCTAAAAAATTCAAATAAAAAAAAACTTTTATTATTATATTTTTTCAACACTTTATTTTTATCTCAATATTTTATCATTATTATACTTCAGTAAAAGGTGGAATCCGTCACCCCAACGGCCTCACACGATCGGCAACCATCTGTAAAGAAGTAAATCGAGAAGCTGCAGTTGACTACGACAGAGAAGGACATTGTCTCGGCTTCGCCGAGATTCAACCATTGTCCATTTCAACAATTCTGTTCCGTCATAACCAACTCAACTATGCTCCGAAGACTATCATTATTATACTAATATTATATAAAACATCTTAATTTTTAAAATAAATTTTAATTTAACTCAAAAAAATCTCCTAAACTCTAAATCTGAATCAACCCGAACTCGGCTTAAACTCGACCTAAATCCGATCCAAATCTAACTCAAATTTAATCTAATACAAATCTCCCAACCTAAATCCCATCCGAAATTTTGCTCATGAAGTTTGACAAAAAAAAAAAATGGTATGGAGGGGCAAAATTAGGATTCAACAACCTGGCGGAAGAGAAACAAGCAGTAGAAAATATTTAACGCAAACAAAATTATTTTTTCGGCAAACAAACAAGCCGTAAATCGTAACAACACGGTCACAAGCGGATGTCACAAAACAAGCATCCGTTGGAATAATTTGAGTGTTGTTACAGGAGGGATACAATTGTTGGTTTGCAAACAGATTTTCATGTAGTGGGCATTTTGTGACAGGCAGATTGCACTTTCCTTTCCAGCAAAGAGGTGTATTTATCAAGCATCGATATGACAGCTTCAAATTCAGTGACTTGCTGATCTATCTTCTCGATTTGTTGAACATACTCGGCAAAACCATGGTTTTTTGCACTTAGCTGCTCGACGAATACTCTCAGACCAGACGCAACGTCTCCGTAGCCATTGTATTCCTCGGCCACTTTCTGGTTCAATTTCTCCAGCAACAAAAGCTGGTTATTTGTTCCCTGAATGTGACAAACTCACAATTAAAATGAGACGAAGCTGACTATTCTAACAAACCACCGCTAAACACAGAAAACGCCAACAAGTATTTCCCATTCTATTGAGTTTTAGGTTGATCAATTTCAAACCAAATGTCATCAGAAGTAACATGTAGTTTTCTTTCCTTTTTGAATAGTTATGGGGAAATATTTTTACATTAAGATGTCTAACATGTGATCAATCACGCAAGAGAATATTATTTGAAGTGCACGTGTATCAAAATGAAGTTCCATATTTTCGAATGATACAAGAACATCATCTGAGCAAAGTGTGTATGGTAAGTAGTGTATATTTCTACTTCATCAATCCAATTATGCTCATTTTATGCTATCATACAATCAAGGATCCGATAGGCAATTAGCATATATAACATATATAAAGATGTTTGTAAATGTCTTATGGCTGCAGAAAGAAACTATTCTTCCACCATGAAACTACTATGTGGAACATTTTTGATGTTAAGTAGGGAATCCTGCTATATTGAGACTTGATATGTTAAGGAATCATGACTAGCTTGATGCTTGAATGACACTAAGATATGGTTATTTCATGGAAAATAATTTACATGGATAAAATATTTTCAGAGAAAAACTTTTACAAGGAAAATCAGATATTTTATATTTCCCCTCCTTTCATTCATTCCATTCCTTTCCCAATCGATGTCCATTGTGTCTGCCAACAAGATGGGGAGGTAGCATTGGCCAATGCAAAACCTAATGCCTAGGGCTAATGCAAAATGTATTGGTGTAGACCGAGGATGCCTCAATTTGAGCTTGTCTTTGCCCTCTTCAACCAGAACCAGAAGTTGGGTTGGTCAATGAAACAAAACTAGACATTTTCCATAGTCTCGGAGTATATTTTCCATTGATCATGATTTTCCATTGTGCACATTAGAGAATTTTCCAATAAGACATGTTCCATCAAACAAGCAGACAATAAGATACAAAATTAGTTTGCTGGATCACATATCTTACATAGAAAAGCAATAAGAATCAGCAGTATTTGACATACCAGTGTTAACAAAGCCTTATTTGTAATTTATTTATCTATTTATTTTTGCTTCAAATTAACTAAGCTTCATTCTGATACCACTCGATACTACTTTACCATCCACACATCCTTGACTAACAGTTCTTACAACTTAGACATCTTAGTCTTGATCTTTTGCCTCAAAATAGTTTAGGGTTTATACCAGTGTTAACAAAGCCTTATTTGTAATTTATTTATCTATTTATTGCTTCAAGTTAACTAAGCTTCATTCTGATACCACTCGATACTACTTTACCATCCACACATCCTTGACTAACAGTTCTTACAACTTAGACATCTTAGTCTTGATCTTTTGCCTCAAAATAGTTATTGCAGAAGATTCCTGGACATGGAAAAAAAAGAGTAGGAAACACTGTATCGGCAGCCATCTTTTGTTTGGTCATCACGCCATGGAAAGCGAAGCCTAATTACTTTCAGAATTCCAATTAGTTTGTCAAAATTAATTCTTTTCCATTGCGCAACACAATGTAGGTCAGTTCCTTCCAAGCAGACCACATGAACAATGAATCTTGAAGCATCTTACAAAACATTAATGCACAATCCATCATATTGTGTTCATATTTCAACATCAAAGCCATTTAATTTGTTCCTTATCTTCTGCCCAGAACATGCCATACTAATTTAGTCTATCGATCCTCTAGTAATAGATGCACATCGCCAAGAATCCATCCATTAGAAAAAACTAAACTTTAAGGAAGTTGAAATAACAGAAATGGATTGCCTGTTGATCAGTCAATAGAAGACACAGAAGCGATCAGAAAAGCGCAACCATAAAAAGAAAACAAATTTAAGGACAGGGCATTCTTTGAGGAACAATGGTTCTGTAATTCAAGCATGAAAATTGACTGATAGGAAGAAACTTGTGTCTGAACTATTTCATGGTGGTTATGCCGTAAGAATCCGAAAAGAAAATGGAACAAATCGCCAAAAAGTATCATTCTAGGATTACCAAATTCCCGAAGAAAATGATGGTGTAGCAACAGATTCGAATCCTAAACAAGCGTACAAAAGAAGTAGTTTCGATGGAGTTATATAAAATAACATTTGATTAAAACTGAGCTAGTGACATGATCCAGCACCAGCTAAAAAAAATCGTGAAAAGGAATCGAAGAGACTACTCGGAAGGCAAACCTCGAGCTCGCCTTTGACCATCTTGGAGATGTTGGCGAAGAGATCCGCCAACGATTCCGCGAGTTCATCCCTCGCCGCCGCCTTCGTCTCCTGGTCCGCCATCGCCGCCTTCCTGGTCTGATCGGTTCTGGATCCCCTTTCGCATCTTCGCCGGTCCGGGATTCGGGAGATTGCAAGCAGGACCGGTCGGGGTGTTCTGCCCGTCCGGTTCACGCTGTCGAACCGGTTTGCAATTAAGGAATAAATTACTAAGTTAATCCAAATTTTAAGATTTTTAATCGACCTAATTCGAACTTCAAAGCACACAATGCAGCATTCTTAATTGATTTCTATTATTTATCGAATTATTTGGTGAAATAAATTGATAAATTAAAATAATTATCAATTTAACATCCTCATGTAATTAGAATTTAATGTGTTTGAGTGTAATGGTATTATGCTTAATTTGACAAGAAATTAGGGTAAAATATTTATTAATTTCTCATGACCATCTGTTTGTCCTCAGGTTGGAATGTTATTTATAAAAATATTTAATAAAATAATTTAATAAAAGAGCAATCCTACATAAAAGAGTTTGCACTAATGCAGAGTTTCAAAGAAAAGAATTTTAGCCATTGAACTATAATGGAATTCTCAACATAACTATCAAAAACATTCTCTTTTGTGAGTAGATCATCCTAAATCAAAGATCAACTACAAACAATCTAAGATCAAGTTGTCATCTAAATCAAAATCTAATAAAGATCCAAAACACAAGTCACTTGTAGGCTTTCAACTCATATAGACTTAACTTGCCAATAGACCTCACGAGGCATCAACTTTGAAACTTTCTTTCCCAATAAGCCTCATCTCTAAGTGAATTTAATTTATTTAATATCAAGCATTTGGTTATCAAGTATCAGATATCAATTTGTTTGGACTTCTCCTGTCACCTACTTAACATAAAAGTGACTTGGTTGACTCGACCACTTAATATCATTGCTCATGTAATCTCCCCAACATCACTCAATTGACCTTCACCACTCGGGGCATAGTTGCACCAACATCGTCTAAAGCCATGTACGTCTAGGTTGAGCAAATTGGACAATCTACATGGGTAGATGTATTGATTAGGTGAGCCATGCTTGGGTGGTCTAGATGAATAGTACAAGTCTAATGGATAAACATAGGAGGGCAGTTAATGCAAGAATTTATTTAATGTAGTCATTAATCAGTGCAGTCAATGCAAGACTTCCACGGGATAAATATAAAAGTTCTATCCATTTAAAACTAATTAATTATATTCCAGCATATATATATATTTATTTATTTATTTCACCTTCCATTTCCAGTTTTCCACCATTATAAAGCTAAAGGTCTGAGTACCCTTTTGTATAGTAAGTTGAGCACTATGAAGTCCATATGCTTCCTCCTAATAATGCTGCTGCTTCTTCAGGGTTCTCATTACAACACTGCTTCAGGTAATCTTCTATCAGTTAATCAATCTGCTAGATAGTCAAATGATGAAATTAATCAACAGCAGAATATAGTTACTGATCGAAACCATTGCAGAAATATCTCCAAAGGACTCAGTGTGCATTAAGTTGAACAAGAAATATCGAGGGATTTGCTTCACAGATAAAAAGTGCAGAGAATCATGCATAAAGCAGGGGCGAGAGAGTGGGCACTGCTATGTTTTCTTCTTCTGCGTCTGCCGATGGACGTGCAACTCTACAAGCACTAGTCATGCTCATCAATATAATCGCCATCTTCTTGCTCCTAATCCTGTGCTTAATATATAACTGATTCAAGAATGTAATCAATTATATATGTACTCTGAAATTAAGTCAATAAAATGGATTAGAAGTAACTGAATTTCAGCAATCCCTGCACTCTAAGCAATCATTGATATATACGGGATTTACATTGCAAGAGTTTGCTTCCGCGACTCGAACACGTAACTACAAGCTATATAATAACTTTACCGTTGCGTCAAAACTCCCCTTTTGTTGAATCTACCGAATTTCATCGCATAAAAGGGTAAATACAACCCGAAAAAAAATAAACTTACAAAGGTCAATCCACAAACAATTTCTTCACACTTCAGGATGAGTACTTGGATATGAACTTGTCTACATGGATGATTATGTCATCAATGTTTGGCCTCATTGCAGCTTGGGGCTGTAGCATCCATGCCACGAACTGGCGGAGGGGCTTAGGGTAAGGGTTCAGGTTTGGTTCGGATGGCCATTTGATCTGGGCATTCATGACAGCTAACTGTAAGCTACCTCCTGACTCGCCGAGCACATACTCAAAAGGGGACGTGCCATACCTGCCAAGAACCAACAGCTAATTCAGACCCGGGCGGTATCGCAACTCAGCCAATAAATGTTATTCGAAAGGCTTTCTGTTTGATCTAAAGGTTCTTTAGGAACTATGGATGTTACTTGGTACTACTATAGAATATAGATCTACTTTATCACATGCTTAACCTCAAAAGGTATGTAAATGCCATTAGTCATACAATTTACACATTTGTACTAGGTCGAGAAAAATCTAACAAAATGGAAGAGAACATAATAATCGAAAGTAATTAGCATAATAGGAGAGGGCGTAAACAATCTCACATTATTGCGTATAATGTACATCCAAGAGACCATATATCTGTCCTTTCATCAATATCCGCATGGCTTGGGCAGTCCCACAACTCAGGAGCCCGAAAAGGTGCAGAACAATGCTCACTAGCCCACTCCTAAGCAGAAATTCATCAAACAAGCAAAAAAAGGCTTAAACTTTCATCAATTTTTTTGTTAGCAATACCACGAATGTTAATCAGACTTAGTAGATGCAAATAGATAAATGACTGCAACATGGAGTTAATACATCCTTGAAATAATTGAAACAACATTACCAAACTATCTTGAACATACTAATATGATGAACTGCAGAAAGATCATCGTATTTTGAACTTTAAAGCTTTTGAGAATTTAATTACTAGCACAAACAAACAATGCATAATGTTCGAACCAACCACTTCTCAGAGAGCAAATTGATTCCTACCTGTAACTGCAATGCCTCTGACCTTGAGCGAATTTCTTTTCTCGCAGGCTGTGCACTTCCAAAATCCATTAAAATAGCAACAGGTGGCTGTCCCGTCTTGTGTGTTATGAGAACATTACCCGGTTTTACATCATTATGAGCGTATGGAGGATCAAAACTATGCATGTGCTTTAGGCCATCACAAAGCTGCATATAGACAAAAGGCAATATGTCATACTGGTATTCATACGTGGATAGTGAATGGTAAAATTACTAAACCAGAAGACTATATAACAATAGAAGGCTGAGAAAGCAACTAGCTGCTTTAAAGTATGCAAACTCATGTCCACATAGGCCACGACGTTGTTATCGAGATCAATCAACACCACCATATCTTATTGAATACAAAATCAAGTTTAATAAAACTAATGGTCCATGAGGCATCAATGCATAGTTTGAAATCTCATACTATGTTTGGCAGCATAGTTGAAACATACTGTATCGATAATAATGACATGAGTAATCTCACCCATGTCACATGCACTAACAATGCACTCAACATAGCTGCACACCCCAACATCAAGATGATTCCAAGTAATGATTGTTATTATTTTATAATTTATTTTTTCTAAAATTCTAATCTAATTGATTATGTAATTGTTATGCTTTGATTTTTAAAAAGTAAACTACTTGAGAAGAAGATTGTAGGAGTAAACCTCAAATAATTCATCTAGATAAACATTAAAAGTAAATATGAGTAAAATAATTTTAATTCAATTAACTATTGATCAGTCTTTAAAAAGAGAGAGAGAAATAACATTAATGAGTAAATCTTATTTGGATTCATCTTGGCATGCTTTAACACATAGTGAAACATGCGAATATCGATACGGTATAGTACTACTAATATTTAATTAATATGATTACTGTAATCTTATTTTTATAGGTAAATAAACTAAGAGAGAGTAAAATGAACCTTGACCCCAAGTGTGTAATTGTCCTCTCTCTTTTTTTCTTCTACATTTTCATCCTCTCTCAATCTTCAATTTTCAATTGACACCATGTGACGGAATGAAACTTCAACACAGTACTTAAATCACCTCATTCCAATCCACCACCAAAACTCCAGCTCAAAAAGAAATTTTAATCCCTACATAGATCACGTTTATCATTTCAAGAGTGATGAATTTCCAAACAACCAGCTAGTTGTCTTTACAGAAACAACTGGTGGCAAATTTTACAACCTGAAAGCACAATTTTTTCTCTCAGAAATGACACTCACACATAATTGCCATGTTGTGCCACTTTGAACTTGGGCCGAGCAAAGAATTGTTATAAATTCAGAAAAATCCTTGTGGAATGCAGAAATGTAAAAGGTTAGTTGCATCAGTGGCGCTAGAATATTTCCTAGAAATTTCAAAGGATAAATAACCATTGCAGCGGCAGCACTAAGATATTGCTTAGAAACCAAAAGGGGAAAAGCCACTTGCAATGGTTGCAAACCCCTTCATATGCTTCAACTTATGAATATAATAAGAGAGTCTAAGATGCAAAAGCTTGACAAGCAAGCAGTTAGTGGATGAAAACATAAGAATTTCAGTCAAAGCAACGTAAACAGTTCCTCGTTTCCAGTACCACTTGCAGTTCAAAGACAAAATTGATTTGTTCAAGAAATAGAAAAATAAGTAATTCTTGTCAACTCATCTATCGTATGACACATTCATCACCGCACAACTTTTATTTGTTTGGAAGAAGTCAATGGTCTGGTAAAATGTTTTATGCTTTTATGGAGCAACTTAAAACTTTTTTTTGTTATTTCTGTTTCAATCTGGTAATTACTGATACATAGCTCTAACTTCAATTCTTCATTGCCAAGATTTTTTTAGGCAAGATTTTAGGCAAAATAGAGAAGAGTTAGTAGCTCCTGTTTTTATCTATCCATATTTTAACACATGGATCAAAATTACTGAATAACATTATGGTAATTATAAAAGGTACGCAATTGAAAAGTTGCCAAGCAGAACAATCTCTGATCAAACCAAATGAATTTGACCATTGAATCGATTTTGATGATGCACAACTTTTGTATGTTAGATGCATTCACAATAAATGAACCAAATATGAGGAAAAGAAGATAAGTTTACCTGTCTGAAGATGAGAAGAACCGTGATTGTTGGAAAGCTTTCCTTCTTTGATTGCATACTTTTTGACAGATCAAGTAAAGTTCCATCCAGATGAACAGGGAACAACAAGTAGGCTTCATACTTTCGCGCTCCATCTTGTGTACCCTATATGCCAATAAATAAAGCAGTACTCAACTTATCATGTCAAATAAATATTTCATCTATCAATGATAATGAAAGAAAATAACATGAGCAACCTCTTTAGCACAAAGTGACCTACAATGTCCAACAAGTTCGTGAAAATAAAAAATAGTCCTACAGTTTCAGTTATATAAATCAGCAATAGTTCAAGCATGAAAAATTCAACTCTTTATGACTTTCATGAAACAAAATTGATGTTTCTTTGAAAGATTATGAATAATGATCCAATCAATTATTCAATTCAAGAACTTTGGTGTATGTGCACAATATATTTAAACAATACATGTAATCAAGGACTTCATACTATAGAGTAAAAAGTCAAAATGTTAGCTAGCAAGTATGCTGCAAATAATGGAGGATAATATATCTCAACTAAGTTCTATTGATGAATGCCCTTGCACCAAACATAAATGCACTTGTAGCAAGTGTTTACTGTAAAATAGTTTTAAGTTCAAACCATCCAAGGGATCAAATTGTTGCTTTTGATGAAGAATTTGGTATAGATAAACTTAAACTACATAGATTGAACAAGCATCAGTTTAACTTGCCAAGCTGAATAAAAAAGTGTAAAAAGAAAGTCAATATGCTTAGCAATATGATAGTCCTTCGAATATATCACGGCATGCTAGATTTGTGTATTCTGTTTAATTTTTCTTCAACTACCACCGGTTTGTAATCAAATCAAGCAATTATTCCATCATATATGATTAGAAAGTTTGCAAGAAGGATGATATACAAATGTTTTAATTAGTAATCAAGAGTTTAACAAGCATAGGAAAATGCAAAATATTCCAGCCCCATAAGTAACACACATGTTTGCAAATCGATTTAGAAACTAATAATACTAAAGTATGACAAAACCTTTAATCCTCCCTTACTATTAAGATGGATTTGTCATCAAGCTAAATGATAAACATCAATATTTACTTTTAATTATAAAAAAACAACAGAGAACTCGAAAGAAATTTAGACCTTTACAGGAATGATAGCATGGTCAATGAGAGGAAGCAAATTAGGATGATCGAACAGGGACGAGACGTGGATCTCCTGCTTAACCAGCTCCAGCTGCTCCTCTGTTTGGATAATGACTTTCTTCATGGCATATGTTCCATCATCTAAAGCAAAGCATAAATCATCAAATTTGTTCATTGTACAACTACAACAAATAACTTGTCCCAGGGTTTTTAAGTCTTCCAGATGATCTAATGAGTTGCGATTTCGACTAGATCCGACGAACTATTCCGTAATGGAGAACCCTTTTTCACACAGAACAAAGGAGTAATGCAGTCGACTAAACTAGACCACAAGAAACATTCGCGGGGGGGTGGGGGCAAAGAACAGCCGATCAGAGTACCAATAGCACGACTTAGAAACCAGAGTTGATTTCGAACAAGGAAAGTGTAGATTGATGGCATACATGGCGCGGCGCCATACCTGAGAGGTGGGAGGGATTGATCGACTTCTTGCTAGCTAGAGTGGAGTTGCCGTCGGCGACGACCTCTTTGACGAGGAAGACGAAGGCGAATCCGCCCTCGCCGAGCTGCCTCAGGATCCGGAAGCGGTTGTCGTTGATCCAGACGTCGCCGCCGCCGTTGACGGCGTCGTAGAGGGCGTTAAGGCCCGAGATGGAGCATCCCATCTCTCCTACTCTTTCTCTCGCCCTCTCTCTTTCTCTCTTTCCCTTAAACCTTGGAATGAATCTGGAAAATGTTTTGCTTTGTGGAATCCAGCAATCTAAAAACCTAAAATTGTTCTTGAGCAAGATTTCTGCTGTGGTCGAGAAGTCAACTTAAATATATAAATGATACGAATTCCAAAATTACAAGTAACAGAATTTAAAAAATAGATGGAAAGATAAATGAAAAATGTAAGAAAAAAGGGAAAATAATTTTATTCATTATTTAATTTATAAATAATGTGTTTGCGAACTGAGATTGAGTCAACGTCCTTCACTTAAGTCAACGCCGGCGGACCCAGTTCATGGAACAATCCTCGGCAGCTCTCTTGTTCGTTCTCTCTCTCTCTCCGACGACGGCGAGGGAGGTCGAAAAGGATTGAGAAGGAAAATGGCGAAGGAGGGCAGCCTCTCGCAGGACTGAATACTCCCGCTCCCACTACGGCGAAACCGAGCTCGATGCGGCCCTCTTCTCCTCGATCAAGAGCGTCGGGGACGACGCCTCCGCCGCCGCCTCCAATGGAGCCTTTCTCCGTTCCTTCAAGAATCGCTCGACGCTTCTCCGATTCCAACGGAGGTGACCTATTCAAAAACAGAATCCATCCCGACTTCAATCCAGATTTTGCTAACTCGAACTTTTCTCGTCTCTTCCGAACATTTCAAGCTAATAATTCGAAGAGATTTGGGTTGCTGTGACAGAAAACGAGGATTAAAAAAAAATCCCAACTTTGATATTACAAGATGATCAATTGAAGCTTTGCTCATCTTTTCCCAACATTTCAAGCTAATAATTGAATTTTACTTGCTGCGATTGTAAGCGAGAATAGAAATCGCAGCTTTAATCAGTTTTTCTATGAAATAATCACTTCCACATTTTCTAAATATTTCAAGCTACTGATTCGAAAACATTTTACTTGAAATCTTTGTGAATGCAAAATTGCCTATTACGTGTTCGTTCCTTTTCCGCAGTGAAATTCAGAATCTTTTTCCTGCACAACAGGGAATCGCTTGATTGAAATTTCAATTACAGGTGCAACGAGCATGCATTCTTCAGGAGGCTCAATTGCAATCCTCGCAGCCTTCTGGCTACTCGAACAAAACCAAAAATTCAACAACTCACACAATCAGGTTGATCTCGTTGGAGATGGTGTTTTTGTTCATGCTCTCCAGCATGAAGAATGGACTCACTTCTTTCATTTTGATATGAAGAATTCCAATCCAATTCTGCATCAAGCTCCAAAGCTTGTAATGAGCTCCCATCAGGTTCCATATGATATGCAGAATATTTGGAGGAGCATCATCTTTAAGAACAGTGCAGTCTCCAGATGCAATTGCTCCGTCCTTCAGTGATGAGGCCGAATCGCCCAAAACACTGCTCAATGATATCGATTTGGTGAGTTTCTTATCCATTCATCTCTTTGAAAGTGCAGCTATTGCTGATTTTGTTTCACAAAGTCTAAAGAAACTATTTACAAACATGATATTGCCTGTAGATGAAAACCATTTAATCTGTATATGCTGTTCTTTCTTTCTTTCTTTCTTTCCCTATCTGCCTATTAATTAATGAAGTCAATGGTCACTCACACTCGATGAGTTGTTTTGTGCTTCCAAATGATGCAACTTGGCAAACACTCCCACCATCGGTGCAGTATTGTAAGTGCACGCCTCCGTTTGCATGTAGTTCTCCCTCGTATCCCTGAACTCGTCCTTAGCATTCGGGCCGCCGACGATGGCGCCGACGAGAACGTTTGGGTTCTCCTTGCGTCGTCCAAACCACTTGTCATAGCCTTGAGCACACCCTATGAAGGACCCATCTTTCTTGTAAGATATGGTCGAAGCGGCTCGATGGTGCACCCGCTTGGGGTACTTGGGTCCGAACCCCACCATGTAGCTCATGCCCAACGGGTTCGAGCCCAACATGTAGTCGACTTGAGCCTTCACGAAGGATAAGATCTCCCGAGGACTCGAGGATCCTCGGGGACAATGCAACACCTGGCTCTGGGCAGTCAAGTAATCAGAGTAGACGGTGAGGAGGAAGGCGGCGCCGGCCACGTACTGCATGTTGTTCCACTCTCGAACAAAGAGGAGACCGCCGGGAGTGAGACGAACATTGCTATTGCTATCGGGGTTGTTCATGTTGAGGCAAGAACAAATGTAATGCTGAGCTTTGGATCTGTATTAATGCTCTAATACCTCTACTTGTTTCTCTTCTAAATTCCTTCTCCCTTCTTCCATCAAAAGCTACAAATATATTAAAAAAAAAGAATAAGATGAATTATTTAGTTATTACTAAAAATTTAGTCATTAAGTGGATTACCAGTGGCTGACTACAAATTCAAACCTACTTGAGCTTCCTTCTAGTAGGTGTTTTTGGTACGTGTTCCTACCAAACTAAGTCTATTTTTTTAAAAATTAAATATATATAATATAAATATATAAATATTATTTTTTTAAAAAAAATTATTTTACCTTTGAGGCGAGAATTTGCAAGCCTGCGTACTTGATGTCCCAGCTGAACTCGGACACAGCCCAGCCGGCGCCGCCCAACTCCGCCGCCTTCTCCACCGCGTAGGTCAGGTACTTGGCTTGCCCCGTCGCCCGGTGCAGCCACATTGCCGCCCAGAGCAGCTCGTCGCCGTAGCCGCTCACCGACGGGTAGTAGCTCTTCGCGGCCGGAATGCTGTCGTCGTACCTCCCCCTGTACTTGTCCCCGAAGTCAAACAACTGTTGGGCGTGGTGGAGTAGTAGGCGCGAGTAGCGTGGGTTGGTGCTCCTGAACACGGTCGCCGCTGCCGCCAGCGCCGCCGCAGTCTCCGCCGCCACCTCCGTCCCCGGGTGGTCGGCGTCGACCCTGTACGCTTGCCTGGACGTCGTCATGTCCTCCGGCCGCTGCCAGCAGTAGTGGTCGCTGCCCCCTTCCCCTACCTGATCAGCGATCGCCACCCGATCCCGGTCGAATTAGCGGTTCGTCGGCGGATTAAGGAACTCCGACGGACGGGTTGGGAGTCTATACGCACCTGCGCCCAGAGGAGGTCGGGGCGGGTGTGCGCCTTGATGAAGTAGTCGGTCGCCCACTTGATGGCCGCCAGCGCGTGCTCCATCTCCCCAGCCGCCGCGATCGCGCCGCCGTATTCCGCCGCCCCCCACGCCAGCATCGTCGCCGTGAACGCCATCGGCAGCCCAAACTTGACGTGGTCGCCGGCGTCGTAGTACCCTCCCACCAAATCAACCTGCAATGCCATTAATTAATAGCAAAGCTCAAAATAGCAAGAACAAAAACAGCTCGACGGCAAAATTTAACGCACTCTCTGTTCGAGGCCGTCGGTGAGACCGGAGTCAGCCCGCCAGGAGATACGCTGGCGGTGGGGGAGGCGGCCGGAGCGCTGCGCCTCAAAGTAGAGCAAGCTCTTCGAGAGCGCCTCGCCGTAGTCAAAGGCTACAAGGCGAGGCACACTCGACAAGAAAAAGAAAAAGAAGAAGAAAGATCTTGCGATACTCCTCCTCGATTTTCTCCATGCAAGCAATTGGAGAAGAGAGGAAGAAGAAGAAGTTCAGATCTTTCAAATGAAGAAATTGAGATTTATACAATGAAAAAAAAAACATCGTAATTAATGAAAAATTAATAGGTGGAAAAGATGGCGTTAATTAAGTATGTAATTAGTCCAGCCCGTCCTACCTTCTAATGACCATTCTTACCAAATTTTTTTGGGGCGTTTAATTTAATGTTGCAAATATTATTTTTAAAATAACAACATGTGTATAAAAGATATATAATATATTTTAAGAGTTTTTCTTCTATTTTTTATTAAGCTGAAAGATTAAGATTTAAATGACTCTTTATTTAGATATCTATGTTGCTTTAAAATCATTAATCAGCACAGTTCATTTACGGCTAGTGGGAAAGGGTTGGAAATCGAAGTATTATTGTTAAACAGAATTTAATTTATAAGAATTTCTGTAATTATAGGTTTTCCTACTCTATTCTTTTAGTAGATATTTTAAGAAAAATAGTAGTAATGCAAGATTATTTGTGTAGTTTTTTTGGCTTTGACTATTAGGACTAATTAACTTCACTAATGAAGTCTCTCCTAGCGAATACTTATCTCTCCAACTTTCTTGGACCACCAACTTGAATAGCCCTCTAATCTACTCATTCATGGTCAATCCAATCCAATCAAACCTTCAATAGGGTTGGACTTATCAACGTTTGATCATACCACTATTAGAGTGAGTTAGGTTTTGAAGATTGAATATTTTGTTTTTTGAGTCTATGATACTTTTTAAGTTTTTATATAAAATTCAATTGAATGATAATATCTCTTAAAAAATATACATCATGAAGAAATAGAGGCAACTCAAAATTATTATTATTATTATTTTTTAAATTTAGGAGTCAAACTCTGCCTAAATCTATGGAAAGGATGTGTTTACTTGAACAAACAATCAATCATGGATCACACTACTACTTTTGTCTCTTCCCTTATTTTCCACTCAAACAAACACACATTAATTATATATCATCGCATTGAAGACAAAATCGATCAGATGATTCAAACAATCTAATCTAGCGAGGAATTTCTGCATCCATTATTAATTATTTCTAGCTTCGCTCGATCGATCGAATCCTTTGGGTAGGCGGTCAAGTTCAGCGTCGCATTTACAGCCGATCAACATCCTCTTTGTCTTCACTTGAATGGAATGGGCCGGCGCTAGCTGTTGAAGAACTCCTCTTCTCGATCGCCATAACTGCATCTCCAGAAAAACATGCAGAAAAATAAACATGCAAAAAAGTTTTGGCTTTCTTTTTCTCCATCTTTCAGTTTCTGACTCTGACTGAAAGACACATGTGATTCACCGTTTTTGTATGAAGTTTCTGAAAACAATAACGATGATATATATATAGAACTGAACTAAATCAATAAATTAAAACGAAGAAGAGTTAATTTCCTCATCAGCGTAGACGCTGAGGAGAGTCATGCAGCTTTGGTGTGGACTTGTTCAATGAAAGTGATGGAGCTCTTGAATTGTGTGCTCTCATGCAGAAGGTAAAGCGACGAGAAGTTTCATGGGAGGAGAGGAGAGGAATATCAAAGATGATATGAGAATTGTTGACTGCGTGTGGATTGATCCAGTCTTTTGGGATCAAAGTGGAAGAACTTCTTTTTTTTTTCCTTCAATGTTTTAAGGATAAAAATTAAAAGAGAACTCTTAATTATCAAAATTATTAAAATTAAAAGGACATTAAAAAAAAAAAGTTAAAGGGCACACAGTATATATCTCATATTGAAAATACTTTAATTTCCTGACTACAAAAATACTATATATATATAAAAATTATTTCAACAGGGTCAAAATCATTTTAAATGACCTTTTATGGATTATTTTAAATATGTTGAAGTGATTTAGATTAAGTTTATGTTTTTTTTACTAACCTACTGTATGAATTATAACACATTGCAACAGTTACAAAGTGATTCATATATAATAATGTTAAAATAAAAATATTTTTTATAAGAAATATAATAATGCTATTTTAATTTATTTTTTTAAAAGGTTCAATTCTTTTAACAAAAATGATACTTAATGATTTTTTGTCAATGTTTGATCTTCATCTATTTTCTTTTTATTTTCTTATATATATATAATATAAGAAAATCCAACATGAGAGTGAGTCAAGTCTAAAATTTTTGATTCAGTCAATGGGTCAATTTGATTGTTATGGTCCTCCACACCCAATTCAAATAGCATAGAATAGAATACTTCTATTAGAAACTTGCGTGTCTCCTAAATCTACAACAAAATGGACTAACCATAATAAAGTTTTATACATAAAGGGACTTTATTATGAAGTTGAAAGGTTTAATTATAATATAATCTTAAATAAAAATATATCTTGTAATTAACGTAACTAAGAATAGTCTAGATGTTAATTTCAATCCTAATAATGTTTTTTTCACTATTTTTTCCCCTTTACATGCTTATCTTTTTGCTAGAAACACAGTTTTATTTGGGCCGGGACTGAAAAGACTTGGCCCAATTAAGCTTGCTTTAGTTGTAATTTTGATTATATATATATATATATATATATACATTTTTCATATATATATATATATATACTCATTTAACTAAACATGTAATATTCAATAAAATATTTTTTTATTTTAAAAAAAAATTGATTGAATCTTGATGATATTTTAAAAATGATCCTAACATGAGTTGAAAAGTAAATTAACTAATATAATATGATTCTGATTTAATGTGTTATTTTTAAAAAATATTTAAAAGTTTTAAATTTAAATAATAAGTAAAAGAAATTATAAAGAATAGAGAATATATATATATAAAATTAAGGTGAGATCTATAAACATATACATTAAATATTTTTAATATTTTTGATAATTTATATTTTACTTCCTTCTTTAAATTAATAATTAATAAGAAAAAGAGAATAAGCTATAATTTGATCCCTCCATTAAGATAACCAGTTAAACCAGGAAGGAAGTGATAGAAAATTATTAACAACCGCTCTTTTCTTCCACAGCAGCTCAAGCTTGATGGATTAAATTCCATGGAGGCCGCGAATAAACTTAATATTTAACTTGGTAAAAATTTATTTATATTTGTTAAATATATTAAATTAAATAAATAAATTTAAATACATGTATACTCGTTAATATTAATCATACTCATAAATAAATTTTTTATCAATATATTAAATAAATAATTAAATGTTTAAAATGAATACTCGTATTTACTAGAATCGTATAAGTTACAATTTTTTAAAACACAACGCATTCTAATGGATAACAAGAATCAAACAAATAAAAAATTGATAATTATTTATAGCATAGTAGGTTTTAAAATGGACAAGATTATTTGTCAATTAGCTAAACAAAACATGAAATATACGCTAGCTTCATATTAATTTTAATTATCAACAATAACCAAATATCTATAAAATTGGATTCTCTCTGGATAAACAGGCCATTTAAAGTCACAAATCATCAGTTGTAAGTTTGGAAACTTGGGATCTAGCAAACTTAAAAATCAGTTTTTGTTTACATAAACAGAAACTAGAGAAGCAAAGAGGCAATAGAAAGGAGGTTATGTTCTTCTTTCTCTGTCAAAGAAATGAGATCGATCAAGCAAACAGGTGACAAAATAGGTAAAGAATTCAATAGCCTTGTTTATCTCCATCATCTGTGCTTTCATTCAATTCCAAGCTCCCCAAACACTTTCCCCAATAAATCTCATCAACCTCCTCACTGAGCTCTTGCTCTCATCACTGCCTTCGTCTTCCTCCTCCTCCTCTCATCTTCTTCTTCTTCATGGTATTGATCACCATCATCACCACCCGAAAGCCCTCCTAATTCCTGGCCCTCCGCCGTCGCCAAGTCGCCGCCTTTCCTCCCTCTCTGCCTCCGGCGGTGTCCCCCGCCGCCGCCGACGCCGCCGCGCTGGTCCTTGCTCTCCAGGCCCTCCTCGACGGCGTCGATGATGCGGTGGATGACGTGCCGGTTCGGCGAGGCGTCCCACCGCGCCCAGAAGCTCTTGTAGCACCCGAAGCAGGCGCAGCCCAGCTCCGGGGGGTGCGCCCGCCGCCGCTCCCTCCACGCCCTCCCGCCGCCGGAGAGCAAGTAGGCCAGGACTTCCTGATCCTCCGAGGTCAGCGCCGCCGCCAGCGCCAGCACGGCCGCGGGGAGCGCCGCCAGCTGGTCTTGCGGCGCCGGGGCTGGGTGAACCTTCCGCCCCTTTCCGTCGCCGAGCTTCTTCATCGCACGCCGGCGACGGAACGACAAAAAAAGAGGGCTTTTTAATGGGAGAAGAAGGGGCAAAGGTGGCGCACTAGAACGAGGTACCTGGCGATGGACAGAGACAGAGATAGAGGATAGAAATAGAGAGAGAGAGCACCATTATCTCTTTATGCAGCAGTAAACAAATTTCATCTTAATTTTCACCCCCACACATTAATTTCTTTTTCAAACTGCCCATGAAATTTTCATATTTATCATTTTACCCCTCATGCTTTCGGAAACATCATCGAAATGCTCCTACACTCCACCATTGTCATTTTGCCCTCCTACCATTATCAACTTTGGTATTAGCAAAAGTGCTCATACAAACAAGGATGGATTGATAATGCTTATTAAAATGTGAGAAGTAAAATATAAATATAATGATACATTTCACGAATATTTTGTATAAGTGGAAACTATGAAATGATGATAGTAAATCTATATGGGCATTGCAAAATAGTAGCACGAGATAGGAGTATGTTTTCTTAGTTAAATTTAATAAATCATACTCAATCAAACCGAGTCGAATTAAAAATTTATATTTAATGGCTTATTAGTTTAGTTGTTTCAGATTATAAAGTAGATAATTTTATCAAGTTTAGTCAAACATCTATAAATTTGGATAAGTTGTTGTGGTTGAAGCCTATAGATTAGGTTATAACACTTTCAAAGAGAGAATTAAGCTTCACGACTATATATGAACAGCTAAATCAAAAAATTACAATTGACTACGACGAAGGAGAATATTACCTCGACTTCATTAAGATTCGACCCTTACCTACTTCAACAACTCTGTTCCGTCATAACCAACTCAATTATGTCCCGGGACTATAAGATCAATTCTCTACATATCTATATCTATTCAATTATGCTTTTTTGATTGTGGCTCATCTAACCATGTCTGTCCTTGGTTGGTTGGTGAAGAGTAGGTGTGTTGTGACTTGAAGCTTGACCTTGAGTGTGTGGCCTCATGCCATGAGATGAAGGTGAGGTAACAAAGACATGACTTGTAAGCCATTAGACTTTAGGTGCGATCCTACTCACAGGATAATCATCATATTATCATTAATTCACATATTTGATTAGCTCAAATGCTCCTTTCAAGTTCCAATAACTTTAATTTTTTAAAATAAATAAACAACTTTATTGTTTGCATCGAATGAAGACCAGAACAGAGAAAAATTTGAGCAATTAGTTAACGTATGGCCAACCTGATTATAATGTATTGCCAACTTTATTATGAGTGTGGGGTTCAACATAATGAAACAAGAGTTGGTCCTAGTTCAGTCTGTTCAAAGGTAACTTTTTACCATTTGCTTTATCTAATAATAAGCAAATTAGATCTGTAAGACTCTCTACTAGGTTAGGTTGGAGTTTAAATCTATATCCCCAAATGGAAGATAATCTTTCATCTATGTTTGAATGTTTTAGGGCTAAGACAACAAAAAAAATACATCTTTGCAATTTGGAATTTCAATAAGATTTAGTTAGCATATACAGAATTGAGATAAAAGTATACAAATAGGACTGGAAATGAATATTAAGGCTAAAAATTTGATTACTTGAATGAAAGATGGGAAGGAAGTGACACAAAAATGTAAATAATGATGAAACTTCTTGCTTTCTTCCCTCTTTTAACTTTCTGTCCAAGAAAACACAGCTTAAAAGGACAACAAAGAATTGCATTGAATTTGCTTCATTTAAGACTCTAGTGATCATTTCCATCATCAGATTAGTTTGTCTTTATTTAATTTTTTTTACGATATGTGCATAACAAAAACATATCTCCAAATCATTTCAGCAACATTACGGTTAGTATCCCAGAAAGTTAGAGGCAGGTGCCATACCATCAATTTTGTGGTTTCCCTTGCCATTCTTTGAGCATTAATCCTTGTTCAATGTGAGCTGGAAACAGACGTCATTCCTTTACAAGTTTGTGTGACAATTTCATGAAGGCAGGTTGGAGATTTCATCAAATTTTCAGCCGAGTCCTGATCCATGGCTCGAGGTATTGTAACTCTTCTTTGGCGACAGAATGATCAAGATTAGGATAGGCCTGTGGCTCAAAAACAGAATTGATCAACTAGACGAACTCCAGTGCGGGAAAAGAAAACCTCAAAATATGGCAACCAAGTAAAAAATGGAGAATATAGAGAAAGGGCCAAAAGCTACCTTGAATTCACATTGCATACCAGCCTGTTCCAGAAAAGAAGGTGCAGACTTTCCCGGCGTCAAACAGCACAATTTTGTCCACCATTCCATGGAACCATAATATAGGCGTCTGCAAAATTGCAAGAGAATCGATCTCATGTTGCATAAAGAAACTGTAGCTACCAAGAATTAGAAGTTAAACTATTAACAAAAACAACAAAGGGCCATAGTGATCTTGGTTGAGCTGCAAAATATCAACAAATTTAATTTACAGCACACACTCCTGACAGGAAGTGAGCCATCAGCCATCTATTCTGCTAGTAGATTGTTCATTTGCTGACTTCTATCATTTACTACTTCTTGAGATCAACTTACTATAGAATTTGTGACTTGAACTTTGATATCATTTCCTAAGACAAGCATCCGATGCAAACTTGTGACATGGTATGAAGATGTTTCCAGAAAACTTATTTTAAGGACACCCAATCCCTCCCTCAAACGAAAATTGCTTTCATTCGAGTTGATAAATTGTTATACTCTTAGGTAGGGCATGGATATTGGAAGGACAAATTGCTTTGTGAGACCATCTTAACCAGATTCCACTTTGTTGGAAGAGGTCGACTCAAGAGAGACGAGAATTAGCTTGTTCATTCAATTTAGACTTAATATTAGATCATAATATTTGGGATGCATATAGCCTTCAAGAAATAATCTAGATACATGAAATGGACTCTAGTATGACAAGTAGATTTTGTCAATATCAAGAGAATTATGATTTGCCTAGGTAAGTAAATCAACCATAAGAAGCAATAATCATGTCTAATCAAGTTCACATTAAAAGAAAAACATTGCAAAGGAGGAAGTCAATGTCCACGAACCTTTTTGGCTTCAGGGGAAATGGATGCTATTATTGATGAGTTAAAAGGTACCCATCCACTGAATACTGCACCACCACCCAAAGTCTTTGGATAAAGCAATACAGTTGCTAATGTCAAAGCACCTGGATGATAGTTGCAAGCCTACTTAGCAGTTCCATGGTCTCTCAGCATAAATCATAATAGTAAACCCATCAAATAATTAGCAACACCATTACCTCCTTGACTAAATCCACAGACAAATATGTTTTTAGTGGGTATGCCAGCAGCAACCTCCTTGTCTATAATTGCATGCACTGTCTTGACTGCTTCAAGGACACTATTTTCATCATTGGGAGATGCCTAATTATCACACGACAGATTATTTAATTTATCAAAGAAACTAATTAGTCAATTAATTCAAAGGACCATGTTGAAGGTACTGCATACCAAAGATGTATATTGGTTAATAAATGCTTTTAAAAATAGGTGAAGAAATCTGATGGTCTAGGGCAAGATTCTTTTCTTCTTTGCAGAAGAAAAGAATCTTGTTGATCTAGCAAATTTAACCTATAAACTGTGCACCTATGCTAACTCAATCTTTATATTTTAATACAACTTAGCCAGATGCAATATCATGAATGAAACTGAGGAATCCTACATTACATCTTATATTAGGTCGCTTGCACTGTGATTAAAACATTCATTGCAATAAATATCTAAACCCATGATTCCTTACATAAAGAAGCAATTATGTATACGGAGAACCTCAAATGTCAAATGAATTAATCTCATAAACTGAAAGAGAAAACCAAACCAAAAAAATTGCCTACGGCAAATCATCAAGATTAAGGAAGAATTCAATCTCTCACACCTTAAGGACTCTGAATTTCAGCCTGCTATTTTTTCCCCCCATTAACTTCAACAATGATGATAAATTATTAATATAAAGAAGTTTTTCCTCAAAAATATTGAATGACCATGAAGTTAAAGGAATTTGTTTAACCTGAAAAGGTGCAGTTCTTTAATCATGGTTAATGGACCTATGCAAATGTAAAATTCAATCCTCAGTTAATATTTCTTGTAAACTTTAATCCTACTGCAAATTCAATATTCACTTACAGCATTCACGGGTATCTCATAAATGTCGAACCAGGAAGGCATGACTGCTCCATCTGCAAACGCAAAAAAGCAGAAAAGAGTAAGAATAATTTTCATTCAATCTAATTGCTGTATGTTCGAAACTTAGATTAATCTTGGAGTTCATCAGCAAAACATCTCAGATGAGTGCTAATTCATCTAGAAATTCCCCAAGTCAGACAAAAAAATTCATATCTTTTACGTGTTTCCATCTATGTAGACGAATAGGAGACTACATCCAACGGCACAAACCCTAGACTAGAGAATCCTACGTTAATGAAAATTATCCAAACGATTCACATACTAATGATGAAGAACTGAACGGCGAAACGATCAAACGCACACCATATCTGCTCTAAAACAACACGAAAGAAACAGATCTAATCGAGAAGGGATGTGGAATACTGTTGCAGGTGACGGGAGCGCGAGGCGCAGAGGGAAATGACCACTCGGTGCGACTGAACTCGGGGGAAGAGAAGAAAGTGCGGATGGGCACGTTGGCGGGGCCGGAGTCGCCCAATCCGTGGAGCCATACCACGAAGCTACGGGCGGAGAGCTGCGGCGGCGCAGGGATCTGGCGGCTGAGGAGGGAGGAGAGAAGGGAGACGACGGTGACGGTGACGGCGGCGACGGCGAGAGGGCGGAGGAAGAGGGGAACTGATAGGATGCTCATGAGTCGTCCGATGATGCACGCATCGAAAAAGACCGGAGCCAGATGACGTATTGAGTTAGAATGTATGGATCGTAATTGGGCCGGCCCAATTAGAAAGTAATTTAATTGAGAAAAAAAACTGAATGACAAATAAATAAATAATATATCGGCGGTCGGCGTCTCATCCTCCTCTCCCTCTCGTTTGATGGCAACTCCGCCTCGATGCAGCTCGGCCTTTCCCCCTTCGCTCTCTCCCTATCCCTTCTCTTCCCTCGCCGTCATGGTCGCGGTCAGGTACGATTTCTTCTCTCCCTCAATTTCGATGGTCGGGGACCCGTCGCGTCCTTCAATTCGAGAATCCATCCGTTGGGCTGATTACGACGTCGTCCGCTGGCTGTCTCGAGGAATCCGGCGAATTCGTCCGAGTTCGGACGCTTCCGTGCCGGATTTTGCGGATGGGATCTTACTTGCTTCGAATCCCTTTCGGGGTTTTGGTTTTGCGGAAAGTTTCGGTCTTGGTGGGTTTCTCGGCGTCGTGTTTGCAGATGTAGGGTTAGGGTTCGGTGGGCTGTATTGGGGCATCGAATGTAGATTTGGTATCTTCAGAATGGGGCGCGTCTCTAGTCCCCGATTCTTGATTGGGGATGAATGCCGAAAGCTTTTTGTGTGTGTAATTTTATGTGAAAATTAGGACTTTTTGTTGACTGGTGTAGATAATTCTTCTTTGAAGAATCCTTGGCCTAAAATTGCATGTGTTCTAAATTTTGTGCTGCAGGAAGAACATAGTGTGCATATTTGATGGATGATGATTGTTCCAATGGACACGTCATCGTCTCCCTCGTCTCGGGAGCTTGTACAACGGCTTCTTAAAAAGGTATAAACTTGTACGTTTATTTTTTGTTGTATCTTGTTTTGTTCGTGGTTGCAGTTTTGCAATTGCACTTGCTCCTGCTGCTACAATTATTAATCTTAATAGTTTTTGAGAATGAAGCATACAAGTCAATGGTACGCTGATCTGATATATACAGTACATATTAATCTATGATTTTATTGAATTTACAGCATTTTCCACATTGCTGAATGAGTAATTATTGCTCTTCAGTTGACCTAAGTAATACTCTGTTGAAGTTTCCTCTCATCATGTATATTTGATAAGATTCCTCACATACCCCCACCCCCTCCCCTTCCCTCATTGGAAAATTGGATTCACATCGTCAAGCATAAGCCTAGTCTTGTATTCATGCACCTTCTCCTCTCTGTATGTGACCATTTATGTTAGGTTATCTGACTTCTCAAGTTGAACATTGAATTATATAAATATAAGGGTACATATTATGTCTTTCATTCTCACAAAATTACAACACAAGTTGTCTTCATTATATCGCCATGTCATTTCCTTACTGAATTGTGCACGTATCAAATTAATGTGCTTTGAATATGTATTAATATCCTTTACAAACTCTCCATTCAGAATATTGATTTAGAGAATGGATTGCGAAGGTCAGCTCAGTCAAAAGTTCCTTCAGACCCCAATTCATGGTTTCAAATGCGAGAGAACTACGAAACTATAATTCTTGAAGATCATGATTTTTCAGAAAAACATGATATCGATTATGTCCTTTGGCAACTGCACTATAAAAGAATCGAAGAGTTTAGGCACCATATTAATGCTGCAGCATCTGCTGGATCTAATACATCTGGTGCGAAGGCCCTGGTTCGTCCTGATAAAGTGAAGAAAATTCGTTCTGTCTTTAAAAGCTTTCTTATGGAAGCAACTGGATTTTACCATGATCTGATATTGAAAATCAGGGCAAAATATGGCCTACCTTTGAGCTACTTTAACGAGGGAACTGGCAGTGAAAATGTTTTGACCAAAGATGAGAAGAAATTGGCTGAGATGAAGAAAGGACTTATGCCTTGTTACCATTGTCTGATATATTTGGGAGACCTTGCTCGTTACAAAGGACTTTATGGGGAGGGAGACTCTGTTAGCCGTGATTTTGCAGCAGCTGCTAGTTACTATATGCAGGCAACTTCTATGTGTCCTTCACATGGTAATCCACATCACCAGGTTAGGATCATTGTTAATTCACAATTATCACCACCCTTGGTGTATCCTTGCATAGAGTAATTCATCGGGTTTATGCTTCATATAAATTTGTACTAGCTGGCAATACTTGCTTCCTACTCGGGTGATGAACTGTTGGCAATCTACCGCTACTTCAGAAGTCTGGCTGTCGATATTCCATTTTCAACAGCAAGAGATAACTTGATTGTTGCTTTTGAGAAGGTAGCCTTTTACTTCTTATAACCATTATAGTACCTATCTTCTACTTTGTCGTCTTATGATTTTAATTCTTTTGAGTATCCGTATCAAGTATGAACTATCAAGATCATGTTTGTTCTTGGAGGTAAAGAGAAAGGGATGATAGATAAAGATCCCTTCATTTAGTCTTGAATTGCTAAGTGATGCTTCTAAACCATGCTTAAATATTAAGAGGGCCCTTGTCTTAGTCTATTGGCATTTTAGTTTGAATTGATTCTCTTTGGGGCTTTAATATGGTATCAGAATTCATCTTTTTATCTCTACCAATGCTGGGGCTGAGCCACTATGTTAAAAGGTGACATGCCAGAGGAGGTAAGGAGGAAGTAATGGAGGTAGAAAATCCCATCTTTTTGTTCCACATTGCTAAATTAGATTTCTAAAGAATCCTTTGAAAACGATATGGGTTTTTTCTTTCTTTATTAAATATATCAGTTTTTTTTATAATAAGCATATGATATCTGAATGTTTCCCATCACATGTTGAAGTTAAAGACATGTTATTAATTGTTCTTTTTTCCCTATATTTGTCCCTTTTGTTTTAATCTTTTGTTTTCTGTTTAACAATTGTCTAGAACCGACAAAGTTACTCACAGCTGTCTTGCAATTCAAAAACAACCTCAATGGGAAAAATTCCTATGCTGTCAGCTGGGCAAGCTAGAGGAGGTGGAGGTGGGAATGAAAAGCTGCTGGAAGAAGATAACAAAGTAGAAAGTATCCATAAAGAGAAAGAGATGACTAAGTCAGAAGTACTTAATGCCTTTTCTACTCGCTTTGTTCGCCTTAATGGTATCCTTTTCACGCGAACAAGGTACTTTACTTTTCTTACTATTCCTTTTCTTTTGAACTTCTTGATGTTGTTACATAACTTGGCTCCTAAACTTAACAGCTTGGAAATTTTTGAAGAAGTATTTCCTTCATTAATTAATGATCTGAATGTGCTTCTGTCCTCTGGTCCCAAAGAGAATCTTAATTTTGGTCTTGATGCTATTGAAAATACATCAGCCAGTCTGAGGCTTATTGCCATTCTGATATTCACTATACATAATGTGAAAAGAGAGTCTGAGAACCAATCGTATGCTGAGGTTTTACAGCGAACTGTGTTGCTGCAGATTGCATTTACATTCATTTTTGAGTTTGCTGGTCACATTTTTAAGCGATGCATAGATCTTCATGATGCTGCATCAAGCTGTCTTTTGCCATCTGTCCTGGTTTTCATTGAGTGGTTGGCGTGTAATCCAGACGTAGCAGCTGCCTCTGATATTGGTGAAAAATTTGCTATTACAAGATTATTCTTCTGGAGCCAATGTGTTGCGTTATTGAACAAACTTATTCAGACTGGTCTTGTATCCGTTGATGGTGACAGCGACGAAGATTGCTTTTTCAATATGAATAGGTATGAAAGTGAAATTGGTGATAGGCTTGCCCTCTGGGAGGATTTTGAGTTGAGAGGATTCTTACCCTTGACACCAGCACATACCATCTTGGATTTTTCAAGGAAACATGCCTATGGAAGTGATGGGGGCAAGGACAAATTATCTCGTGTCCGGAGGATTCTAGCCGCTGGTAAAGCTCTTGCAGGTGTTGTTTCAGTTAATCAGCAGAGAATATATATTGATACAAGCCTGAAGAAATTCATAATGAGCAAAGAGCCACCAATGCTTGGAGGCCTTATGGATTCTACCCTTTCAAGTTCATTTGATCCAATTGAGAGAATAGTTGATATTGGGAGAATGCCAAATACATCTAGTTCTGGATTTTCACAAACTAAGACAAGACCTTGTGTTGAAGGAGAAGAAGAGGAAGAAGAAATTGTTTTCAGGCCTACTGTTTCTGACAAATACGAAGATGTAAATGCTTCAAAATTGACTACTTTTGACATATTCAATCCTCTACAAGCATCATCTGTAGGTGATTGGATGGCACACACTCATCCTCTTTCTGTTCCTTTTGATGGTGTTCCAATTTCGGCTGTTTCAAATGCGAGTTTGAATCTGCATCCATATGCCAATACTATCATGCAGCTTCCTTTGCAGCATATTAACTCTACTTCCAGGTGGTTTCCAAAGCAAGATGAATCCCTCTCTGATGGACTAAGAAATATGAATATAAGTGGAAATTTATATATGAATAACCAGATGTTGCAAGAAGGTTTGAATAACTTGCAGCGAAATTCATTTTTACCTGGAGTTTGTTCTTCTGCCATTCCAAATGCCAGCAGCGCACACTCTGGTCAATATAAAACATCAGAGGTCTTGTTTTCGTCCCCACTTGATAATTTGGTGCATTCAGGAGCAGCATCTGACGGAAGGGTTTTGAGACCTCCACCCTTACCATCACTTAGAAAAACTCCTGTAAGTCGTCCAGTTAGACACTTGGGGCCACCTCCTGGATTTGGCCATATTCCTTCAAAGCAGCAGGAGGAATCAATCGCTAACTCTTATGTGAAGGAACAGCAGCCTGAGCTTGACGATTACAGATGGCTAGATGGTCATCAATCTTCATCTTCTAAGAGCATAGGGACAGTGAACTCACTTAATCAAAATCCGCATGGGTATCCATATGCTAATATGAGCAGTACTACTGCTTTTACCGATGCTTCTAGTTTTCCATTTCCTGGGAAACAAGTTTCTAGCATACAGGCACAGGCAACTGATGGGCATGATCTTCAGGTTTTTGAGCAACTGAAAGCCCATACTAGGCATAAACTTGAGCAATCAACCCCACAAAACACTCTGGTGCCTGAACAACATCAAGCATAATCTCTTTGATCTAACTGGTATTTTCTGAGATTTTGTAACAACTATGAGTTAATAATTCAAATTCGGAACTAAATTACAATCGTTGTTTCAGAACTTTCATCTGTTTATCTAATTTATTTTTCTATATATTATAGTGAATGATGGAAGTCATTTACGATGAGTTTGGAAGAAGTTCTGCAACCTGGTGCCAATTGACGTCGGTCCTACCTTTGCATTTGTAAAGGTTGTTACCTTTATATTGAGCATGGATCATGGAAGCATTGCGCCGTGTGGACCTAAATCTGGTAGGCAGTGGTTCTTCTTCTTTTCATTTTTATCTTGTTTATAATTAATTTATCAAATGAAAATATTCAAATCAACAAGAAGTAACCATGGCAGACCTGCAATGTCACGTTGAAATAGATTTGTTTACCTTTTCCAATTTAATGCCTCTATCCTAATGCTTGAGGAAGAGTAATCTGTCCTGGATATACCATGGTGCACTATCCAGTACCTTCTTCATTTTTTTCCTCATGCCCAAATCATAAGAGAAGAAAACCAGTAGGTAACATAAACACCTCTAAATTTTCTTTCATCCTCCATAAGGAGATCACATCTCCTTAACAACCTGATAGGCTGGTGTAGCTCACCAGTGAGGAGGATATACAGTATCTCTCACTCTCTTCCAGTTTATCAGTTGAAGATTCCTTCTGAACCTTGCTATCAAGCACACTAGGAGCTACAAATTTCAGCTTACAATCTGAACCCCATTAGCATCTGTATTTGAAAAGACAGACCACCACAAAACCCCAGCTTTATCAGCACTGTCCTTTTCAGATTCAAGCACATTAGCTCCAATTTTCGCTGATAAAATCTCATTCACTGGCTCAGAGATCAACTCTTCCTCAGCCCCCGAATCTGCCTTCCAACGTCCTTGATCACATCTGCCACCCACTGTCCTTCATCCTGTTTCGACCAAGATAAAAGAGGGAAATCATGATGGAAATGTCCAAAATTACTCATTTCACTTACACCAGCCGTCCTGCAAGACCCTGTCAAAAGCTCCTCTCCTCTCTGAGTCTCTGTTCACACTTCACACAGCTTCAGAAAACACCAGATTTCAAAATGAAGGCAGAGCCATCCAACAAGAAGGTTTCCTCTGATACCCTGCCGGTATCAACAGTGTCATTTATAGTTAATGTTGTCTGACTTTTTGGGGGATGCTTTACTATTGCAGTGAGCGATTGGATCAACAGAATCATATTGAAGTCAATTAGACCTTTGAATGAAGTGTTATACTGGGCATGCTTCTTTGTAAAATAGTTTACACTTGAAGAGTGCCTATTTTAATTGGGAAAAGGGTAATAGAGAGGAAGTGAATCGGACACGATCTGGTAAAGGATATGGGAAGGTTCAGGTAAAAATTTGAAAATGAGAGGCTTTTTCAGATAAATGCCCCCTTTATATTTGATGTCAGAACCTGCCCATATTTAAATGTTCCATAGGAGTTTTAGATTCAGGTAAAAATTTGAAAATGAGGGGTTTTCAGATAAATGCCCTGTTTATATATTTTATTTAACAACCTGCCCATATTTAAATGTTCCATGGGAGTTTTAGATTTATTTATTTTTATGTGACTCAAATCTCTGAACTTGTCTATGTTTTCTTGGCAACTTGTATTTCTTCTTTAGTTGCTGAAAGTGAATTCGACTATTTAGGAGACAAGTGCATGTAGTTTCTCCTATAGTCGCTGAGCAAATGTATTTTGAATGGACGACAATTAGAAACATTGGATGATAGATTCTATAGTTAAAAGGGCTGTATCTATTATTACAGAGGGAAAAGCTAAAGAAACTACTAGATAATGGATTTTATTTATTTGATTATTACTAGTGAGATAGTTGCATAAGGTTAAATATATGGATAAGATTCATCTAGTCAATGTCAAATAGGTGGAATGAACATGGCTTATAATGGACACAAATGCATTGTCTGACTACCCAAAGGAAAAAAACCACTGTTCTAGATAAAATTAGGCTAAATTTAATGTGAAATAGATGGATGCAATTTTAGACATTGTGTATAAGCTTTCGTAGTCAGCAGTATGACAAGATTACCGGTGCATAGGTCTTTGCTAATTCCTGAAACATAGAGGCCATAAAAAAACTGAGGCACCATATATGAAGTGCCAACTGATGCTGCAGAAGGCGTTTATAAAGAACATCAATATCACATTCCTACTGTACTGACAAAGGAAATTACCCTTAGCGAAAAGTGCCATTAACTTCCTTCAAATTAAATTATGAAAGGGAAAGCAATATTTGATAACTGGCTCAAGGTACTTTCTGTGTTTTCATCACATATTTACTCGAGAAAAATGAAGCTTTTGAATGCACCGACTCTTTTTTCCTTCCCAGAATGGCATTGGTGATCAGGCTCGAGGATGAATGATTACGATTGTGGGGAAATCTCAAGCATGTTGATGTGATACACTTTTCGAACAAATGTTTTATCTTCATGGACTTTCCTCCTTGGTGGTGGTTGGTGGTAATCAGCCACAAGCTTTAGTATCTTTCATCTTATGCTTCTATCTTGTAATTCAACCCATCTCATCAGAAGTGATCTTTAGCTGTTCGAAAGGATGCCCACATCATTGATGGGAAAGGTTATCTATCTTATGAAGGAATTTGTAGCTGCACACAATGATCTCCGACCGGTGGCTGTATGATAATGATACTTTTCAGGACATGGAGGAGCCTCTTTCTATTCTTGTTGAATCGAGGATAGTTTATTCTGAATTTTATATGTAATAAATGCTGTGGTTTGAATCGTGTGGTGTGCTTTATAATCCATACTGGACTCGGAAGCCTGGAACTACCAGCATCAGCTTAAATTTATCCTCCCAAATGTTCTCAGAACAATTACATGGATGTTCTTAGTTGACTCCTCGAAACTTATTATTTGCGATATCTTTATCTCATCGAGCTTGGTATTGATTGCTTATCACGACCAATTAGTTGTTGGCATTCCATTATATTTCATAGCATTTGCTCTTTCCATTTTGTTTAGCCATTGTGCTTCATATTTGATAATTGTGTTTGTGATATTGTTCATAAAGCTTAATAAAACAATTGAGCTCAATTAACTTTCTAATAAACGAACTCCATTATATTCTCTAATCTCGTTTGTTTCTCCTACTCGAACTCATTTTTGTCACCGGCAGGCAATTCTGACACCTTTCACTCCATCTCTTCACTGGTGTCTTATGCCTGAAGCATAAGTAAAGCCCTGCCATCATCATTCATCAAACCTCCACCGCCCCCTCCTCTGCTTTCCAACAGAGTCTTCCTCCCCTCTCCTCCTTTTGCCAACCTCTGCAACATCAAATATGGAGACGGGCCAAAATTCCGGCGCTGCAACTGCCTCCGACGTCGACAGAAGCGACGCCGGCGGAAGGCGGGGAGACCAGTTTGAGTTGCTCCAGGTGTTGCACTCCAAGTTAGAGAAGCTGGAGGAGGAGACGCAGGCGATGAAGCAGAGCATCAGAAGGTGCGCGGAGGAGAGAGCCAAGCTCATGGACGAAATCACAAAGCAGTTCCACAGAATAAGGAAGAGTAGTCTCTCGGTACGTAACTTCCCTCCACTGCTTGATTTCAATCTGAGTATTTTTTTTCCATAACGAGATTGTTTATGTTTGGCTCTTTGCAAATGCAGAACGATCGAGAGCACCAAAAGCTCAACCTCCAAACGTTTCGATCTCTGATCTCAATCATCAAGCAATTAGATGATCATTAAGTATTAATGGAAGCGTCTTGCACCCGACTTCAATTCTTTTTATTTGAAAAAAATATATTATTATAAAGATCTGTTTTTGGTAAAATACTTAATTACGGGTGGCTGTTGGATCGGGTTCGTTCCTTCCAATACCCGCTCCGCTAATCGGCTGGTCCTTCTTCGCCAGTATAAATAGAAGCCTTCCTCTTCGTCTCCACCACCGCCGTCTTCCTCTACCTCCCTTTTAATCGAGACCTCGTCCAAGTAGAAATGGACGGCTTCGGAGCCAAAAGCCTCGCGATCTGCCTCGCCGCCCTCGTCTTCGCCGCCTTCCTCGCTGGTTGTGCCTTCGCCGACGAGGCACCAGCCCCGGCCCCAACCTCTGCTGCCGGAGTCATCTCCCCGCAGCTCGCCGTCGCCGTTTTTGCCTCCTCCATCGCCCTCATTCTTGGATCCCTCCGCCAGTGATGGATCTGGTGCGCTCTGCTATCTGACGATGCTTGTTAGAGTTTTCGTCGCTTCTAGGGATCTTTTTCCAGGTAGATCGTTGTTCATGATCGATGTTTTTACATGTATGTCGTCGATTCTAAGTCGAGCGTATGATGAATGTTGGGATGCGTGTAGATATTTGATACTTCAATTGGTCGCCGAGTTATATTGTTCATCCTCTTGATTTCTTGGCGATTTTCCTTGCATTTGGAGAATTGATTCCTTGCTGATGGAACTGGCATACCCTAAAAATCTCAACATTTTGCTCGATATATCGATTAATCGCTAGGAGTTCGATCATTTTTTAGAAGAAGAGATCCTAAATCTCCTTAGGAGATGCCTTTTCAGGTCGGATTAGCTCGAACACGACGAAAAGATTAATAAAAAAAAAGTCGGAGAGTAACTTTTGGAAAAGCTGGTTGATTTTACAAAAATTAGATCACAAGTCAAATATTTCTTGAAATGTTTTTTTTTGTTATTTTAATCTAAAAATACATATATTTTAAAAATTAAACCACCTATTTGGAATATAATAAAAATAGTTCAACTATCTACATCCTCGATGATGTGATCATCAGATCAGCTCGGTGCATGACGTGGGGTTCTGGAGAAATCATCAGATCATATTGAATTTGTTTTATAAAGTTTTATTTGTATTTTAAGATGCTATTTTCGCCACTCTAATTAATATGTTATCATCAAGTCACACGATTGCATCCTTACTCATACATAAGTATTATGTTTAAAATATATTACTTATTTTTATGTTTTATGATTTAATTTTTTTTAGAAAGTTTAATTAATCTTATAATTCATAATCTTTTTTTTTTAAATGACAGCCGTTATATACCAGAGACTACTGGATGTGATCGATATTATAGAATTTCGAATACAAAATGGCAATTTAACGGAGTGAGAAAATCTAATTCTATACTGTGAATAGGGGTGAATAAAAAGTTTGATTAAATCGAATTAACGGATAGAATTTAAAAGTTTGATTTAATTATTTTAGAAATTTATTTATTTTTTAAAAAAATATCAGTTATTTTAGATAATTCAATTCAATTTAAATTTTTTAAATTTCTAATTCAGTTAAATTGAATAAATTAAATAAATTATTTTTTTCAACTAAATTAGACTAAACCGCACCACGGTCATATCAAGTGACATGACCTGATCGTGTCAAGTGCGGGAACATTAGACATGATCGTGCCAAGTGGCACGGCTAGCCTGCGCTCCCTTTTGGACCTCAAATTTTTTTTTGATTTCATTGGTTGTTCTTAAACATTCACTTAATTCGATCAAAATTTGATATTTTATCAATTTAATTTTTGTTAGAAAGTTCGGTTGGTTCAAAAATATTTTAATTTATTCAGTTTCAATTAAATCAATTTAGTCGGTTTTGTTTTGAACTGATATTGTTCACCCTGATTAATGGATAATGCATAAGATAAGATGAAGTTTTGATTTAAAAAAAAAAACTAAAGAAGGAATAAGGTCTTCAAAGGAGACAACATTAATGGTTCAATTGTGATTTAATTCGATACAATGGATAATGGATAATTAATTAATGGATAAAATGAAGGTTGGGTTTTCCTAAAAAAAAAGGGAATAAGAGTTTCATTGGTTTTCCTAAAAAAACGAAGGGATAAGGATTTCAAAAAGACAACATTAATGGCTCACAAGGAGGAAGGAACTTCACTAGATTCATTGATACAATTGTGTTTTAATTCTTCTGCATATAATGGATAATGCATGGATAATTAATGAATAAAATGAAGGTTGGGTTTTCCTAAAAAAACAAGAAGGAATAAGAGTTTCAATGATTTTCCTAAAAAAATTTAAGGGATAAGGATTTCAAAGAAGACAACATTAATGGCTCACAAGGAGGAAGGAACTTAATTCCCTAAAAATCATGCATAAAATATAAACTATATATATATATATAATTAATTAATTATGATTTACCACTACACTTTGCGTTTACACTACAAACTTTGTCGACAATGTTTTTCAGCTTCACGTCCTCCATCTGGCCTCAGCCACATGGCACTGCCACCACCGGACTCCTCGGCGCTGCCGCTGCCGTTGCCTTCCTCTTGGCCAACTGCCTCTTATGGATTCTCAGGCGACGGGGCAAACGGCTGCCCCCAGGCCCGACCCCGTGGCCCCTCGTGGGCAGCCTCATCCCGTTGCTCCGGCACCGGCCTCACTTCCGGTGGGTCATCGCTGCGGCGGAAGGCAGGGACATCACTTGCATACGCCTGGCGCGCGCCCACGTCGTCGTCGTCAATTCGCCGGAGCTGGCGCGCGAGTTCCTCAAGAGGCACGACGCCAACTTCGCATCGCGGCCGCTCACCGTGGCCACCGAACACTCCAGCCGCAACTTCCTGTCAGTGGTCGTCTGCCCGCTGGGCCCGCAGTGGAAGAAGATGCGGCGCGTGATCGCGTCCGAGGTGCTGAGCAGCGCGAGGCTGCGCTGGCTGGCGGCAGCGCGGGCCGAGGAGGCCGACCACCTCACTAGGTACCTGCGCAACCTGTGCGCCGCTGGAGCCGGAGCCGGAGGCCTCGTCGACATTCGGCTGCTGACGAGGTACTACAGCGGGAACGTGATCAGGCGGATGATCTTCGGGGCGAGGCACTTCGGGGCCGGCGGCCTGCACCAGGGCCCTGGCGAGGAGGAGGTGGAGCACGTGGAGGCGGCGTTCTCGATGCTGTCGATGATCTACGCCTTTTGCCCGTCGGACTTCGTGCCGTGGCTGAGGTGCCTGGATTTGGAAGGCCACGAGAGGATGTCCAAGCAGGCGACGAGCACCATCTACAAGTACCATGATCCGATCATCGACGAAAGGATCGAGAAGTGGAGGAGCGGAGAAAAGAAGGAGGTGGAAGACCTTCTCGACGTCATGATCTCCCTCGCCGACGACTCCGGCGAGCCGATTCTCAGCAGTGAAGAAATTAAAGCTCAATGCGCGGTTAGTGTTCACGATATATTCGTATTATTATTTATCATGAATAATATATTATTTTAAAGGAAATTAAATTTGAATTATTTTATAGCACTTTAATCAGGAATTATTAATAAAAAAAGAAGAAATCATTTTTAGGGAATTATAAGATTTTGTTTATGACACCAAAATAAAATAGGAAACTTTTACAAACTCTTTCGCTTATATCTATAAAATATTGAATCATGATTTTAGTTTGATCATAATTTTAGTTTTTTTTATTACAATAACAAGCTAGTTTACTTTTATTAATTTTACTGACATCGTCTTATTATGATTGCATCATAAAGGCGCATATAATATTTTTTTTATATTGTCTATCATCCATATATTTATTTTTGTAATTCTTATCTTCTATTTCTATTTATGTGCTCATAACATTTAATTACATAAAATATAACAGATTTAATTATATTTTATAAAATAATTATAAAGTTCTTTTTTAACAATTAAATAATTACTTTTTTTTTTTTTGTAGGAGTTAATCTATGCCGCCGTGGACAATCCCTCAAACACAGCGGAGTGGCTGTTGGCACAGTTGCTGGAACAACCTGACGTCATGCGAAAAGCCGTTGAGGAGTTGGATCGGGTGGTGGGCAAGGAGCGGTTAGTAGTCGAATCCGACTTTGCTCGACTCCCCTACGTGAAGGCATGCGCTCGTGAGGCCCTCCGTCTCCACCCGGTCGCACCCTTCAACCTTCCTCACGTCGCCATCGACGACGCCGTCGTTTCCAACTACTTCATCCCCAAGGGGAGCATGGTGTTATTGGGTCGATTTACACTCGGGCGAAATCCCAAGGTCTGGGATGATCCGACCCGATTCGACCCGGACCGACACTTGATGGATGGACACCAAGAGGTGGAGCTAGCAGAGCCGAGTCTACGAATGATATCGTTTACCACCGGGCGTCGACAGTGCATGGGAGCTCTACTTGGGACGATGATGACCTACATGTTGATCGGAAGGGTGCTCCAAGCGTTCGAGTGGAGCTTACCGGCCGGCGAGACTAGCATCGACTTCTCAGAGGAAAGGATGAGCCTCTTCATGGCCAAACCTCTAACGGCTTGTGCAAAGATTCGATTGCCGGATTTGTTAGAGAATCTATGAGCAAATTTAGACAAAAGTAGTTCCCTTTAAACTGAAAGACAAAAGAAAACAATGATCCCTGAACTCAAATGTGATCTACTATACTGTAATTTCCCTTTAAACTTGACCAGCTCATATTTAAATATAAATGAGTAGTGTTTTAGATTTATATCTAGTAGATGAATCAGAAGCGAAGATCCTCTACATTCAAAATTGATCTTAGTAAAATCTAAAGACCTGAAAAATAAAAATAAAAAAATAGATCGAAGGGCAAATTTTGGAAAAGCTCTGATTTTTTTAAAAAATTAGATCAACTGGTCAAATATTTTATTGAAATGTTAATTTTTTGTGATTTTAACCTAAAAATATAAATATATTTTTAAAAATTAAAACGCCTATTTGAAATACAATAAAAATAACTATTTTAATATTTGAGCAATACTTGTTTATTGTGTAGCTATTTTAATATTGAACACAAAAACACAATCTAACCTACAAGATAATTTTTTTTAACTTTTAAAAATCTAATTGCAATCAGAAATATCAAACATAAATAAATACTTACGATTTTACTTGTGTTGAACCATTTACTTGAACCATATTAAACTCTATTGTGAAAATAAATGCTAAGCCTAGATGCCAGTTGGGAAAGTATGGCGCATGCATACTCTTAAAAAATGACACTTAATTAAACATAAACGATATTAGTAATCAATACATATCAAAAGTTTATTATAATAGAGTCAATATATAATTGAATACGTTTTATCATATATAGAAGTGTAATTTTCTATAAAGCCGAGGGTGTTATAATGAATAAATTGATCACCTTTCTTGAGGTCTCTATGACTAATAGACGCAATGATCATCTTCATTATTAAAAGGACAGAAGATATATCTAATTATCTTATCTTGCTCAGCTTGAAGAAGGAGGGTTTGAAATGTGCTCTTTTATTTTTCAAGAAGCATAAAATACTAAATGTTTTGGAATTTTCCCGTCCATTCAACTGACTCTAAAACTCTAAATCCCCACCCTGCCTGTCTGCTTGCTCGCCCGCCCAACCGGTTTAGTGAATCAATATGCAAACTAACTAAACCGGACCGAATAGTACGAGGGGTGAGATACCCTTTTGATAAAAAAAAAATTAAAGTAAGGTGCCTCTTTATCGATTCGGTAAAAAAGAAACATCTATTTGATTTTTGTCCATGTAAGATGCATCTTTCCTAAAAAAAATAATAAATAAAAAGGAGAAGATTATTTATAATAAAAAAGTGCAGCGATTTAGTTGTTGAAATATTACTAATATATATAGGTCCTTGCATAATATATTTTGAAAGAAAATACATTGGAAATGAAATTATAAAGCGAGTTATTGCGAGACAATCTATAATTAACTTAATTCCTTAGTTAACAATGGTGGAGCTTACTCGGGCTGTAGTCCGAGGGCTGACGACGGACGATGACGTTGAGAGAACGCTGCGGTATGGGAGAAAGAAAGAAAGCCATATGAGAAAAAGAGAAAGGCAACCTGGGGCCGGAGATCAGTTCGTTCGTGATCAGTCCACCAGGTAGAATATTATCTCTCAGTTGAGCTGGTTACTCCATTTCTAGTTAAGTAAGGTCACTTTTATTTAATCTGTTCATGACAGATCTCGACTTCGCGTCGATCTACTTACACCTTGTCGTAAAGCTCGATTTATAATAAAACACATTGCTCTCATTATCCTTGATGATGAGATCTAAAAGCTTCATATTATCTAGGTCAAAACTGGATTGAGCTGATGAAAAAAAATCTCCACTTGAACTGCCATGCGGGACCTATAGGTTGTTGCGCGAGCCACGTAGACAATTGCATAAGGGAAACACCACGAGTCAACTAGCGGACGACATTAGTTGGGTCATACCTTTGGCATGGTTAGGCCGTTAGTCACGTACTGTCACCTCTGACGTGGGCCGTTTCGCTATGGTTAGCGTTGTGCCTATCATGAATTTTTGGAAGTTGAGAATATTAGAGAAGTCCCGCTCAGCATGGATCCTTCTATATCTAGGAGTCATTGTAGCTGAGCGGGATGGAGATCCCTTAGAGGGTATTCGACTTGCAAAGGGACGTAGAATAGGGCGACGGCCCGACCGGCCGGGTTCACCCAGATAAATCAATGATGTTGTCCGAAGTTTCATACATTTCAAAACTTCACATGTTCAAAGGTCTATCTTCCAAATCTTCACCGCTTGCCTCGAGGTTTCGCTTCTAACTCTTCACTAGCTAGCTCCATGCATGTTCTTCGTCTTAAAATTCACCTTATGAGAATTTTTTGGCTCCTTGGATCTCTGACGCTATTGTTAGTTCAATCCATTAGAATGGTAGATAGATAATATTCCAACATTTTTTTTAAAAAAAAAAGAGAGACCCAAGGGAATTGGGAGGTTATAATTAGACTATAACATACGTAAATATTATCTATACATTTTTCTAAAAATTATTCTATTTCAGAAATAATTAAAAATTAAAATGATTTATATTATGGCATGGCAGAAGAAGAATAGATATATGATATTATAATAATATTAAATATTCTTTAGTTAGATGAGATAAGTCTATCCATAATATCATTATATTACATAATTATAAAATTTAATATTATTTATTTATTCTTCAAGTCCTTATATTAAATCTCTAAATTATTGAGCCAAATCAACTCGATTCAATTAGACTCTGTTGATGGATATATATTAGTACCGTAGGCAAATCTAATTTAAATCTATTATCAAATATAGCAAAACATCCACCCAACTAATATGATCAAATCCGATAATCTTCATAACTCTTTTAGGAGCATTATTACACCAATAACAATGACCACTAAACTAATTACTCAGACATTTTTCAGTTAGATTTAAATTTAATTTTTATAAACTAATAACTCTTTAATCATAGTTATCTAAATAAAAGTTTTAAATAAAAGTCTGATTATCCTACTCATCTATATATATATGACTAACCCATGGACATCTCTTATTAAAATTATATATATTTTTTAAATTATCATTTCTTTTACATGAGAATTAAAAATAAGATTTGAATAAAATCTCATCTCTAAATCTTAAATTTTAAACTTAAAAAAAATTAAAAATATTGATCAATTTACCACATCAGTAGGTGTTCATGGGTCATCCATATATAGATGAGTAGGGTAGTTGGATATTATTTATATATATTATTTAAACAATATATTGCTTATTTTTTTCATGGTTTAATTTTTTATTATGTTTGATTAATAATCCAAAATTTTATAAACTTGTTTAATTTTAAAAAATTTGCATTTATTTTTATATTATTATATATAGTGATTGAATGACATAATTAACACTAAGTGATATGACTTTAGTGAGCATTTAAACATTATTATCTTAACAGTAGTTTGATGGTTAAGTTTAAGCTTGTTTTTTAATTAGCCTTCTTTAAAAAAACAAGAAGGAATAAGGGTTTCAAAGGAGACAATTAATATTAATGGCTCACAAGTAGGAAGGAACTTCACTAAATTCCCTATATATATATATATATATATATATATATATATATATATATATTTATTTATTTATTTATTTATGTGAAAGGAGGAAGGAACTTTACTAGATTCCCAAATAATCATGCATGGATATATATAAGGAGTAAGGAACTTCATTAGTTACCTAAAAATCATGCATATATATATAATATAATATAATATAATATAATATAAATTTTATATATATATATATACATACACATGCATACTCATCTATAAATATAATATAATTGTGATTTGGCCTTTATACTACAAACTTTGAAACTTTGTCAACCATGTTGTTCAGCTTGACCTCCTCCATCTGGCCTCAGCCACATGGCACCGCCACCACCACCACCACCGGACTCCTCGGTGCTGCCGCTGCCCTCCTCTTGGCCGTCTATCTCTTCTCGATTCTCCGACAACGGGGCAAACGGCTTCCCCCAGGCCCGACCCCCTGGCCCCTCGTGGGCAGCCTCATCCCGTTGCTTCGGCACCGGCCTCACTTCCGGTGGGTCATGGACAAGGCGAACGGCAAGGACATCACTTGCATACAACTGGCGCGCACCCACGTCATCGTCGTCAACTCGCCGGAGCTGGCGTGCGAGTTTCTCAAGAGGCACGACGCCAACTTCGCGTCGCGGCCACACACCGTGCTCACCGAGTACACCAGCCGCAACTTCCTCACGGTGGCCTTCAGCCCGCTGGGTCCGCAGTGGAAGAAGATGCGGCGCGTGATCGCGTCCGAGGTGCTGAGCAACGCGAGGATGCGCTGGCTGGAGGCGGCGCGGGCCGAGGAGGCCGACCACCTCACTCGATACGTGCGCAACCTGTCCTTGGCCGGATCCGGAGCCGGAGGCGTCGTCGACATTCAGCTGGCGACGAGGTACTACAGCGGGAACGTGATCAGGCGGCTGATCTTCGGGGCGAGGCACTTCGGGGCCGGCGGCCCGCACCAAGGCCCCGGCGTGGAGGAGGTGGAACACGTGGAGGCGTCGTTCACCATGCTGTCGATGCTCTACTCCTTTTGCCCGTCGGACTTCGTGCCATGGCTGAGGTGCCTGGATTTGGAAGGCCATCAGAGGATGTCCAAGCAGGCGACGAGCACCATCTACAAGCTCCATGATCCGATCATCGACGAAAGGATCGAGAAGTGGAGGAGCGGAGAAAAGAAGGAGGTGGAAGACCTTCTCGACGTCATGATCTCCCTCAAGGACGACTCCGGCAAGCCGGTGCTCAGCATTGACGAAATTAAAGCTCAATGCGCAGTAAGTAGTGGTACAATATATATAGTAAATTAAATGTGATCGTCATTTTATAAAATTAATTATTACTTTTTTATTAATTATATTGCAGGAGTTCATGTATGCCGGTATCGACAATACCTCAAACACAACAGAGTGGCTGTTGGCACACTTGCTGGAACAACCTGACATGATGCGAAAAGCCGTCGAGGAGTTGGATCGGGTGGTGGGCAAGAAACGGTTAGTAGTCGAATCCGACTTTGCTCAACTCCCCTATGTGAAGGCATGCACTCGTGAGGCCCTCCGTCTCCACTCGCCCGCACCCTTCAACCTCCCTCACGTCGCCATCGACGACGCCGTCGTTTCCAACTACTTCATCCCCAAGGGGAGCATGGTGTTGTTGGGTCGAGCTGCACTTGGGCTCAATCCCAAGGTCTGGGATGATCCGACCCGGTTCTACCCGGACCGACACTTGATGGATGGACAGCAAGAGGTGGAGCTAGCAGAGCCAAGTCTCCGAATGATATCGTTTACCACCGGGCGTCGACAGTGCATGGGAGCTCTACTTGGGACGATGATGACCTACATGTTGGTCGGAAGGGTGCTTCAAGCGTTCGAGTGGAGCTTACCCGCCGGCGAGACCAGCATCGACTTCTCAGAGGAAAGGATGAGCCTCTTCATGGCCAAACCTCTAAAGCTTTCCGCAAAGATTCGGTTGCCGGATTTGTTAGAGAAACTATGAGCAAATTTAGACAAAAGAAGAAGTTCATTAACCTAGAAAAGAAGAATAAGAAGAAGACGACGAGGACGACGACGAAGATTAAGAAGAAAACAAAAAAAAGAAAATAAATTGAAGGACAAAATAAAACTATGATCCATGAACTCAAATGTGATGTAGTACTGTAAGTTCCCTTTAAATTTCTTGATCATCGCATATTTTGCAATTTGGATCAAGAACTATCTTATCAAATTATTTGATTAATGCATCTACAATAAAATAAATTCATCTTTTGGAAATCACCATTGATTTGATTTTAAATTTGGTTTCTGCCAAATTTTTTTAACATATACATATATATATATATACACAATTAATGCGAGACTTGCAGGTATATATCCGTTAATTACCCCGCAAGGTGTTAATTTCTTGTTGCCGGCGCCATGAGGAATTTCTTCTTTCCAGTCGAGTTTGCTGTCAAGAACGCAAGCTTGAATTCTAAAATAAAAGTAAAGAGGTTAAGTTAAAGTATATATAATATATGTAATAATGTTTATAGCTAAAATCAGAGACCGTTTGATTATTGAATCAAATATTTCAATTTTGAATCGAGTTGAACCAACTTGGTTTGATTCATGATGGAAGAGATTTTGGCAAAACGGAAGAGATGAAAAGATTCGTCTTGTGAAGATGAATCGAACAAGACTGATTTGGATCAAATCGAAGATCGTTTGATTAGTAAACTAAGCGAACCAAGAATAAATCTAGTTCACTAGGTGACCCAGTTCGGTTTAATATGATTAGGTTTTGTTTTCTTTGGTTCCTTTGGGTTTTTCCGGTTCATTGCTACAGAGCCCGCCCGCTTTCTTCTCCTTCACGAAGAAGATCGCGATCTCCCTTTACGGCGCGATTTTACCCCTTCTGCGTTGTTGCCTGCTTCCTTTCTCCCCGCGTCGCCGCCCTGTTCTGTGCGTGTGAGAGGAGCGCCGCCGCTGCCCTCTCCAAGCTTGGGGTGAAGGCGTCGCTTCTCCCTGTGTGTTGCGTCGCCGGAGAACCGCAAGAGGGTGCACGCGCCGCCGTCTCACGTTGCCGTCCGCGCGAGGGAGCAGCTGGAGCGCCCTGTTGCGTCGCCAACAGAGGGTTGAAGGAGCCTCCTGTTCATCAGCTTCTTCCCTTTGTCACCGGAGAAGCGCAAGAGGGTGGAGAACGGCGCTTTTCTCTTCTTCCCCGAGAGCGCGCAAAGGGCTCCTGCAGCTCTTCGTTCCCAACCGCACGGCGCCCGGCGAGCCAGCTTCTTCTCGACGAGCCAGCACCTTCTCCTCTGCTCCGGCCTGTCCAGAGCAAGGGCCGCAGCTCCTTGTTTCTACCGATTGTGGGAGGTGGGGCATGGGTGTGGTGGTCGGACGGCAGTGGCTTGCTTTGGTGACTGATTGTGGTGATTGGTGGCTGAGAAGAGAAATTTGTGTTTTCCTTTTTGTTGTTTGACCAGATTGGTTTTCATTGTCAAACTGTTTGTTACAAGAAGCCACTGCCGATTGGTAGCCAGAGAGGATTTGTTTTCGAAGATGTTATCAGAAGCTCTTCAATGGACGGAAATTGTTTCCGACCACCACAAGTCGTTCTCGGAAGTGATGGTTAAGTTGTCATGTTGTTACTATGATTTATTGTCGCTGGAAGCTTGCAAAGATTCCAGACAATTGTTCCATCAACGTTTGAAAGGTTCTGTTCGTTTGTCCATTATTAGCGGTCAAAGGTTGACCATCGAAATCACATCGGGAATACAATTTCCGATGATAGTTAGAAAGCTCCGGAACGATCGCGATAAACGTTGTTGCGTGGTTTCCGGAATAAGATTTCTCTCGATTCGATCGTCATCGATCATCGGCTAGTACCGAAGATGATGACATAACTCGTGGCTTCCGAAGCCGTCCAGATGGGAGCTTGGCGTGGATCACCAGTAGAGGCGGAACTCAGATGAGGATCGCTCGATTGATTCAATATGGCTCAACATCGTCATCGCGAGGTACACGTTTAGAATAATTTCTTATTCTGCAAATTTTATTTGTGCACGTAGAATAATTGTTATTCAGAAAATTTTAATTTCCTGTTATGCCTTGTATGCTATTATTTCCTGTATTGCATGCGTGTGTGTGATAATAATTAGTTTTAATTATCTGTAAATTTCCGCTGCGCACGTTTACGAAACGTGTAGACACGCGCATTGCACCGGTACGATCCCAACAGATATCTCCATTGGTATGAGACCTTTTAGGGAGAGCCGAAGAACAAAGTTATGAGGGTTTAGGCTCAAAGTGAACAATATTATACCATTGTGGAGATGTGGACATCCTTGGGGACCTAACAAGTGGTATCAGAGCGAGACTGCTTTTCATCGGACTAATCGCCGGAAGAGTCATGATCCAGATCTAACCATGTGGGTTGAACCTTAAACAAAGGAAGTGGGTGCTCCCGTGTTTGAATCAAGAGGACCAGACACCAGACAGGAAGTCCTAGTAGGTCGGGTGGACCGAGGGGCAGGAAATCCTAGTTGCGGCTAGGCAGGAAGTCTTAGTAGGTCGGATGGACCGAGGGGCAGGAAGTCCTAGTTGCGGCTAGGCAGGAAGTCTAGTAGGTCGGGTGGACCGAGGGGCAGGAAGTCCTAGTTGCGGCTAGGCAAGAAGTCCTAGTAGGTCGGGTGGACCGAGGGGCAGGAAGTCCTGGTGGGTCGAGGATTCAGACAGCAAACAGAGGCTTTCCGTTTGAGGGGGGCATGTGGTCCTTCGTTTGAGGGGGAGATTGTTGGGTTGCAAGGGTGTAAACATAGTTCCACATCTAAAGCACATGAAAAAGATCATGAGTTTAAAAGGATGTGGAAGATATCTCCATTGGTATGAGACCTTTTGGAGAGAGCCCAAGAACAAAGCCATGAGGGTTTATGCCCAAAGTGAACAATATCATACCATTGTGGAGATGCGGACATCCTTGGGGACCTAACAATTGGATCACTCATTTATCTCACAAATACAAGACCATACATTATGTATGCTATTAGCGTTGTCTCAAGATTTATGAGCAAACCTAGCCAACTTCATTTTGCTACAGCTAAACATATTCTTAGATATGTCCAAGGAACTAAAAATTATGGAATAATATTTAAAGCTGAGGAAGATAGTAAATTGCATGGTTTTTCTGATAGCGATTGGGTAGGTTCAATAGATGATCGCAAGAGTACATCAGGCTATATTTTCTTCATATGTTCCGACTAAACACCGCGAATGGTTAAGCCACTAGTCAACGAACGGTTTGACTCACGTGAGACTTCACATCTGCTAGCGAAGGGACCTAAGAGTAGACTGAGCGAAAGGATTAGACTAATGTCGGGGAGTCCTAACAAGCCACTCCGATGCTCTCAGTAGAAGGAGATGAAAGTCTTGTAACCTCCTGCTTATTCTCCTGTTGCTGCGTGTCCCTAGGAATATTCACATTTTCCTACCAGCAGGTGATTGGATGTCAAAAGTTCGTACACTGTACAAAAGCAGGACTTAGGACAGAAGTGGTGCTCGAGGCCGAGATAGGGTTCGAGGCGGTACAGTCAAGCTGAGACTTGGGATTCAGACGACTAAGATATGACTTGGGACTGCTTGGCTGAGATGTGACTCAGGACTGCTTGGCCGAGATGTAGCTCGAGACTGCTGGCCGAGATGTGACTCAGGACTGCTTGGTTGACATGTGACTTGTGATTGCTTAGCCGAGATATAGATCGGGACTACTTGACCAAGATGTAGCTTGGGACTTCTTGGCCGAGATGCAGCTCGGGATTGCTTGGCCGAAATATAGCTCGGGGCTGCTTGGTCGAGATGTAGCTCGGGACTGCTAGACCGGGATATGACTTGGGACTTTAGTTAGCTTCTATTCGCAAGGGTTGTGTGTGTGCCAGTAGCCTGCCGCATTAGCGCTGACGCGCTGAGGTCCAGTGCCGGCCTGGGTTATACCTCGAAAGGGCCTAGACACGAGGAAGCTCTAAAGGAAAACAATCCCTCCTTGCCAAAGCAGCTATGCGCCTACAAGAGGGATATTCTATGTTGACTGTTGACTTTTGATTCAACACATCAACTTACCCCTTGCCTACAAGTGTCATGTTGAAGCAGCAGGATTCTGCCACATCAAGAACAAAGCTTATTTCTTGGTCATCAAAAAACAAAATACTGTGGCTATGTCTTCTGCCAAAGCTGAGTATATATCAGCATGTGGAGCGGCATGTGAAATTGTCTAGCGAAGAAGAATTCTCAAGGATATGAAGCAAGAACAATTTGTGCCAACCATACTTTTATGTAATAATATGCCTACTATATTGCAATGACTAAGAATCTTATTTTTCGCTCCCGGAACATAGCTGAGTTGGTTAGACGGAACAGAGTTGTAGAAGAGGGCAAGAGTTCGAAAACAATACCTTCCTCTGTCGTAGTCAACTGCAGCTTCTCAATTTACCTCCTCACAGATAATCATGAGACCGACCGTGTGGGGCTGCTGGCATCTTCACAAAGTCACTTTCAATGAAAAAGTTTCTCTAAAAAATTTAAAGTATTAAATCTCATAAAATTAAAAAAAACTAAAAATTAATTAAAAATATTAATGCACATACATGCAATTAATACACATGTTAAAAATATGCGTGTATTAAATTACAACATCACTTTATCATAGAATTAGCAAGCAAAGAGAAATTGAATTAGCTTACTATAAATAGCAAATATCTTCCCAAGTCATTTTCAATGAAAAAGTTTCTCCAAAAAATTTAAATTATTAAATCTCATAAAATTTAAAAAAATAATTAATTTAAAAAAGTAATACATATACATGCGATTAATACACATGCATGTTAAAAATATGTGTTTGAAAATATGTGTGTACTAAGTCGCGACATCACTTTATCATAGAATTAGCAAGTAAAAGAAAAATTAAATTAGCTTTCTATAAAATTGAAGATCTAGTAGCAGAGATCTTCACAGAGTACTTTCAATGAAAAGTTTCTTTGAAAAATTTAAAGTATTAAATCTCATAAATTAAAAAAATATTAAAAATTAATTTAAAAAATTAATGCACATACATGCAATTAATACACATGCATGTTAAAAATATGCGTGTATAAAAGTCAAATGAATTACGTGGGTTCAAGTGGACAACAATAATTTATTTATAATAATTAATATCATAAATAATAGTGTCACAGATACTATAAATAATCAAAGTGTGTTTGGACTTTTTCTATATAAAATTTTTATATCTATCATTTACCCTACAAACTTTGTATGTTTTTCAGCTTGACGTCCTCCATCTGGCTTCAGCTACATGGCACTGCCACCACCGGACTCCTCGGCGCTGCCGCTGCCGTTGCCCTCCTCTTGGCCGACTACCTCTTATGGATTCTCAGGCGACGGAGCAAACGGCTGCCCCCAGGCCCGACCCCGTGGCCCCTCGTGGGCAGCCTCATCCCGTTGCTCCGGCACCGGCCTCACTTCCGGTGGGTCATCGCTGCGGCGGAAGGCAGGGACATCACTTGCATACGCCTGGCGAGCGCCCACGTCGTCGTCGTCAATTCGCCGGAGCTGGCGCGCGAGTTCCTCAAAAGGCACGACGCCAACTTCGCATCGCGACCGCTCACCGTGGCCACCGAACACTCCAGCCGCAACTTCCTGTCAGTGGTCGTCTGCCCGCTGGGTCCGCAGTGGAAGAAGATGCGGCGCGTGATCGCGTCCGAGGTGCTGAGCAGCGCGAGGCTGCGCTGGCTGGCGGCAGCGCGGGCCGAGGAGGCTGACCACCTCACTAGGTACCTGCGCAACCTGTGCGCCGCCGGAGCCGGAGCCGGAGGCCTCGTCGACATTCGGCTGGCGACGAGGTACTACAGCGGGAACGTGATCAGGCGGATGATCTTCGGGGCGAGGCACTTCGGGGCAGGCGGCCCGCACCAGGGCCCCGGCGAGGAGGAGGTGGAGCACGTGGAGGCGGCGTTCTCGATGCTTTCGATGATATACGCCTTTTGCCCGTCGGACTTCGTGCCGTGGCTGAGGTGCCTGGATTTGGAAGGCCACGAGAGGATGTCCGAGCAGGCGACGAGCACCATCTACAAGTACCATGATCCGATCATCGACGAAAGGATCGAGAAGTGGAGGAGCGGAGAAAAGAAGGAGGTGGAAGACCTTCTCGACGTCATGATCTCCCTCGCCGACGACTCCGGCGAACCGATTCTCAGCAGTGAAGAAATTAAAGCTCAATGCGCGGTTAGTGTTAACGATATATTCGTATTATTATTTATCATGAATAATATATTATTTTAAAGGAAATTAAATTTGAATTATTTTATAGCGCTTTGATCAGGAATTATTAATACAAAAAGAAATCATTTTTAGGGAATTAAAAGATATTGTTTATGACACCAAAATAAAATAGGAAACTTTTACAAACTCTTTCGCTTATATCAATAAAAGAGTTGGGAAAAAATTATTATTTTTCGAATTGAATCATAATTTTAGTTCGATCAATTTTTACAATAACAAGCTAGTAAACTTATATTATTTTGTTCCACGTCTTATTATGATTTCATCATAAATGCCCATATAATATTTTTTATCTTTTCTATCATCCATATATTTATTTTTATAATTCTCATCTTCTATTTCTATTTATGTGCTCATAACATTTTATTACATAAAATATAACAGATTTAATTATATTTTATAAAAATAATTATAAAGTTCTTTTTTAACAAAGAAATAATTACTCTACTTCTACTTCTTCTTCTTCTCAGGAGTTCATCTATGCCGCAGTGGACAATCCCTCAAACACAGCCGAGTGGCTGTTGGCACACTTGCTGGAACAACCTGAGGTCATGCGAAAAGCCGTTGAGGAGTTGGATAGGGTGGTCGGCAAGGAGCGGTTAGTAGTCGAATCCGACTTTGCTCGACTCCCCTACGTGAAGGCATGCGCTCGTGAGGCCCTCCGTCTCCACCCGGTCGCACCCTTCAACCTCCCTCACGTCGCCATCGACGACGCCGTCGTTTCGAACTACTTCATCCCCAAGGGGAGCATGGTGTTGTTGGGTCGATTTGCACTCGGGCGAAATCCCAAGGTCTGGGATGATCCGACCCGATTCGACCCGGACCGACACTTGATGGATGGACACCAAGAGGTGGAGCTAGCAGAGCCGAGTCTCCGAATGATATCGTTTAGCACCGGGCGTCGACAGTGCATGGGAGCTCTACTTGGGACGATGATGACTTACATGTTGGTCGGAAGGGTGCTTCAAGCGTTCGAGTGGAGCTTACCCGCCGGCGAGACCAGCATCGACTTCTCAGAGGAAAGGATGAGCCTCTTCATGGCCAAACCTCTAAAGCTTTCCGCAAAGATTCGATTGCCGGATTTGTTAGAGAAACTATGAGCAAATTTAGACAAAAGAAGAAGTTCATTAACTTAGAAAAGAAGAATAAGAAGAAGACGACGAGGACGACGACGAAGAAGAAGAAAACAAAAAAAAAAGAAAATAAATTGAAGGACAAAATATGAAACTATGATCCATGAACTCAAATGTGATGTAGTACTGTAAGTTCCCTTTAAATTTCTTGATCATCGCATATTTTGCAATTTGGATCAAGAACTATCTTATCAAATTATTTGATTAATGCATCTACAATAAAATAAATCCATCTTTTGGAAATCACCATTGATATTGATCGAGTTCTTACAAAAATTTGATTTTAAATTTGGTTTCTGCCAAATTTTTTTAACATATATATATACACAATTAATGCGAGACTTGCAGGTATATATCCATTAATTACCCCGCAAGGTGTTAATTTCTTGTTGCCGGCGCCATGAGGAATTTCATCTTTCCAGTCGAGTTTGCTGTCAAGAACGCAAGCTTAAATATATATATATATATATATATATATATATATATATATATATATATATATATATAATAATAAAAGTAAAGAGGTTATAGTTAAAGTATAATATATATAATAATGTTTATAAGCTCTAAACCCTTTAATTTTTCTAGTAATTATTCTATGCCAAAATCAGTTTAAAAAATTAGGATGATTTTTTCATTATTGCAGAAAAGAATGGATATGTGATATTAAAATAATATTTAATATTTTTTGGTTATATGAGATAAGTCTATCCATAATATTGTTATATTATATAATATTTATTTTTTAATAGTATTATTTTATTTATTTATTTTTTCAAGTTCATCTTATATCAAACCTCTAAGTTATTGAGCCAAACCAATTCGACTCGACTCTGTGAATCACTCCATGTGTAATTTATTATTATTATTATGACCATTATTATACCAATAATCTTTCATAAATCTTTAAGGAGCATTGTTGCACTAACAGTAATGAATATTGAACTAGTTACTTAATTAGATGTTAGATCTTTTTCAGTTAGATTCCAATTTAATTTTTATAATTATGCTTTAATTATAGTTATCTAAATAAAAGTTTTAAATTGATCAGGACTTGATTGAAAATATAATTACCAGAAATAAGATTTAAAGTGGCATGATGTAATTCGGTAATATAAATGGATTGATAGAAATTTAAAAGTAACCCATATATAAATACTATTTATAAAATATATTGCTTATTTTTATGATTTATGGTTTAACTTTTTAAGAAAGTTTAATTAATCTAAAATTTTATGAACTTGTTTATTTTTTAAAAAAATTACATTTAATTTTATATTATTCTATATAGCTTTTTATTGATTGAATGACATAATTAACACTAAGGGATATATAATTTTAATGAGCACTTAAACATTATTATCTTAAAAGTAATTTGATGGTTAAGGTTAGCCTCGATGAATGCAATATTATTTTGTTAGGTAATTTATTATCTTTATGCATGAAGATAATATATAAATTCAACCATTTTGATCTGATCTCTTATGGATTTCTACTACATTCTCTTCTCCATAGGGTCCTCTTATTTCTTCCTTCTTCAAGCTCAAGCTATGAAAGAAGGAATCGAGGAGGAGATAACAGCAACAACTGATTTTATTATAGAACAACTCTTGATATTCATATTTATTATGTGCCTCTGCATCTAGTATTGAGTAGACCTCAAGCAATTGCAGAAGAGTAGACCTCAAGCAATAATTATCATAGTTCTATCTTATCTTTTGTTGTGACAATAACACAAAAATTAAACAAAAATTAAAAGGACATTCTTTTTTATTGGAATCATTAAAGGAGTGCTTCTTTTTCATTTATTATCAAAAGGGTGCTGTACCATTTCATATTAGTACATTTTACTTTTTGAAATTGTCTTTATTTTTGACATTGTTGTATCATCTACTAGTTCATAATTGTCATAGTTCGCCACTTTAAAAAAATTTAAACAAAAATTAAAAGGGCATTCTTTTTTATTGGAATCATTAAAGGAGCGCTTCTTTTTCATTTATTATCAAAAGGGTGTTGTACCATTTCATATTAGTACATTTTACTTTTTGAAATTGTCTTTATTTTTGACATTGTTGTATCATCTACTAGTTCATAATTGTTATAACATGAATATTTTAACTCATAAATAAACTGTGTTATAACAACTATCGTTCATAGCAGCTAAAATATGGATACTTCTTCTCCCGTTAACACCGATATTATATTATAGTAACATTTAGATTTTGATCAATACTAATAATATATTGTAGCATATAGTTCATAACTCTTATAATATAAACACTTTATCTTTGGTCAACATGGATCAACATAGGTCAACATCATATTATAGCAACTATAAATTATAATTAGTATAACATAGATAATTTATTTCTAATTAATATTAGTCAACATTATATTATACAGTTAGGAGATATAATAACTACTACAATTATATATAGTTGTAGTAATTGCTAATTAACTACTATAATTATATATAGTTGTAGTAATTGCTTGGCCGAGATGTGACTCAGGACTGCTTGGCTGAAATATATGTAGCTAGAGACTGTTTGGCCGAGATGTGACTCTAGACTGCTTGGTCAACATATGACTTGGGATTGCTAGGCCGGGATATAGCTCGGGACTACTTGACCGAGATGCAGCTTGGGACTACTTGGTTGAGATGCAGCTCAGGATTGCTTGGCCGAAATGTAGCTCGAGACTACTTGGTCGGGATGTTGCTCGAGATTGCTAGGCCCGGATATGACTTGGGACTTTAGTTAACTTCTATCCGCAAGGGTTGTGCGCGTGCCAGTAGCCTGTCGCGTTAGTACCACGCGCCGAGGTCCAGTGCCGCCCCGGGTTATACCTCGAAAGGGCCTAGACAACAGGAAGCTCTAAAGGAAAACAGTCCCTCCTTGCAAGAGCAACTGTGCGGCTACGAGAGAGATATTTTGTGTTGACTGTTGACTTTTGATTCAACATATCAACTTACCCCTTGCCTACAAGTGCCACGTAGAAGCAGCGGGATTCTGCCACATCAGGAACAAAGCGTATTTCTCGGTCATCAAAGAAACAAAATACTGTGGCTATGTCTTCTGCCAAAGCTGAGTATATATCAACATGTGGACCGGCATGTGAAATTGTCTGGTGAAGAAGAATTCTCAAGGATATGAAGCAAGAACAATTTGCGCCAACCATAATTTTTCACCGTCACACAAAACACATCAAATTACAATATCACTTTATCATAGAATTAGCAAGCAAAAGAGAAATTGAATTAACTTTCTATAAAATTGAAGATCAAATAGTAGATGTCTTCACAAAGTCACTTTCAACTTTCAACGGAAAAGTTTCTCTGAAAAATTTAAAGTATTAAATCTCATAAAAATAAAAAAAATACTAAAATTAATTTTAAAAATTAATGCACACATGCATGTTAAAAATATGCGTGTATAGAAGTCAAATGAATTATGTGGGTTCTAATGATGAATTTATTTATAATAATTAATATCATTCAAGTAGATAATGATGAATTATATGTGAAGACAAAAGGTACAATAAATTTTTTTATAATATGTTGTTGATGATTTGATATATACGAGCAATAATCTAATGATGATTAAAAATTTTAAGAAAGTCATGATGAACTAATTTGAGATGATAGATCTAGGGTTTAAAAAATATTTTCTTATGATGCAAGTAAAGCAAGATAATGAAAGAATCTTGATTTCTCAAGAAAAATGTGTTAATGATTTAATGAAGAAATTTAACATGACTTGCTGCAAAGCCTCTTATACTCCTATGGTAGTCAATGACAAGCTTTTAAAAAATGATGGAGCTAAAAAAGGTCGATGAAACCATCTAAAAAAAACTCATTGAATCACTCATTTATCTCACAAATACAAGACCAGACATTATGTATGTTATTAGCGTTGTCTCAAGATTTATGAGCGAACCTAGCCAACTTCATTTTGCTACAGCAAAACGTATTCTTAGATATGTCCATGGAACTAAGAATTATGGAATAATATTTGAAGCTGAGGAAGATAGTAAATTGCATGGTTTTTCTGATAGTTATTGGGTAGGTTCAAAAGATGATCGCAAGAGTACATCAGGCTATATTTTCTTTATATGTTCTGGCTAACCACCATGGATGGTCAAGCCACTAGTCAACGAATGGTCCTACTCACACGAGACTTCACTTCCTCTAGCGAAGGGACCTGAGAGTAGACTAAGCGAAAGGGGTTAGACTGGTGTCGGGGAGTCCCAACAGGTCACTCCAACGCTCTAAGTGGAAGGAGATGAAAGTCTTGTAACCTCCTGCTTGTTCTCCTGTTGTCGCGTGTCCCTAGGAATATTTACATTTTCCTACCAGCAGGTGCTTGGATGTCAAAAGTTCGTACACTATACAAAAGCAGGACTCATGACAGAAGTGATGCTCGAGGCCGAGATAGGGTTCGAGGTGGTACAGTCGAGCTGAGACTTGGGACTGAGGCGATCGAGATATGACTTAGGACTGCTTTACCAAGATGTGACTTGAAACTACTTGATCGAGATGTAGCTCAAGACTGCTTGACCGAGATGTGACTCGGAACTGCTTGGTCGAAATGTGACTTGGGACTACTTGGCCAAGATGTAGTTCAGAACTACTTGACCGAGATGCAGCTCGGGACTACTTTGCTAAGATGCAGCTCAGGACTACTTGGCCGAGATGCAGCTCGAGATTGCTTGGCCGAGATGTAGCTCGGGACTGCTTGGTTGGGATGTAGCTCGGGATTGCTAGGTCGGGATGTGACTTGGGACTTTAGTTAGCTTCTATCCGCAAGGGTTGTGCGTGTGCCAGTAGCTTGTCACCCCGGGTTAGACCTCGAAAGGGCATGGACATGAGGAAGCTCTAAAGGAAAGTAGTCTCTCCTTGCCAGAGCAGTTGTGCGCCTACGAGAGGGATATTCTGTGTTGACTATTGACTATTAACTTTTGACTCGACACATCAGCTTACCCCTTGTCTACAAGTGCTACGTAGGAGCAGCAAGGTTCTGCCACATCAAGAACAAAACCTATTTCTTGGTCATCAAAGAAGCAAAATACTGTGACTATGTCTTCTGCCGAAGCTGAGTATATATCAGCATGTGGAGCGGCATGTGAAATTGTCTAGCTAAGGAGAATTCTCAAGGATATGAAGCAAGAATAATTTATGCCAACCATACTTTTATGTAATAATGTCTACTATTACAATGACCAAGAATCTTAGGGGGCGTTTGGCTTGATCATTTTCTATTTTCATTTTCTTATTTTCTAGAAATTATTATTTACTTTGTGTTTTCCAATCTCATTTTCTAGAAAATGAAAAGTCATTTTCTAAGAAAATAAAAAATGACAATATATCATTTTCTATAGAGAATGAAAACTACGGCTGAGAAATAGAAAATGAGAAAAGGCGGCTACGGTAACGCCGCATGCCTCCTCATCGCACAATTTTTTTTCCTCTTCTTTTCCTCCCCTTCTTCTTGAGATCCTTTGCGGCTTCCAACGATGGCAAACGAACGAGCAGCTCCAGATCGGCTGGGGGCGCCGGTGCCCATGGAGGATACCGTGCGAGCCCTCATCGACCTCCTCATCAAGCCTCTCTTCCCAGCGAGTACTTCCCAGCAATACTCTCCCACCAAGGATGAACAACTCATCGTCGCCAAATAGGCAAGCTCTCTCTCTCTCTCTCTCTCCTCCCTCAACTTGGTTACAATTTCAACCCCCAACAACTTAGGGGGCGACCAAGGAGAGTCGATGGCGGCGATCTCATCGAATGCTTCCTCCCCTTCTTTTTGTTCTTGTGGATCTGATTTGCCTTTTTTGTAGTCCATCTCGTCTAGATGACGGATCGGCTAGAGAGGCAGCATGGTGGTGGTGCGTTGGGCTACGTTGTTGGTCTGGATTGCTTAATTACTCGGCGTCGTCAGGGCCCTCCGGATGGGGTCCTGTCTTTCAGCTGATGGAGGAGCTCGTCCAGGAGGGAGGAGCAAGCCCATAGGATTCCCGGGAGGATGTTCCTGAACGGGGCTAGTGCTGTCGCTTCGCTCTTCACCCAACAGGGAAAGAAGGGAACCAACCAGGACGCCAAGATCGCTTAGCGACTTTTTATATAGAGAAATGCAGCAGAACATCATGTAGTGTTCTATCTGCTGATGCTTAGCAACTGTTTATATTTGAAATGCAGCAAAACATCATGTTGATTTTTCAGGGCTCCAATTTAGGCGTACTCTTTTGGTTTCATTCTCATAATTATTCATATATGTTAGCAATTAAAAGATAGAACGTTGCAAGTTTTATTAATTGAAGGAGAAAGTGTTTGATCTTTCCTTTGTTACTAAGTTTGATTTAGAATTGTAGATCAATTTTCAGTGTTCTAATTAATATTTTTATTATGAATCTTTTATCCTATAGTGCGATATATGTAAAAAGTTTGAAGTTGTGTAATGCTGTATTAGAAGGTCAGGTTTGACCCCTTTCTAATATGGTTGATCCCTTTCTTGTATGATTTTTCTTTTTTCATGAATAAAATGGTATTTTTATTTAAAAAATCTATTTTATTTATATTTTTTATATTAACAAATCAAACATATTTTTTAATATTTTTTTAAAAATAAAAAATAATATATCATAGCAAACGTATTTATTATTTTCTAAAAACTAGATTAAAAAATAAAAAATAGAAAAAAAAATTCAAACCAAACACCTTATTTTTCATATTCACGACGTCACTTTATCACAGAGTTAGTAAGCAAAAGAAAACTTAAATTAACTTTCTATAAAATTAAAGATTAAGTAGCAGATATCATCACAAAATCACTTTCAACGACAAATTTTTTTAAAAAAATTTAGAGTATTAAATCTCACAAATTAAAAAAGAGTACTAAAAATTAATTTTAAAAATTAATACACATGCATGTAAAGAATTAATACATATGCGTGTCAAACGGATTAAGTGGATTCAAATGGGTAATGATTAATTTAATTTTATAATAATTAATATCATTCTAAAATTATCTATCATATTTATATAAAAATGCACATGCATGTAAAGAATTAATACGTATGCCTGTATAGAAGTCAAACGAATTACGTGGATTCAAATAGATAATGATTATTTAATTTTATAATAATTAATATCATTCTAGAATTATCTACCATATTTATATAAAAATGCGATCAATAATCCATAGTGTGTTTTGATTTTCTATATATACAATTTTTATATCTATCATTTACCCTACAAACGTTGTCGACAATGTTTTTCATCTTGACGTCCTCCAACTGGCTTCAGCCACGTGGCACTGCCACCACCGGACTCTTCGGCGCCGCCGTTGCCATTGCCGTTGCCCTCCTCTTGGCCGACTGCCTCTTATGGAATCTCAGGCGACGGGGCAAACGGCTGCCCCAAGGTCCGACCCCGTGGCCCCTCGTGGGCAGCCTCATCCCGTTGCTCCGGCACCGGCCTCACTTCCGATGGGTCATGGCTGCGGCGGAAGGCAGGGACATCACTTGCATACGCCTGGCGCGCACCCACGTCGTCGTCGTCAATTCGCCGGAGCTGGCGTGCGAGTTCCTCAAGAGGCACGATGCCAACTTCGCATCGCGGCCTCTCACGATGGCCACCGAGCACTCCAGCCGCAACTTCCTGTCGGTGATCTTCAGCCCGCTGGGCCCGCAGTGGAAGAAGATGCGGCGCGTGATCGCGTCCGAGGTGCTCAGCAGCGCGAGGCTGCGCTGGCTGGCGTCAGCGCGGGCCGAGGAGGCCGACCACCTCACTCGGTATCTGCGCAACCTGTGCACCGCCGGAGACGGATCTGGAGGCCTCGTCGACATTCGGCTGGCGACGAGGTACTACAGCGGGAACGTGATCAGGCGGATGATCTTCGGGGCGAGGCACTTCGGGGCCGGCGGCCCGCACCAGGGCCCCGGCGAGGAGGAGGTGGAGCACGTGGAGGCGGCGTTCTCGATGCTTTCGATGGTATACTCCTTTTGCCCGTCGGACTTCGTGCCGTGGCTGAGGTGCCTGGATTTGGAAGGCCATGAGAGGATGTCCGAGCAGGCGACGAGCACCATCTACAAGTACCATGATCCGATCATCGACGAAAGGATCGAGAAGTGGAGGAGCGGAGAAAAGAAGGAGGTGGAAGACCTTCTCGACGTCATGATCTCCCTCGCCGACGACTCCGGCGAGCCGATTCTCAGCAGCGAAGAAATTAAAGCACAGTTGGCGGTAAGTAGTGTTCACAGTATATTATTATTATTATTATTATTATTATTATTTATCATGAATAATATATTATTTTAAAGGAAATTAAATTGAATTATTGTATAGCGCTTTGATGATGAATTATTAATAAAAAAAAGAAATCAATTTTAGGGAATTATAAGATATTGTTTAGGACACCAAAATAGGGTATTTTTTATAATCTTACAAACTCTTTCGCTTATATGACAATAAATGAGTTGGGAAAAAGTTTGTTATTTTTAGAATTGAATCATAATTTAGTTCAATCATTTTTTTTATAATATTAATACAATACCAAGTAAACTTTCTAATCAAGTTTTTTTTAATGTTCCTATGGCCGTATGTATTAATTTATCATGGCTTCATATAATCTAATTAGCATATTTATTGATTATTACGTATTTATATCATGCATCGCTGATTGTTTTTATTTTTTATCTTATCTTTCATCAGGGGTGTAATCGAAATGAATCGAACAGTAAAAAGTTCGAGCTCGACTCGATTGATTTTTTCCTAATCTCGAGTTTAATTAGAACTTTAATTTTTACGTTCGAGTTTGATTCCTAAAAATTAAATAGTTAACGAATGGCTCGAATTCGATTCTAAAATATATCTCATTTAAAAGTTAAACAAGCTATTATATAAGTTCATTCAATTAAGTTAACGAGCCGAAATCAAATATGATTTCAAACTTGAAAATATTATTGAACCAAGCTTGAATATATATAGTATTTGGTTCGTGAGTTTTCGAACATATTCATTAAAGGTTCATGAACGATTTAACTCATTTATATCTTTAATCATCTTATATGTTGGAATATCCATATTAATGATCGCATCTCTACTAAGCTCATCTTTTGTTTATGTATTTATTTCATACGGCTAAGATTCGAGATGTAATTGTCATTTTATAAAATTAATTATGAATTTTGTTTATAATAAAGAAATTACTTGTTGCAGGAGTTCATGTATGCGGCTGTGGACAATCCCTCAAACACAGCAGAATGGCTGTTAGCACACTTGCTGGAGCAACCTGACATCATGCGAAAAGTCGTTGAGGAGTTGGATCGGGTGGTCGGCAAGGAGCGGTTAGTAGTCGAATCCGACTTTGCTCGACTCCCCTACGTGAAGGCATGCGCTCGTGAGGCCCTCCGTCTCCACCCGGTCGCAGCCTTCAACCCCCCTCACGTAGCTATCGACGACGCCGTCGTTTCCAACTACTTCATCCCCAAGGGGAGCATGGTGCTATTGGGTCGAGCTGCACTCGGGCGAAATCCCAAGGTCTGGGATGATCCGACCCGGTTCCACCCGAGCCGACACTTGATGGATGGACAGCAAGAGGTGGAGCTAGCAGAGCCAAATCTCCGAATGATATCGTTTACCACCGGGCGTCGACAGTGCATGGGAGCTCAGCTTGGGACGGTGATGACCTACATGTTGGTCGGAAGGGTGCTTCAAGCGTTCGAGTGGAGCTTACCCGCCGGCGAGACTAGCATCGACATGTCAGAGGAAAGGATGAGCCTCTTCAAAGCCAAACCTCTAATGGCTTGTGCAAAGATTCGATTGCCAGATTTGTTAGAGAATCTATGAGCAAATTTAGACAACAGAGGTTCATTAGCTTGGAAAAGGAAAATAAACTGAAGGACAAAAGAAAACTATGATCCATGAACTCAAATCTGATCGACTACTGTAAGTTCCCTTTAAACTTGATAATCTCGTATTTTGTGATTTGCATCGAGAACTATCTTATCAAATCATTTAATTGCATCTACAATATATACTTAGAATCAAATCTTTTGGAAATCACCATTGAGACCTGGTATCCATTACCCGCAAGGTGTTAATTTCTTGTTGCCGGCGCCATGAGGATTTTTCGTCTTTCCAGTCGTCCCATGCTCTTGCCTTTTTTTATCTCTGCGTCGTGGTCGTCCTCATCTGTCGTCGCAGTGATATCCTTGTGCCATGATGAGTTTGCTTCCTCCGTGATCCTAGCTCACATTCACTAAAAAATAATTGTCATTAGATGAAAATTTTCATCACTATTCCATCGCTAAAAGACATTAACGACACAGAATTTTTTCATATAGCTATCTTTTTGGTCGCAGACATCAATTAGAATTTTATCGTTAATTAGCGACGAAATTTATGATTCCGTCACTAAATTTAGCGATGGAAAAATAAATTCTGTCGCTAAAATTCCATTGCCAAAATTAGCGATGGAATCATAAATTCCGTCGTAAAAAAAGCAAACGGAAACATTATTCCGTTTCAGTTCACTACTAGAATTTTGTTAATAGACAACGCCCCAAAGACAACGTTTTTTAGCAAAAGCGTTGTGGTATTTCAATTTACAACGTTTTTTGTCAAAAGCGTTGTCTTTTGAAATCAAAAGACAACGTTTGTACAGAAAGCGTTGTCTATTAGGGGTCAACCACAACACTTTACAAAAGCGTTGTCGAAAACGTTGTCTTTTAGTGTCGTTTAGTGTCAAAGACGAGCTAGAGGTGCCAAAGACAACGCTTTTAAAAGTATTGTCGTTTTAGTGTTGTCGTTGATGGTTTATATCCAGGGTTTTTTAGCGGGCGAGTCCGCGATTTCCTTCGTACGCCTCCCTCTTCTCTCCCGCACCATTTTCGTCCCTCTCCCGCTCTCGCACCTCTAGCTCGTCTTCTCCCCCGCGCCGCATTTTCGTGCCTCTCCCGCCCCCTCTCGCACCTCTAGCTAGTAGCTACTCTTCTCCCGCCCCCCTTTCGTGCCTCTCCGCTTCTCCCGCCCCTTTCGCACCTCTAGCTCCTCTTTGCGCCGCTGTGAAGAGGCGAAGACGAAGATAGAACGGAAGCCGCATCCGGTGCTGCTCCTCCCCCACCCGTTAAAAAAAACCCAGTTTTTAGGTTCCGATTTCTGCTCCTCCCGACTCCTCGCGCCTGCGCTCGCGCGACCTCCGCGCCCGCACACCACGTCGCCCGACTCCCGACTCCTCGCGCCTGCGCTCGCGCGACATCCGCGCCCGCAAACAGCGTCGCCTCCAGCGTCCGGTGAAGGAAACCCTCGGGCGTGAAGGTTTTAAAGGCGGCGAAGGAAACCCTAGACGATATCCCTCAGCCTGCTGCGCCGCCTTTCCCCTCGCGTTCTTCGTCGGCGTTCTCTCTTCTCTTCTCCGCCCCCGTTTCTCTCTCATCACCACCCTCTGATCACGCTCGAGCTTCACTGTGATCCGCCACCATTTCCTGTTCGCATCGCGGACCGATCTCTACTTCTTGTTGGCTGCGCGGGTCGAGCGGAGCACGATGTCGCTGAGGCCGAGCGAGAGGGCGGAGGTCCGCCGGAACAAGTACAAGGTGGCCGTTGATGCGGAGGAGGGGCGTAGACGGAGGGAGGACAACATGGTGGAGATCCGTAAGAGCCGTCGGGAGGAGAGCCTGCTGAAGAAGCGGCGGGAGGGGATGCTGACTCAGCCCCTCCCTCAGACTGTCCACACCTCCGTGGTGGAAAAGAAGGTGATGCCCTTTGCAAAGATCCTTTCATTTTCGTAATTTGAACTGTTAGATCTGTGTTTTTCTAGGGTTTTAATCTGGACAGGTGAGATTGATGATAAAGAGGGTTAGGGTTGTGGATTTCCAACGAGTCATTTAATTCTTCGTTTGATTGATGATTTGCAGTTGGAAAGCCTTCCGGCGATGGTAGCGGATGTTTATTCTGATGATAGTTCAATGCAATTAGAAGCAGTTACACAGTTTCGAAAATTACTTTCTATAGGTACTTGTTGATGAATAAATATGCATGATTCTTCTGCACATAATCTTTGATTCCTGTAGACGAGAAATTAGTCATTCTGAATCGACTTCAAATTGTATTCACGTGGTTTGTGTTTGTCAGAAAGATGCCCTCCGATTGAGGAGGTGATACAGTCTGGTGTAGTTCCTCGATTCGTTGAGTTTCTTATGAGAGAAGATTATCCTCAACTTCAGGTAGTAATTTTTCATAATCTAGTGTTTTTCATTTCCCCCCTCTTTTCTACCAGTAGGCTTGTATGTACTTGTTGGCTTGTTGCTTTTGCATGTTATAGTTTGAAGCTGCTTGGGCTCTCACCAATATTGCATCTGGCACTTCTGAAAACACTAAGGTTGTCATTGATCATGGCGCAGTTCCAATATTTGTTAAGCTTCTTAGTTCCCCAAGTGATGATGTCCGTGAACAGGTATGCTCCTTTGCACAATGGAATTTTTCTTTGATTCTAGTTGATAACTTGATATCTGCTTTTCCTTTTCCTGTGAATATTTTTGCTAATGCATTGCATGTTATGTAGGCGGTATGGGCCTTGGGAAATGTTGCTGGGGATTCTCCAAAATGCAGAGATTTTGTCCTCGCCAATGGTGCATTGTTTCCACTCCTTCAACAACTGAATGAGCATGCCAAACTCTCCATGCTAAGGAACGCCACATGGACTCTTTCTAATTTTTGCAGAGGGAAGCCCCAACCAAACTTTGAACAGGTTTATTTATTGTAATATTGATTTTTTTGTTCATATTGTTTTCCAATCTCTTTCATGTTTGTCTTTAATCCTGTCTTACATTTTCTGTGATCAGGTTAAACCTGCTCTTCCAGCCCTCGAGCGTTTAATTCATTCGAATGATGAAGAAGTGCTCACAGATGCATGCTGGGCACTCTCATACTTATCTGACGGGACAAATGACAAAATACAAGCTGTACTTGAGGCTGGTGTCTGTCCTCGGCTTGTAGAACTACTTACGTATGCATGCAGTTACCCAGTCCATCCACCTCATCTATACTTCAAGTCCTTGACCAATTTTATTATATGGCAGCCATCCTTCACCTTCTGTGCTCATCCCAGCACTTCGCACTGTGGGTAACATTGTGACAGGAGATGATCTACAGACGCAGGCATGTTAGCATTTTACATTTCATAAAGAAATATTTTTGCTTGTTTTGTTTGTGTTGTCTGACAATTCTGAATCCTCTTGCTCATAATGTGATACTGGGTCTGCCAGTTCAATAATTCTTAGTAACTAGTAAATAAATTATGTCAAATTGGAAATCTTTAGCTGGAAATTGTAAAATATATGACAGAGGACCTATTTCTCTAAGCTTGTATGTGGGTTAATGGCATTCTTACATTCTTAGAAAGTGGCATTTGATGTTTTGGTTGTTGCAGTATCAGAATTTGTTTAGTGTACAGCATGAATGATGCTTCATTTGGATTCAGTTTTTTTAAGTGTAGTCATAGTTAGTTTGGTGGGAAGATGCTAATTGGCTCATGCTAGCAAGTGTTTTCTTTAAATCCACCTTGAGCATGTGGTCGGGATTTACTCCTTTGAATTTGTAATATATAACTTGCAGCAAAGGTTATTTTGATTACTAATTTAAAAGACTTTCAGATACTTGAAAAGGAACATTCATTTTCTGATACATGCTGCCATGTTCTTGATGCTTGATTATATCTGAAAGAGTTGATGTTATCGTTCTTTTACATTTATATGCTTATACTCAAATTTGATATGGTAATTCATGTAATATAGTACTAGCATCAAAAGGAATGTTTCAGTAAACAAAAGCTCCATAATTTTCAGCATGAAATAAATGCACTGCTAACTCAATTATATAGATTCTTTCCTAAAAAATTTAAATTTGTTCATTATTTGGATACTATTTATTTCTTCATGCCATTGGTCAAATTACTGATACCACTAGGTATTTACGTAAATTTATGGTCATATTTCAACTAGGATCCCATTTGATGATTGGTCCTTCCCTCCATCGGTTCAAATTTACTTATATTAAAAGTATCCACTTTTGATGTTTTATCATTTGCACCATTGATTAAAAGTACTGATAGAGCCTATAATTTACTTCGGTTTACGGTCATGTTCCATCTGAGTGCCCCACCCACCTTTGATCATTTGTCTGTGACTATTTTCTGTGATTTGACAGTGGATGAATCAAAACATTTATCTTGTTTGTTGTGTGACTAGATTATTCATCGATAAAGTATATTTTAAAATTAGTTTTCTTAAACGTTTGGGTATGTGATCTTAATTTTAACGTTTTCTTCCTTGATTGTCTTTGTTTATCCAGTTTGTTATCAATAACCAAGCACTTCCATGTCTCCTCAACCTCTTGACTCACAATCACAAGAAAAGTATCAAGAAGGAAGCTTGCTGGACAATATCAAACATAACAGCAGGAAATAAGGAACAAATACAGGTGAATTTAAGGAAATATCGAGTTTTGCCATTTTTGCAGTGAGAAAGTTGCTCTTCAAGCTTTGAAGGGAAGTGATTGACATTTGGAGGGAGCTTTTGACATGCTTTACAGCCAGCCACATATTAGAACTTGTTGTGCAGCCAGGAGAGGGCGTTGTACCTCCTCGCGCATCCTGTCTTGGGGCCGTAGTCCTCCGGGTTCAGCGTCTGGTAGTTCGCCAGGTATAACGGGAAGCATCCCACCGGCAACACCCCCGGCACCACCAGGTCCACCGCCCCCAGCGCAATCAGCCTCTGATCCATTGGCAATCGCTCGAGTTATGCGTTTTTTTTGTTTGTTTGTTTGTGGATGATTGATTCTTCGGTCGTTATTACCTCGACGCCGTGTTTGAGGGAGTCGATGACATCGGGCACGAAGGCGCTGACTTCGTCGATGGGCCGGGCGAAGAAGAGCGCGGTGCTGTAGTCGTTGCCGCCGAACTCGCCGACGATGAACAGAGACTCGCCGAGGAACTCCTTGCACTCTGCGTAAGTCAGTCAGTAATTTCGTCGAGCAGGTGGCGTCCGAGAGGAGGAGGAAATAAACGTGAGAAACGAATGGGCACCTCGAGCGGCGCCGCAGATGGAGGGGAGGTGGCGCTCGAAGCGGTCGATTTGGAGGTGGAGGGAGGCGTTCACCCACAGGCCCTTGCTCAGGCCGCGCTCGTTGAAGAAGTCGAAGTCGAGGGTAGTGGCGGCGACCACCGCGAAGTTGGCGCCACGTCGGAAGTCGTGCTCCTCTTGCGACGGCGGCAGCAATGGGAAACCTAGCTCTTGAGCTGCGCCGCCATGCGAGACGACTATAATCAGCTAATTGAATGATGATTCGAAAAAGAGGGAAGGGGAGCGGCGAAGGGAGCAGCATACCGATGAAGTCGATGACGAGGCGGCCGTCGGAGCAGCGTCCGGTGGCGTTGCCGAAGAAGGTCATGCCGTAGGGGAGGGTGCTGATTTGGACGTTGCCGGTGTCGGACATGGAGTCACCGAAGCTGAACAGCGCGTTGTACCGCTGAGACGAAGAAGGATGGAGGAGGAGGAGGAGGAAGAAGAAGAGAAGGTGGCCAAAGGTGAGGCTGTTCATTGTTACAGGTGATCCTGTGCAGAGGAAGGCACCAGACAAAGCCATAATAATGACTTCCCTTACTAACCTTACTAATTCTATGTTAGATAACATAATCGGAGTAGAGTTAGAGTTAGAGTATGAGTCGTGATTAATTGTAATTTTTTGATTTATTTTTTTATATATAGTCATGAAGTCGACTGTATGAGATTGCTGGGATGATGAATTTCAACTTTTGCTGAAGAATTAGAATTTGAATCTAAGTGTGAGTCCGAGTTAAAATTGAGTTCGAAGTCGGACCAATAAGAGTAAATCACTCTTTGTGTGTCATCTATGAACTATAGTAGACCTCAATTTAGACAAAGATAATAACTTCATCAATTCTCGTGGGATCGGAACCTCTACTTGTCAAAGTTCTACACCTTTTCAATTGTTGCAAATTTATCATTTGAATACCAACTCAGTTACGACCGTGGAAGTTGCAAAGGTAGAAACAATTGTAAATTTTCTTCAAAGTTATCTCCACACAGTCCCAACTTGGCCCCTTCCTCTGTAATCTCATCAGGAATCCATGTGGAACAGCATTAACTCCTTTAATTATGATCCTAACAACCTAACACTTTAATCACGATGGTGGTTAATGGCTTGTTTAGACAAATGGGGTAAAGTTTAGCAAGCTAAGCACGCACTAAATTTAGGTGCTAATTACGAGGTTTGAACTGAATACTTTTAATTAGCTCGGACCACTTTGAATCGAAAAAGCAAGAACAATAAACTAAAGTCACCAACCAGATGAGAAAGAAAGCATAGAGACATGCTCACCATGATGAAAGAGGGCCAGAGAGAGAGAGGAGGAAAGACCTGAAACATGAAGGACATGTTCATGCCGAGGAATCCCAGTAGGGTTCTCCTTGTAGCTAGGAACAACCTGCAAACACTTGTTTAATGATCGTATACATCCTCTGATTAAGATGCATTGCAGCAGAACTAACCTACAACTTGTCAAAGACAAATAAACAAACGCAAAAACAATGATATCCTGTTTGAAACAGACGCTTTGGACGGCGGTTGCCATGTTGCCAGAAAGCATTAAGTTTGTGGCAGCGTTTAGGTGGATTTCTGTGCTGTGGCACGTTGAAGAAGAGGGAAGGGGTTGGTAGGGGAAGCACACCAACTTCCTTAGTCATGGTAGGAATGGATACATACATGAACTAGTTTAAGTTTAGGTGAGTTATCATATCCCATCAAGTCCATCGAACTTCACATGCCCTTTTTGCAAATCATGCATATGAAAAGTGAGCTCGAAAACATTTTCAGATTTGCAATTAGTATTTCAAAGTTGGAGCATTTATTTGTCAGTGATGGAGTAGACAGATGAGTTGGTAATTATTAAGTGTTTGTCGATGGCTGATTGGAAGGGAGTGAGTTGCAATGGACAATTCACTGAGAATCTTTGGCAAAGTGACAAATTGTATTTGATCTTTCCACCGCTTTCTTGGCTGAATTCAGTCTCGCACGCACATGAAAAAGAATTAAAAAAAACATCTCCTTCTTAAGGAAAACATGCAGGAGCAGAGGAATAATCAATGCCCTTCACTGTTGATGATGATGATAATAATGGAGGGATGAGTGAATCAGTAACACTGATTAAAGATGCATAGGATAAAATGAGATGGCAATAGTAGAATTACAAAGGACATTTAGTGTGGAATAAATAAATTAATAGGAGTATTTTCAATAATAATAACGTGAAAGTTTTGACACAATAGTAAAGTTGTTGTTGGATAATTAAGACGTTATTTTGGAGTTACAAGGGATAATCTGATTGAAATTATGTAAAACAACTCAGACTTATCTATCGAAATGATCTGAGCTAATAATCTCAGGCTACCAACCTAGTTCAGTTAGGTCGCACTCCAAGTTGAGTCGTTGAATGCACAAGCCAATCAAAACTTGAGCTGGCCGAGTGCTTAACCATCGCTTGTTTGCGCTGGTCAAGATGCTCGAGGGCTGCAAAGTTCGAGGTTTGGGTGCCAAGTTACTCGAGCGCTTGCACCACCAAACCCGAGTGGGTCGTCGCTAGCTGAATGCTCCTGAGTGTCGCGAGGTCCGAATGACCCATGTTCTTCTCGAGCCCGAGTGGGAGCCACTATCTGAGCACCTAGTACTCTCAAGTCTGAATGGGTCATCACTGCTTGCCAGCCGAGTCGGGAGGCTGAGAGGTTTCGTCGCTCGAGTGGTTCCCAAAGTGTCATCGTCGTCGTTCGAGTGCCAATTGTTTACGTTGCCCAACTGCATGCGAGTTGAGGTGGTTGAGTCCGAGCAAGTTGCCTCGTGCTCAAGAACGGATTGACAAGCGCTAATTGTTTACGTCATTCGACTGCCTGCTAGCTGAGTTAGCTGAGTCCTAACTAGTTGCCTCGAGCTCAAGAGCAAAGTCACAGTGCCCAAAAGGACGGCGTACCAACCGATCGGGATCAGGTTGATTACTCAAAAAGTAATCTTGAGCCCAAATGGGGGTTGCTATCGCTTGAGCTACGAGTTAGAAAAAATAGAAGTCGAAATCTGCATTTGACACAGTTTTCTTAAAATAGATTTGCCCCCTTCAACAATGCTTCAAGGTCAAGTTGGACATCTATTTTCCAAGATATAATGACGAATTGAGTATGCACCTAAATGCTATCATGGGTAGAGCAGTTGAGCGATATGCACGATAGAAGAAGAAAATGAGGGGGAATAAAGTGGATGGAGATTCAAATTTTCATCTATGTATCCTCTCCTCCTGCTCATAACTTCAGGAGCTTTGATCCTTAGCCACATTTGAATGGCCAAATGAAGACCATTCAATGCCAGAGTATAATGACAATCATCAATCATTAATAGTTGGTCATTTCTGTTCAGCAGTTATGGATTAGCCATTAACCTCCGATCTTTTTAGATCCGGCACATTAATGTGTCCATTACTCACACAAGTAGAAAGCTAAAAAAAAAGGTTGTTTCCTCTCCTCCTGCTCATAGCCTCTCTATATAGGGGCTCCATCCTCAGCCTCCTCTCCTCTTGCTCATAGCCTCTCTATATAGGGGCTCCGATCCTCAGCCTCATTTGAATGGCCAAATGAAGGCTACTCAATGTCTAAGTATAATGGTGTCGTCAACCATCAATAGTTGGTCATTTCTATCCAGTGGTTACGAATTAGCCATTAACATTTGATCATTTTAGATTCGACACATTAATGCATTTGTTACCCACATAAGCAAGAAGTAAAAAAATAGAGTGACAAATATCAGTTAATTCGACTTGGGCAAACCAAGACTCATGTCGTGCGTGCAAGTAGTGTTTGAACAAGAGCCACTTGGAGTTAGTATAATCCGGACCCTAGATTCTCACCCCCTCTTGCAAGCTACAAGCGCACACATCCACAACTTCTACAATTGTGATTTATTTTAAACCAACTTTAATGTCACTCAACTTCCAATATGGAACTAAAGTCTCATTCGTAATGTAGTCATCTTACGTCCATCACTTTTCTATTCATTTTTTTTCCAACTATTGTTGTCTTGTGACTTTGTGATCACGAGTTCGAGTTACAAAAATAACTTCTTATAATATAGGATAAAACTACATATAAAACATCCAATGTGATCTGATTATTTTTCGCGAGATCCCGTATTGATGAAAACTTTATACACTAAATTATCCTTTTTTTTATTTCTCTAGTTCACTGATGTTATTTTTTATTAGGAAAAGTAAATAAAACGACTATAATATAAATGAAAAATAGTTCCATAGAGAAAGTTTTATGACAACCGGATTAGTTTAGATTAAATTCCAACTTTAAAATGTTTTGAATATTATTGGATGAGAGACCCTCTCTCATAAAATGTGCTTGTAGGAGGTGTAATTATATTTTAAGATCTCATTTAATTTGTATTAAAACTAGTTGACAAAATGGTCGAAACAAATTGAAAATTGTCTATCGTGTTTTGCCATTGTTAATTTCCTAGCTAGCTTAGTGTCTCACAACTAAAAGGAATTAATATATTAATGACCGCTGTCTAAAATGGTTGGGCATGAACTAAGACAAGTAGACTTAATTAACAGCTAGCTGTTGTCTGCCTCAAATGATCAGACATTAATCGAGTTAGCTAGCTAGCTAGGAATATAACAATTAATTATTGTGGTTAATCGTCGTTATTCGAGTTAATTTCAAAGGATTAATAATTGTTAAAATTTTGAGCTTATAAATAAATTAAAGACTCTCCCTTCCAGGCAGATGGATATTTTTACAAACAATCTCAACCTCGTAGCTATTGTACCCTGCAGTCCATAATCATTTTTAACAAGGCAATTTTAATCATTTTTAACAAGGCAATTTGCACTGGATGTGATGCCTAGCCAATGGCCAGACTAGGACAAGCATACGACTATGTTGTTGTCCCCCCTTAATGGCCAACCCTTTTCTCTATTGACTCAGACAACTCTCAGCTCCCGGCTCACATGGCAGCCCACATGGACCTTCTTTCCTTCTGCTATATAAGGATGGGTGAAGGTAAGTGGAGGTATGATTTTGTCTTACACGTAAAGGCCTTTCTCTAGCTCTCAATTCTCTTTTCCTCATGCACCCTTGAGCTCAACTCTCAGCCCAGTACTGACTTGACCATTGGAAGAGTTACGTTAGTCACGTCGGCCCCCACTGACATATATTGACTTCAATGAATGCGCCTCTTAGCCATCTTGTGGAACCTCACACCACAAATGGCATGCCTTGTAGAACGTTGTAGTCATGAGCAAACTCATAGCCTCAAGTTGCCTCGCTCGTGATTATGAGCGATCTCACGGCGTTGTCGTGAGAAATTTGTGTGAGATCATATATAGGTTGATGAGAAAGGAAAATAGTAGTGGTGTAGTTTTTCAAGGATGAACATCACTGTGGTACTGATTTTTAAGGATAACACCATTGTGGTGTTGATTGTAATGATCAACACTAATATATAGGATAAATTTAAAAAATTATAGTATTGGTTTGAAAATATCAAGAACAACATGGTACTAGATTTAAAAATTCATTACTAAACAATAAATTATTATGGTGGTAGAATAATTTAGTATCAATATGGTAATTAATTTAAATCATCAACACTATCATGATGTTGGATTTTGAAAAACAACAATGTAGCACTAGAATTTATACTTTAGCATCTAAATAGAAAGTTCAACATCACAGTGATACTGAAATTTATATTCCAACATCATAATAGAAAGTTCAGTACTACAGTAGTGCTGAAATATAATGTTCAATATTATTGTGTTACGGATTGGAATTATTGTACATCTTTTAGGTTTGAAAGCATAGCACCAAATAATAAGTGTAAAAAAAAATAAAATAAAAATCACTACTAATATGTTGAAGAAACCTATATATATGCCCCACTCTCACAGTCGCTGCCATCACTGAGCCCATTGAACTCGAAGTTGACCATGACTTTACCACCACTGCCCTATAAAGGGATCTTGTAGTCAAAATTCCTGTATTCTATAGGAAAACTAGAATCACTTGGCTATGAAAACCTAGAAGAAAATTTAGATATTCCCATAGATTTTATTACTCCATCTTATCGATTACACCTACTTAATACTCAGTCAGACATAGACCAACTTATTTCAAGACTTAAAAAATTAAAAACCATAAGAGAAAATCCTATAAAATACTAGAAAAAAGATAAGATTTACCGTAAACTTAATATAATTAATCTAGACCTAACTATTAAGGCACAAGACTTAACATATACCAACTGCGTAACAAAAGAATGCACCATGCATATCAAACAACTACTAGCTCTAGGAGCAATTCAACGATCTTCCTCTAGACATAGAAGCACGATTTTTATAGTAACAAAGGAGTAGAAAAAAAATGAAGACAATCTAGAATAATTTTTAATTATAAAAGACTTAATGATAATTGCCAAGAAGACAGATATAAGATACTTGACAAAGATCAATTACTAAACAAAATACAACATTCAAAATGGTATTCAAAATTTGACATGAAATTTAAATTCTGGCAAGTAAAGATGCACCCAGAATCTATAGAATGGATTGCTTTTTCTTGCCTTGAAGGACATTTTGAATGTTTAGTAATGCCTTTTGGATTAAAAATTGCACCACAAGTATTTCAAAGAAAAATGGATGACATATTTAGAGATGCCACTTCCTTTACATGTGTTTACATTGATGATGTCCTAGTCTTCTCCAAAACAAAAGAAGAATACTATTCACACCTACACATGATTTTTAACCTATTCGAAAAACATGGACTAATCGTATCCAAGAAAAAAAATGAAGCTAGCAACACAACACATAGAGTTTTTAGGAGCAGAAATAGGTCAGGGAAAAATAACTTTACAACCACATATTACAACTAAACTTTTAACTTTCCCGGATAAAATATAAGAAACAAAAATGCTTAGATCATTTTTAGGACTATTAAATTATGCTTGACCATATCTAAAGGAGGGAAAATAAGTGGACCCTTATATAATAAAACCTCTACAACAAGATAAAAATCTTTAATCTACAAGACATTAATTTAGTCAAGCAAATCAAAACAATGGTACAAACTATACCTGTATTAACCTTACCATTGGATACCAACTATTTAGTAGGAGAAATAGATGGGTGTGAAACTGATTGGGGAGGCATTTTATTAAGAAAAATGATAAAATATAAACAAAAAATAATATAACCTATTTATAGGTATGCTTTTGGAAAATATAAAGAAAATGACACTTAACTTCTTTAGACTATGAAATCTTAACAGCCATTTATTGTTTAGATTCCTTTAGACTCTTTATCTATAATAAAATAGAAATAACGATTAGAACTAATTGTGAAGTCATAGTCAAATATAGTCAACAAACAAAAGGACTTAGTACAAAAAGATGGATAAAATTCTCTGATTCCATTATCAATAGAGATTTAAAAATCCATCGGGAACATATTAAAGAAGTAATAATTTCTTAGCAGATACATTATCTAGACTATTTCACTAATGATAATTTTGCAGATAGACAGACAACGTAAGGTATGTTCCTTTGCTATGCCAAATATGCGATTTGGATCATAGGCTTTACAACAGTTTCACAGATATTAAGAACAATTCTATTTCGACACAAGAGATAAATTAGATACACAACAACTCTGTTTCATAGACAATAAATGGAACATACCCAACATTCCTGGTAGTTATGGTTATAAGATAGCTATCATCAATGCCCTTACATATTATTTCTTACAAAAGACAAATTAAAAATAAAAGGTTCACCTGCTATGTGTTGGGTTGCAAGGGTGCAAACATAGTCTCACATCTAAAGTACATGGAAAAGATCATGGGGTTAAAAGGATGGAAAGTATCTCCATTGGTATGAAGCCTTTTGGGGAGAGCCCAAGAACAAAGCCATGAGGGCTTAGGCCCAAAGTGGATAATATCATACAATTGTGGAGATATTTTGATTCCATCGGTACTAACAAGTGGTATTAGAGCGAGATCGCTCTTCACCGGACTAACCGCCGGATGAGCCATGATCCAGATCTAACCATGTGGTTTAAACCTTAAACAAAGGAAGTGAGTGCTCTCATGTTTGAATCAAGAGGATCAGACACCAGGTGAGAAGTCTTAGTAGGTCGGGTGGACCGAGGGGCAAAAAGTCCTAGTTGCGACTAGGTGGGAAAGTCCAAGTAGGTCGGGTGGACCGAGGGGCAAAAAGTCCTAACTGCGGCTAGGTGGGAAGTCCTAGTAGGTCGGGTGGACCGAGAGGTAAAAAGTCCTGATGGGTCGAGGATTCAGACATCAAAAACGACGTTGAGGGGGGCCTGTGGTCCTTTGTTTGAGGGGGGGTTTGTTGGGTTGCAAGGGTGCAAACATAGTCCCACATCTGAAGTACATGAAAAAGATCATGGGGTTAAAAGGATGAAAAGTATCTCCATTGGTATGAGGCCTTTTGGGGAGAGCCCAAGAACAAAGCCATGAGGGCTTAGGCCTAAAGTGGACAATATCATACCATTGTGGAGATATTATGATTCCATCGGTACTAACACTATGTAGTATTCAGGGAACCTCATGCAAGGGTATATCAAACATGGATAGAGGTAATTACAGCTATACAGGATTTAGAAACTCCTTTTTATAAAGGATATTTTTCTATTGAAGATGCTTTGATTGTAGTAAGAACTACTTCTGGTCTTAATTTCTTTATCAGTACGACACTCAAAACGTCAGGCTCTAGTTCTATCCAACCTAGAACTACATATGCACAAGCCCTTAAGGCCCGAGAACAACAACAAGAAAAGAAACCCTTGATAGTCTGGAAGAAACTAGACCATTATACAACACTAGCTGAATTACAACAACAGAACAAGACTCTTCCTATAAATCCTCCAAGTACAACTTTTACACCTAAACATTTACAAACAGAAAAAATAATAATAGGAAGAATAATCAATCTACCAACAGACATACATATATATATAAATTAAAGACAAAGTTGATACAGCTAGTTTTCAATAGTTTGCTGATTTATTGTGAACTTCTGAAATTAATACATAAAGATCCAATAACAAGCAATGAAATTTCTGTAACCTATGAAACAGAATTCAATTTTAAATTAAAATATCAGAAGACTTCTCTCAATGTCCAGAATCAGGCTCCCAAGGATGCCCATGTATGCTTTCTTATTCCATTAGAAGAGCTAATATAGATTATGAGAAATTTTCATCCAGAAACTTTAGAGGCATGTTAGTAACACCTTTAACTTTCATGGATTATGACCTACTACATAAACTTTGGGTCCATGAACTGGACTCTATTCAAGAGTTTCCGTATAAACTCAAACAAATATTATAACACATTTTGGAACAAGAAACCTTTGTCATCCTGACATTAGACAGTACTCCGCCAGAATGGCTAGACATGAAAATAGAATTAGCAAAACATTTAATAAAAATTGATGTCCATGATGTAAATGACCTACATCTTAAACAAGAAGACTATTCTTCAGATCCAGACACTGAATGGAATGCCAGAACTACATTACCAGAACAATTAATAGAATGGGGAGCTGATATTCTTGCAGGAGAATCCTTCACAGAGAAAATCTATTGGCCTAAAGAAATAGGAACTGCCTTTTTTCCTTTCCCTATTAATACTAAAAATGGAACAGTTCTTCAAAAATACAAGAAAAAACATAATCATTGGGTTGTAAGAAAATTAGCAAGTTTAGTCCATATTTATAATGCTTATTTAGCCCACAGCCATATGACTTCTATCAGACTTCCTACTCCTCGTCGCAAGCCTGCTAGTTCAAGTTCTATACCTTCTCCAGAGAAAAATTTTCTATCTGAATTCTTGTTATCTTCCTCAAAGTGAAGTCTAACAATGAATTCTTATATATTCATCTCCGTTCACTTATGCTTCAAGTAGTTCTTGAAATCCTTCCAACCAAGAGGCAGCTTCTTAATGATAGTTGTCACCTGTAAGGTTTCATTTAGCATCATGCTTTCCGAGTGAATCTTATGCAAGATCATCTGAAGCTTTTGAACTTGGTTGCTCACCGTCTTAGAGTCAACTATCTTTTAGAGCAATCTTTATATCCATTTGATAAATTTCTAAATTTCATAGAGCGACGATAGCTAACAACACTATGATGGAAGTTATTCTCGATACCGGAGAATATGTATCAAAGTAATCAAGATATTCATGTTGTTGGTAACATTTAATTACTAATTTAGACTTGTACTTATCAAGCGTGCCATCTAATTTTATTTTCTATTTGAAAATCCACTTGCAACCTAGTGGTTTACTTTCCTAAGGAAGATCCATAAGTTTTCAAGTATGATTTTATAAGACATAGTCAATCTTAAATGTAATTGTCTCTTTCCAATGAGGTTCATCAGAAGAGCTTATTGCTTTTGAGTAACTTTAGGACTCAATTTCCAATATGAAAGTAATAAAATCCATTCTAAAAGATTTTTCTACCCAATCTCTTTTACTTCATCTGAACTCAACCTTAACTTGTTCATCATCTTCTTCTTCCTCTTGTATTTCATATGTTTGTTTTGAAGAACTTGCTTTCTCTTGGGTCTTATACGGAATACATGTTCGAAGAACGAGACATTTCTTGATTTAATAATTAAGTTTTTTGTATCTTCGATATTTGAGACTGATACACAAGGAACTGGTAAGTACTACTATTATGTGCATATCCAATAAATGTGCAATCAACCATTTTTGGTCCTATCTTAATCCTCTTTGGATCAGACATCAAAACTTTTTTCAAACACCCCACAGTCACAAGTATTTGTAGGATGGTTGTCTTATGTTCCACAACTCATAAGGATTCTTTTTTTTTCTTTCGGGCACCTTATTTAAAAGGTAATTGACTGTTAATATAGTTTCTCCCCATATGTACTATAGTAGTCCAGAGTTTAATAGAAGAGCATTCATTATCTCCTTTAGGGTGCGTTTGGTTGGGGATCATCCGTGATTACCTTGGTTATCCATCCAAAGTTATCAACTAAAACTTTGTTTGGTTTAGGTAATCGGCGATTCCCAAGTAATGCTTCATGCCCGACATGTCAGCATACGTCAGCAAAAGAGGGCATCCAATCCAGAATTGGAAAACCAAGGAAAACTTAGGTTTTTCATGATTCCGGGGTTAAGTAAATTTTTTGACAAAATTACCCCGCGAGCCTACATCCACGATCACGAAACCCTCCGTGAGCGAAACACTCTGCGAATACTTTGCGAGCGAAACCCTAGTGGCGGCAGCTATTCGAAGCCTTCGTCCACGGCGAACAATCGCAACCATCCGTGAGCCTACGTCCATGATCATTTGTTGCGTGGTATGGAGTCGCCGGAGTGCCCTGTTTGTCTGTAGCCGTATGACGAGCAGCAGGCTGTGCCGCAAGTCCTCGCTTGCGGCCACTCCATCTGCGAGCAGTGCCTCGTCGTCCTCCCCCCTCCGAGCCCTGCTCTCTCGGACGCCCTCCGATGCCCTGCTTGCACCCAGATTGTCCCCTTATCCCGATCCCTTGGCCCCATCGCCCTACCTAAGAACATCGATCTCCTCTGCGTCCTTCCTGTCTCATGGTCCTCCTCTTTATTCCTTTCCCCTGATTTCGATGCTAAATCCAAACCATCTCGCACACTGGAGTTCTTTCCCGTCTCTGAAATCCATCGTCATCACTACGCCATCTGGAGAGACTCCATCTTGATGGGACTAAAGCTTCACTGCATTTTTTAATAGACACCTCATGGAAAGAAAGACGCGGGGGGTTTGTAAGGTTTATGGGTTGTGGATGAAACCGGAGGAAGAAAGTTTAGATCTTTACTTGATTTCTGAAACCTTTGATCAAAGCCTTTCTGATGTATTGAAGGGTGAGAGTAAGCTTAATATCTCTGGAGATACAACTGACAAGTTTCTTGCATTCGTTAATATAGGCTTGGACCTATCTGATGTTATGGGATTGAAAGAATATGGGCGGGGTCAACCAGGCCCTAACAGGTGATCTGGTCAATCGCACCCGAGGAGGCACGGGACACCTCATATAGCCCCTCCTCGCCCGCTCTTCTAAGGGGGACGAACCGAAGTCCACTTCGGTTCGGTCACGCCCTTCTCCTCCTCTTACTCTAGGCTAGGGGACGAACCGAAGTCCACTTCGGTTCGGTCACGCCCCTCTCCTCCTCTTACTCTAGGAAGGTGGACGAGCCGAAGTCCACTTCGGTTCGGTCACGCCCTTCTCCTCCTCTTACTCTAGGAGGTGGACGAACCGAAGTCCACTTCGGTTCGGTCACGCCCCTCTCCTTCTAGTACACCTTGTCAGGGAACAAACCGAAGTTCACTTCGGTTCGGTCGCGCCCCCTCCTCCTCTTCGTGAACCGTGCTGGAGAATGAACCAAAATCCACTTCGGTTCGCCTGGCTCCTTTCTCTCACCCGCTGGTTCTCAAGGACCACTCCTCCCATCCTTTGTCATGATGATCCCACGTGTCCTCTCTCCTATCTCCTCACGACACGTGTTTGAGGGGACTGCTCCTTTTTTACAAGACAATGAGGCCACGTGCTCACTGAGCAAGCCACTCCTCGAACCATGTCTTAGACATTCTCTGGGACACATTCATAACGTTGATGGAACCCTCCGTGTCAGGTCAAGGACAGGACAGGACAGGTCAGAATCTCCTTCTTTAAAAAGGTTGGTGCTTCAGTGGAGAAAGGTACGCGCGCACACACACTAAGGGCTGGTCATTTTTTTCTTCTTCTTCCTCTTCAGGAGTTCTTCTTCTTCCCAGGCTGACTTAAGCATCGGAGTGGTCGCGCCGGGGAAGACCCCCGGCCCTCCATCTCACGTGTTTTCCCTTGCAGGTTCTCTATCTAACAGGGAGGAAAATCTTGGACGAGGTGCTGTAGGAGGAGCTAGCCGTTTCGTCCTAAGGCGCATCTCAACAGGAACATATTTTGGCGCCGTCTGTGGGAATTCGAATTGTCCTGTTTTGAGACATGCCGACGGACAACCAGCAATCTCCCCTCGACCCTCCTCGCCCAAATCACATGACTCAAGAAGACCTGGATTTGGTGGTGGCTACTGTCCTCCAGGCCTTGGAGAGGCATCAAAGAGAAGCTTCTGTTCCTCCCCGCACAGACCTCGTCAGGCCTGCTGTAACTCCTCCTGCCCCGCTGCGAGGACCTGCCCGTCGATTATATACGCCAGCAGAAGACCCTCATGTTCCTTCTGGGCGGGTCCGGGGAGATGTAGAGCATCAGGATACCTCTATGGAGTCCGCAGCAGAATCAATACCTCGAGATCCTCTTAAGGGAAAAGCTCCCATGATCGGCGGAAATATGGGGATAATACCAGCTAAATCTCCTTTCACCCGGCGAATCTTAGACGAAGAGGTACCTCGTCGTTTCCGTACCCACAATTTATTGATTACACTGGAGCCACGGACCCTGAAGATCATGTAGGCCGGTTTGAAAATGCTGCTTCCCTTCATCAATACACGGACGCCATTAGATGCCGGGTTTTCTCAACTACTCTCTCTGGATCGGCGCTACGGTGGTTCAGCCGATTACCCTCTGCCTCCATTGATTCCTTCGCAGAGTTTAAATACCTGTTCCTGCAACACTTCTCCACCAGCCGCACTTACTGTAAGACTACCACAGACCTTTTCGCTACCAAACAAGGGACCAAAGAGTCTTTGAAAGACTTTGTGCGCCGCTTCAATCGAGTAGCGCAAGATGTGCCGGACGCCACCTCCCCGGTCCTGGTGAGCGCCTTCTCACAAGGCATACTCGAGGGGGATTTTTTCCGGTCGCTAATCAAAAAACCTCCCGTCAACTACGACGCCCTTCAAAGCCGAGCTGTCAAGTATATTCACGTGGAGGAGGCCCAGTCCTCTCGTCGCAAGGAAACCAATGCCTGCCCCAGCGGGCCTAGTCAAGGTCCGACTGGTTCTCATCGACTAGAAAAACGACCACCTCCTCAGCTTCAAAGGAGGACACAAGTGGAGCATCACCCCACACCGATACAACACAACCCTCGAGTCATCAATGAGGTATCAGGCCGTGCAGGGCAAGCAGCGGGGAATCGTCGGTGGCTCCCCCGGTTCTGCACCTTTCACAATACGCAAAGCCACGACCTCAGCGAATGTTATCAGTACGCTCGTAAATTAAGACAAGAAGCCGATCAGCGCGTTTCAGGACGGCCGACACATCAGGCATCGCGAACACCACCGAGGCGGCCACACCAGGAGACGCGTCCTCCCTCGCCTCAACCTGCTCGCCCGCGAGACCGATCTCCCTAGGCGGCCCATCCCTCCTCTGCGGCAGTCCACACCCATTAACCCAGAGACTCATAGTCAAAGGGAAGCTCCTGAAGATAATCAGAATAATGCCCCCCTGAGGCGTATCAACATGATCGTGGGGGGAGCCACTGATAAGGATTCTAATCGGACTCGTAAGGCCGGCGGCCGTCAGCTTGACGTTTATGAGGTAAGTCATGAAAAAACCCTCGGAAGTCCTGTCATCTCTTTCGGACCTCAGGATTTGAACGGCGTCGAAGTGCCACACGACGATGCCTTGGTCATTAGAGCCACGGTAGCTAACTATGATATTGGCCGAGTCTTTGTCGACACTGGCAGTTCCGTCAATATTCTGTTCTCCAATACTTTCCAGCAGATGGATATCGACGAAGACAGCTTGGCACCATTAGCTACGCCTCTTTACGGATTCACAGGAAATGAAGTCCAACCGTTGGGGCAAATCACCCTACCCATCTCCCTCGGCGAACTTCCTCTGATGCGGACCCGACGTGTCTCATTCATTATCGTGGATGCTCCTTCCTCGTACAACATCATTTTGGGGAGGCCAACCCTTAGCGCCTTTTCGGCCGTGGTATCCACATACCATCAGAAGATGAAGTTTCCCGTGGGAGACCAGGTGGGAGAAGTCCGGGGAGACCAAAGGATCTCCCGTCGGTGCTACGTGGATATGATTCGCACGGATTCCCGGAAAAAGCAAAAGGATGCAGGGGGTGAAGTTCATGTTATACAAGAGGTCACTTCCAACAAGGGTTGTGAGGACAAGGAAGCCTTGCAAGTACACCCGGACCGAACTGAAACTACGGTCCAAGTGGCAGCAGAACTCCCACCCGAGTTAAAGGAGGAGCTTGGCGCCTGTCTCCTCCGAAATCAAGATATATTTGCTTGGGCGCCAGAAAATATTACCAGTATTTCTCCATCCATAGCGGTACACCGCCTTAATGTGATACCCGGGTCTACTCCAGTTAAACAGAAAAGGCGACATTTTGGGCCAGAACAGAACAAGGCCATTCGAGCAGAAATTCAGAAACTCTTAGCAGCCGGATACATCAAAGAGATTCAGTTCCCCACCTGGCTATCCAACGTTGTGCTCGTGCCGAAGCCCGGCAACAAGTGGAGAGTTTGCATCGATTTCAGGGATCTTAATAAGGCCTGCCCTAAAGATTGTTACCCCTTGCCGCGAATAGATCAGATGGTAGACTCCACGGCCGGTTACGAATATCTCTGCATGTTAGACGCCTATCAGGGCTATCATCAGATACCTCTTGATGTAAACGACCAGGACAAGGTCAGTTTTATAACTGCTGATGGAACTTTTTGTTATACCGTAATGCCATTCGGACTTAAAAATGCGGGAGCCACCTATCAAAGATTAATGGACCAAGTATTTCATGACCAAAAGGGTAGGAACGTCGAGGTATATGTGGATGACATTCTTGATCAAAAGTACCAGCAGAGAAACCCTCATAACTGATATTGAAGAGACCTGCAGCACTCTACGGCGTTATGGTCTTAAGCTGAACCCCGCTAAATGTCTATTTGGTGGGCGGGTAGGCCGGTTTTTGGGATACATTGTCACGGAAAGAGGGATCGAAGCCAATCCGGTAAAGACACAGACACTCTCCATATGGCTCCCCCAAGGACTCTCAGAGAAACGCAATGTCTGGTTGGTCGTATTAATGCCCTTTCCCGGTTCATCTCCTGCGCAGCTGAACGAGGGTTACCGTTCTTTAAAGTGTTGAAAAAAGCACGACGATTCCAATGGAACGCTGAGTGTGATAAAGCCTTCGCTGAACTCAAGAATTATCTGGGTCAGCTGCCCATGATGGCTAAAGCTTTGCCCGGGGAACCATTGTGGATGTATCTCTCGGCCACCGACGTAGCCGTTAGTTCGGTGCTGGTAAAAGAAGAAGAAAAGAACCAACGGCCCATTTACTTCTTCAGTCATCTGTTGAAGGGCGCAGAAACAAGGTACACTAACCTGGAGAAAATCGCTTGGGCGGTGGTCCTAACTGTGCGTCGCCTTCGCCCCTATTTTCTCTCACACCCGGTTACAGTACGTACTAATAGTAACCTGGGTAAAGTCCTAACTCAACCAGAAGTCTCAGGAAGGCTCATTAAGTGGACAGTTGAGCTGGGGGAATATGACATCAAGTATGAACCGCGCACTGCTGTCAAAGCACAGGCTTTGGCCGACTTTCTATCTGAAGTGTCGCAGGAAGAAACAGATGAAGAATGGAGGGTATATGTGGATGGCGCCTCCAACCGCCAAGGAAGTGGAGTAGGTGTCCTCTTGATCTCCCCCAATGGGGAGGAAACCCGAATCGCCATTCGGCTTGGTTTTAAAGCCTCGAATAATGAAGCCGAATACGAAGCTGTATTAGCCGGCCTCCGAGCCGCCAAGCGAATGGGAGTCACCCAAGTGTCGATATGCTCCGATTCTCAGCTGGTGTTGCAACAAATAGATGGAAAGTATGAAATCAAGAACGATCGGTTACGGAAGTACGTGGAAGGCTTTAGTAAGTTGAAGCAGGAATTTCAGGCTGTCATACTGCGAAAAATCCCCCGCTCGGAGAATAGCAAGGCTGATGAGCTGGCTAAGATTGCTAGTTCTTTAACCGAATGGACGGACGAAGTGACTGTAGCCCCGATATCCGAAGTAGCCCAGATAAACCCACCTCTGACCAACAATCCTGAAGACTGGCGGACTCCTTTATTGGCTTTCTTGCAGAACGGGACCGCGCCTACCGAAGTGCACCAAGCCCGATTACTGAAGAAGAAAGCAGCTCGTTTCACTCTTATAGGGGACCAGCTGTACCGAAGGTCTTTCTCTCGACCCCTGCTAAAATGTTTGGGTCCAGAAGATGCCGATTATGCCTTGCGGGAAGCTCATTTGGGTTGCTGCGGGGACCACCCAGGTGGTAGGTCGTTAGCCAAGAAGATATTGATGGCTGGCTACTTTTGGCCGACGTTACAGAAAGATGCCGCCAAGTTCGTGGCTATTTGTGTTCCATGTCAAAAATATCAACCGTTCAGCAGACGACCTGCGGAGCACCTTAAAGCAGCCACCACTTCTTGCCCCTTCGACCAGTGGGGAATGGACATCGTAGGGCCGTTTCCTACCGGACCTCAACAGAAAAAGTTCCTCTTGGTAGCAGTGGATTATTTTTCCAAATGGGTAGAAGCTGAAGCCCTGGCCCGTATCACCGAGGAGGCCGTTATGAAGTTTTTATGGGGAAATATCATTTGCCGATACGGCATTCCTTATCGCCTCGTCTCCGACAACGGTAGGCAATTCGTGGGAAAAAAGCTCCAAGAGTGGTGCCAAGGTCTCGGTATTCAGCAAACCTTCACATCTGTGGCGTACCCCCAAGCCAATGGTCAAGCCGAGGTCATCAACAGGGAGCTCATCAAAGGACTTGAGAAAAAGTTAGACCACGAAAAAGGCAGTTGGGTCGGAGAACTTCCTTCCGTCCTTTGGTCTTATCGCACAACACCCAAGGAAAGCACAGGTATGACTCCTTTTCACTTAGTTTACGGAGGAGAAGCAGTCGTCCCCATGGAAGTAGGTATTCAGTCAGATCGAAGGCGCCTCTACGATGAAGATAACGGCGATAAAAGACGTATGGAATTGGACTTAGTTTCCGAAGTACGAGATCAAGCAGCCACGCAGTTAGCAGCATATCGGCTACGGATGTGTCGAACTTACAACAAGAAGGTCATCTCTCGTACTTTTCAGATAGGTGACCTTGTGTGGAAAAGGGCCAAACCAGTGGGCGATGTCGGCAAGCTAGCACCTCCTTGGGAGGGACCCTACAAGATCATTAAGAAAACTCACTCTGGAGCTTACTACCTCTCCAGCTCCGACAACAAGAAGCTGAAAAGACCCTGGAACGCTCTCTATCTGCGCCCTTACCGGACTTAAAGAACTTCAGTCAGACTTTCACGCACTTTTACATTTTTGCATTACGTACTTTTAATGGTAAAAGTCTCCTTTCAGGACACATGACTCCAGGAATCTTCAGGTTCTGCTTTCAAATACTCCCTTCGGCATGAACTGCCAAGGTTGAGCCTAAAATCTGGTGATCTCGGATCACTAGCTCCATCGACAATACTCCCTTCGGCATGAACTGCCAAGGTTGAGCCTAAAATCTGGTGATCTCGGATCACTAGCTCCATCGACAATACTCCCTTCGGCATGAACTGCCAAGGTTGAGCCTAAAATCTGGTGATCTCGGATCACTAGCTCCATCGACAATACTCCCTTCGGCATGAACTGCCAAGGTTGAGCCTAAAATCTGGTGATCTCGGATCACTAGCTCCATCGACAATACTCCCTTCGGCATGAACTGCCAAGGTTGAGCCTAAAATCTGGTGGTCTCCTAAAATCTGGATCACTAGCTCCACCAACAAACACTCCCTTTGGTACAAATTGCCAAGGCCGCATCAACGCTGGTTATTTCCGCCAAAAGAGTGCTTCTTCTCCCGAAGCACTCCAGTTACGGCCTGCAGTACACCTGTAAATCCTAAACTCTTTCAGACCCTTGGGGCTAAGCCAAAGAGAAAGCAGAAGATGACCGACGCCCGTCATGATCGACACCCGTCGCAGTCTTAGTAACCGCACAAAAAGATAGGTTGCCGATGTCCGTTGTCACCCTCATCAGACCTATAGTCCCTCTCCCACACAAAGGACTTTCTCCTTGAGAAGGCACACGCAATGGGGAAAATACAACGACCGCTTGTGTAAACTAAGACATGATACGGTGCATCCTAGGAAATACCACAAAAGAACCAAAAGTGCAAAATAGCTATCTAATCCAAAGAAAAGCCGGTCAAAGAAAACCATGAAAAGTACACATCAGTAAAGTTCAAATGGACAAAGTTCTTAGCCTTGTTTTTTCCCTTTTCCCTTGACCTGGGAAGAAGACACCGGTCGCGGCACGGTTCGATCCTGTTCTGGCATAGCTTTCCACACTTCTTGTGGGTTCAGGCGTTTCAGCGATGCCAACGGAAGGGTCACGCCAGCCTTGCGAAGTTGATCTAGAGCACCAGAAAAACCATATTGTAGCACTCGGGCCATCTTTTCCAAAAACTGGTCGCGGTATTCATCTGATGACAACCAGGACTCCCGAGCATCCCCTAGACGTTCCTCCTCGTATACTTTGTAGGCGGCCAGCTCATTACGAGCCTCGAAAGAAACGCCTTCGACCACTTTAATAGCCTCAGATAGGTCAGCTACTTTCTGCTGCGACAGTTCTAGAGCCTCGGTCAATTTGGCGATTTGTTCTCTTTGCTTTTTGGATTTGTCATCCGCGATCTCCAGGTCGGCGCTGGTCTGATCCAGTAAGTCTTTTAGCTCTTTCATTTTAGTGGTCTTCTTCGCCAGCTGAAAGTCTTGGGCAATCACTTGATCCGATTTCTGTTTCACCTCCCTCGAAAGCTCCTGCAGCTCTCTTTCTAAATTCTCAGAACGGTTCTCTGCGGTAAGCTGTCTAGCTTGAGCTAACTCCGC